>NC_089264.1:45686169-45994669 GCF_963930625.1 Muntiacus reevesi
ACTCTCAAGTGTCTTCTTCAATATCACAGTTCAAAAGCATCAGTTCTTCAGTGCTCAGCTTTCTTTATGGTTCAGCTCTCACATCCATACATGACTACTGGAGAAACCATAGCTTTGACTATAACAGATCTTTGTCAGCAAAGTAATATCTCTGTTTTTTAATATGCTGTATAAGTTTGTCATAGCTTTTCTTCCAAGGAACAAGCATCTTTTAATTTCATGGCTGCAGTCACCATCTCCAGTGATTTTGGAGCCCAATAACATCAAGTCTGTCACTGTTTCCATTGTTTTCCCATCTATTCACTATGGAGTGATGGGACCTGATACCATGATCTTAGTTTTTTGAGTGTTGAGTTTTGAGCCAACTTTTTCACTCTCCCTTTCATCAAGAGGCTTTTTAGTTCCTCTTTGCTTTCTTCCACAAGGGTGGTGTTATCTGCCTACTCGAAGTTATAGATCATAGAAGGAACACAGTAAATGTTCTGGTAAGGGTATAGAAATCTCACAGTCTCAGTTAAGCATAATTATGGCACCTAAATGGCTTCCCTGGTGACTCAGTGTTAAGAATCCGCCTGCCAATGCAGGAGCCTCACAAGATCGCAGGTTTGATCCCTGGATTGGGAAGATCCCCTGGAGGAGGGCATGGCAACGCACTCCAGTATTCTTGCCTGGAAAATCCAGTGGACAGAGGTGCCTGGCAGGCTACATACAGTCCATAGTGTCTCAAAGAGTCAGACACGACCGAAGCGATTTAGCACACACACATGCATGACACCTAAAATTTACTAAATGTTACTCATTTTCAGATAATTTTAAAGAGCTGTTCATACCTTTATTAATTCAATTTTTAAAGCCACTTATAGAAGGTTCATACACAGAGAGATGTGTCATGCTAAACCTCAACAATAAACAAAGCCACTTAAGGTAGGTAGATGATACCATATATTTATGGAAGAAAGGAGAGAGGGAAATATATATAATATAATAAGTTAACACAGGCAGGGTGATGGTAATCATATCAGTTGGAATTACCAACTGTACTTGGAATATGACATCAGGTCACTTGATTTTTTTTCAGCTGGAAAATGAATGGGTGGTGCCACATAATGTGTCTTATCCATTTTATCTCTGACAGTTTGTGATTATGGATTTTAGGGACAAGCAATCTCACTGCTGAAAATTATTATTTAATTAGGTATTCTGCAATATCTCCAGACCTACTTCATTTCAATTATGAAGACTGAAAAGTGAGTAATTTTGATATATGCAGGTGGCATAATTTTGCATTTATATTTGTGTGTGTGTGTTTATTTTTTCAGTTTCTCTTAGCCTTAGATTACCCAAGTTTTTCATTGTGAGCTGAGGGTCTTAGGAACCAAGATAAAACTTGAGCCTCTGGTGAAATAACTTGCAAATTCCACAAAATAACATAGATATACTTCAAGTAAGCAATGTAGCCTTAAACTATGGCTACTGATCCCTGGAGAGGATAATGGGTATCTTCAATCTGGAGTTTATATGTGAATCACAGAAGAACTGTAACTGATACAGGATGTATTAAAAAGCAGTTCCATGAAGATGCAATTGCAGTTGTTCAACTTCATTTCCCACAGTCTATGCAGATTTTTAATCTTGGAGATGGAGAACTATATCTGAGAAAATTCTATATGAATATGAATGATGATGTAGGTTGTGTTTTAGTTTCTTTCAGCAAGAGAGACACACTCTTCATTCTTTGTTTCTTTATATTTAGTGATCAGTGTTACCTGGTATATTCTCTGTACTAGAGATGTACTAGTGATTATTCAGGCTATCTGTAGTATTGGAAGTCTAGAGGGAGGAGACACAGAAAAGAAGAGCAGAAAACTCAATAAGCATCATAAAGGACATTGGACCATTCAAAATATAATGTATTTCTCGAATTCTATTATCTTGTTCATCACTCAGATTAAGATATCATTGCTTCCTTCCATTGTTCTTTGAAAATTGAAAGTCGCACAGTCATGTCAGACCTTCAAGACCCTATGGACTGTAGCTTGCAAGGCTCCTCTGTCCATGAAATTTTCCAGGCCAGAATACTAGTGTGGGTAGCCATTCCATTTTCCAGAGGATCTTCCCAACCCAGGGACTGAACACAGGTCTCCTGCATTGCAGGCAGATTCTTCACCCTCTGAGCCAGCAGGGAAGCCCACTCTGCAATTATGATTCAACTGTATATTTTGTAGTCATTTTTGTATCTTCACCATTACTGATTCTCTTTTTATCACTATTATTGATAATTTTTTTTCTTTCTTTATTCTTAGTTTCTACAATTTTGTAACTAGTGAAGTCGCAGTTGCATTTTGTGACCTATTTTCATTGCCTGGGTTTGGTTGTATAAGACCCTGGTTTTAGAATCAATTAAAAGGAGTGATGGACACTTTATTTTTGGCAATTGTCTGTGTTACAGTTGGTTGATGAATTCTATCCAGAGTGCTGAGTGTGATTCTGCCGCCATTTATACAAGAGGTAACTCAAATATTCAGTCTGCAACAAAAAGATCAAAGCAGGCCAAATTCTGTGTAACCATACACTGTATTCTCTTGACACCTTCCAGAACAATGCTGGCAATGACAAATATCTATGCATATTGAATTAATGTCCTGCAACTTAACTTCATCTGCCTTGATTAAAAAAGGGGGGCGGGGCGGTGGGGGAAGAAAAGAAACCTTTGAGCTGTTTGTCATGGCATTAAAAACTAGGCTTTTCTCCTGTTAAACATAAAAATAAGTTCAAGTAAGGTGACTCTGTGACTCTGGATTGTGATGGGATGAGACAAAAGAAAAGACCATTTCTTAGACAAGACAGATAACTCAATGCAAATCACAGATATGACCAAGCATCTTCTCACTAGACTAACATGAGTTAGTCTCATTCATTTTGGTAAGTAATTTGGTACAGCTTTAACTTTTCTGCATTCTTCTACCAACTAGATGGAAATTATCAATTACTGATAAAATTTGCCTCTTTCTGCCAGTACCCTGTCCAAAGCAAAGTTTTGCTTCCATGAACGTTCCCTAAATCATTCAACACAAGTCCAGATTTTATATCCAGTCCCTTCTTCCTATGGAAATCCCCAGTATTCTTCCTATAGTGTTTGATCTATTTTGCTACATGTACCAATCAGCTTAACTTTGACTGAAATAATCTAATACGAAGTTCTATCAGCTATTTAAACAAGCAAGTAAAGGAGACCTGGTAGGATTTAAGTTAAAAAAATCTCACTATGGCTGCTGGGTGAAGAAAGGATCATAGGGATAAAGGTGTGAAAGATGAAACTGTAAAGTATTTACTTCAGTGATCTATTTAAGACATAAGAAAGGCTTGGACTATGGCAGTACCTATGGTGAGATCTATTGAAGAAACAAATATTTTGGAGAGATTAGATTTTTTTTTTTCCTTTTGTTGGACCTCAGATTTGGAGTAATAAATAAATCATATACCTTCAGTGCATGGAATATTATCATTTATTCTTTCAAAGTTTATCTCCAGTTTTCTTTATCCTTATCCCCCCACGGCCCATCCACCTTCCTCAAGCAACCATCCTGACGTGCTTAATGCATTATATGTTGATCTGTGTTCTTGTAAATGGTTACGACTCTTTTTCTTGCATGCATTTGCACTTTTTATTTGGCAATTATATATTTTATTTTTCATTTAATTTTTCCCTTTAGTGATACATATTTAGGGCTTCCCTGGTGGCTCAGATAGTAAAGAATCTGCCTGCAATGCAGGAGATCCAGACTTCATCCCTGGGTCAGGAAGATCCCCTGGAGAAGGGAATGATTGCCCACTCCAGCGCTTTAGTCATGGTTTGAAAAGTTCAGTTAGTTAATTGCTTTTAACTGTTGCAAATACTTTTATGCTTTATATTCACAATTACCTACCTGCTGCCCCAAAGATGAAGAGGCAGATGGCCCCCACTGCCCTGCTACCACGCATAACACCGGGTTCAGTATCTATGTATATGATTCAAAAGTGAAAGCAAGAAGTTGTAAATGGTGGACAGAATCGCATTATCGAAAGACATTTCTATAACACAATTTATTTATTATTTTTATAGCATGTTAATTTGACAGAAAAATACATAGAATAAACTAAAAAAAAAAAAAACTATAATATTTGGCATATTATACTCCTAGTTTGCATTATAAACTTCTCAATCTTGCCCCAAAAAATGTGAAAGGCAATACTTTGCAATTGTGACGCTACAATGTGAAATGATAATACTGCTTAGAGCAATAATTGAGTAATTAAAATTAACAATAAGCGGTCAAACAAATGTATATAAAATGTTTATTTTTAACATCTCTATTTCTAGGTAGTGATTTTTTAAAATAAAAGAATTCTATGATAGGTATTTGGGCAGGAAAATTTCAAAATACATTAATTAATTTCTTGTTGGTGTTTAGTGGCAGCATGGAAGCATATGCTGAATCCATATAATAACATAGTTTTTCAACATTTAGGATATTTATATAAAACACATTTATGCTTAGACATGTGGAATTTTGTTTACTTCCTAACTGCTAAGCGGATTCATATTTAAATGTAAATATCTTTGCAGAGAGCTGTGTGTTGAAATTACTAATTTTCATACTAGACATTTCAAGATTTGCATGTATAATTGCACATTCCTTCATGCAAATAAAAACTTAGTTTTTGCCCTCCTGGAAAAGGTATTTATGTATTTATCTATGCACACTCAATGTGTATGCAAACATTTGGATTTACATACATACATATTTATTGTGTTTATGTACTTATTGGCTTTATGTAGTGTGCTCTACACATTTTAATTTTAATATGATGAACGTTGGTATACTCAATCTTTAGCAAGTTTATAGAAAGAGTGCTTGCCATTTTGTCCATAGTTTCTAAGTTTTATGGATATTCTCTCCCTTTGGAGTATACAGGGGACATTTTTTTTTTTAAATAGATCATAAAATATCAAATATCTAAAGCTCAGAAACCTTGTTTATTTTGAGGAATGACACTCAAATAACAATTACATATTATATATATATATATATAAACTGTAACTGCTACAGAAGGAGCTTATTTGGGTAGGATAAGTTAAGGACATTCTTAAGCCAAGGTGCCGTTTACTGTCAGCTTTGCAACAATATGAAGGAAAGATACATAAAATTACTCTATATATTATATATGACTATGGTCCACACAGGATTTCTCAGTCACATATGCTTCCTGGTACATGGAATATGTCACAGCCATTTAGTACTCAATTCCTCTTTCTAACGATAAAGGCTTGGTGTTGTCATCATACATATTGAACTTCTGAGATTGATGGATTTCTTCAGTGAACAAGATTATATGGCATTTTTTTTCTTATCTGAGTCAGTGTTTTCCTCAATATCATGAAGTAAATTAAAATAAAGTGTTTAAATCTACTACTTATGATAAAGAAGACCAAATCTCATTCTAATAAATGTGAAATACAGCTTGTCATGCTCCTTTCACTCTGTAGAAATGCTACCACAAGGCTTCGCCAGTTAAGTCTAATATGTTGACATTTATTTTTGCTGCAATAAATGTTAGGATTATATTTTTGCATTAAATTCTGGCATTTTTAAAGATCACGATGACAAGTAATTTATTCCTCAAATCACTCTGGTTTGTTTTTACTTTTTGAATATGGATTTGGCCATGTGTCTCCAAGGCACAGTACAAAGCATATTTCATATGTTTTGCAACCTATTAGTTTGATTTAAATCCACTTTTTCCATTCGGATTTATGCAAGCCTTCCTTGATGTTGTTTGCTCTGAATTATTGCCCAGAAATAATCACACTGAATCCAATTTTACATTGGCTGTGTGGCTTAGCAAGTCTGTCACTGTAAAGCTTTAAAGGCTTTTATAGTTTGTTTCAATGAAGGTAATTTCTCAATATTTTGTATATGAATATGTAGTATGCTGTTTTGACTAACATTAACAAGGTATTTTTCTCTACATGTCCATAAATATGGAATGGATATGATGACATCTTCAAAATTACAATTGTCATAGAGATAGCAGAACAAAGCAAAATGTAAAAGTAATGCTTTTTGCATAGTCCGTATAAGACCCGTATATAATAGACTTGGTCAATCTCAATATAATTTGAATTGAAACTTTTAACATAAGTAATTTAGTGCCAAAAGCACTGATTCACTTCTTTTGCACTTTGAAGTTTTATTTTCTTTTAGTAATACAACGGCTGAAGGAGAATGTAAATTTGAAATTCATTTCTTAGCCATATTTTTAAAAGGTCTATCTTTCTTTAAACTGAGTGAAGAGTGAAATAGAACATTTTTCAAAGTAGGTAATAAATCTAGATAATCCATATGTAAAACCTATCTTTTGTTTTTCATTTCTTATTGGAAGATAATTTTGTCCTGTATCCTTTAGAGGAAAAAATAAATAAAATCTCAATTATTTGTACCCATATTTAGTCATTAGTTTTAATTGACCTTCAGTGAAAACCTGAAATGTTGATTAAATACCAAATTGCAGTAGAAAGCTGAGTTGTTTTCAGTCTGTGTAAAAATCCAGAGAATTTCTATTGGTTATTTTACATAGGTAAATATGTGGGTTTACTATCTAAAATTTTGGAGAAGGAAATGGCAACACACTCTAGTATTCTTGCCTGGGAAATCCCATGGATAGAGGCTGGCGAGCTACAGTCCATGTGGTCACAAAAGAGTCGGACACAACTGAAGTGACTGAGAACCATCTAATTTGCATTCTGACCACATCTGGGGAAGTTTAGACTACTTAATATTTGTTAAGTAGAAATGTATGTCAGTAATCTCTTTGGAAAAATGGTATATTTTTCTTTCTTGTGATAAGCTTACTTTCAACCTCTTTTGATGCATTGTTAGAATCAAAGTCGATATTGAAAAATTGCCCACAAAGTTCCATATAGTCAAAGCTATGGTTTTTCCTGTAGTCATGTACAGGTATGAGAGTTGGACCATAAAGAATGCTGATCATTGAAGAATTGATGCTTTTGAACTGTGGTGTTGGAGAAGATTCTTGAGAGTCCCTTGGACTGTAAGGAGATCAAACCAATCCATCCTAAAGGAAATCAACCCTGAATATTTACTGAAAGGACTGATGTTGAAGTTGAAGCTTTGGTCACCTGATACCAAGAGCTGACTCACTAAAAAGACCCTGATGCTGGAAAAGATTGAAGCCAGGAGAAGGGGATGACAGAGGATGAGATAGATGGAAGGCTTCATTGACTCAATGGATATGAATCTGAGCAAACTCCAGGAGATGGTGAAAGATAGGAAAGCCTCTTCGGCTGCAGTTCATGGGGTCACAAAGAGTTGGACATGACTGCGTGATTGAACGACAACAATAAATTTAATTAACAAATATTTATCAAGGAAAAGAAACATGAGGGTTAGAAAATGTCCTAATTATGGATCCAAATACTTTCTTTATTTGGATGAAGGGGCTTGGCAAGGTAAAATGTACAGCAATCATTTGGATACATTTCAATAAGGATAAATTGGGAAAGGAGTATGTCAAATCTGCATATTTTCACCCTGTTTATATAACTTATATGCAGAGTACATCAGGCAAATGCTGGGCTGCATAAAGCACAAGCTGGAATCAAGATTTCCAGGAGAAATATCAATAACTGCAGATACGCAGATGACACCACCCTTATGGCAGAGAGTGAAGAAGAACTACAAAGCCTCTTGATGAAAGTGAGAGAGGAGAGTAAAAAAGTTGGCTTAAAACTCAACATTCAGAAAACTAAGATCATGGCATCTGGTCCAATCACTTCATGGCAAATAGATGGGGAAACAATGGAAAGAGTGAGAGACTTTATTTTGGGGCCATCCAAAATCACTGCAGATGGTGACTGCAGCCATGAAATTAAAAGATGCTTGCTGCTTGGAAGAAAAAGCAGAGACGTTGCCAACAAAATTCCATCTAGTCAAAGCTATAGTCTTTCCAGGAGTCAGGTAAGGATGTGAGAGTTGGACTATAAAGAAAGCTGAAGAATTTGATGTTTTGGAACTGTGATGTTGGAGAAGACTCTTGAGAGTCTCTCAGACTGCAGGGAGATCCAACCAGTCTATCCGAAAGGAAATCAGTACTGAATATTCATTGACAGTACTGATGTTGAAGCTGAAACTCCAATACTTTGGCTACCTGATGCAAAGAATTGACTCATTTGAAAAACCTTGATGCTGGGAAAGATTGAAGGTGGGAGGAGAAGGGGACGACAGAGGATGAGATGGCTGGATGGCATCATTGACTTGATGGACATGCGTTTGAGCAAGCTCTGGGAGTTGGTGATGAATGGGGAAGCCTGGCGTGCTGCAGTCCATGGGGTCGCAAAGAATCGGAAGGACTGAGCGACTGAACTGACTGACTGAAACTTCATGGTACTGAACTCAAATATACACAGACAAAGCGAAATAAAGAAAGGAGGTAATTTTTCCTGTGATTCTAGACCTAAAAAAGGCCTCAACCCAAAATTAGAAAATTGAAAATATTTTCCCTTTTCCTTTTCTTATTTAAATAATTGGCTTAATTCTCCTCTCCATCTATTTACTATGGAAAAAAGTGCTTTTCTCTTTTAGAATAATTATAATTATGTTGCTAGAAAATATCACATAAATAATTATTCAACTTAATTATCACTTGGAGATGATCATTTATAGTACTTTGCCTCCATATATCCTTCTGCATCACTGATTCAGTGGATGTGAATTTGAGCAAGTTCCAAGAAATTGTAGAGGACAGAGGAGTATGGCATGCTATAGCCCATAAAGTCTCAAAGGATCGTACACCACTTAGTAACTGAATAGCAAAATTTCTGCATGATGGAGAAAAATTGCTATATTCTTCATGGGAAGTTTTGATGAATTAGCAAGGTAATTTTAGGCAAACTGGGGCATCATAAGGAATATGGTTGTTGTTTAGTCACTAAGTCATGTCTAACTCTTGTCACCCAAGGAACTGTAGCTCACCAGGCTTCTCTGTCCAGGAGATTTTCCAGGCAAGAACATTGGAGTGGGTTGCTATTCCCTTCTCCAGGGGATATTCTGGACCCAGGGATTAAACTCGGGTCCTGCATGGCAACCATATACTTTATAACTGAACCACCAGGGTAGCCCAATATAGACTAAGCGTGTTTTCAGTGCATCAGTCATGTCCAACTCTGTGCAACACTATGGACTGTAGCCTTCCAGGCTTCTCTGTCTGTGGGATTCTCCAAGGCAAGAACACTGGAGTGGGTTTCCATGCCTTCCTCCAGGGGATCTTTCCGACCCAGGGATCGGACCTGTGACCTCTCCTGCATCTTCTCATTCACAGGTGGATTCTTTAATGTTGAGCCACCCTGGAAGTCTATATAGACTATAAATAATGTGTTATACTTTATTTTGAAATGTAACTTCTTCCGCAAATCCAAAATTTGTAATGATATAAAATTGTTTAAAAAACTAATTAAAATGTATCATTTGGTGGCAAGGACTTAGTAATGTTTATTCTAAATCTTTAAAACTTGGAATAATTTTTATGTCACATTAAGATCTATATTATATAAATGTTTTCACGGTTTATCCACATTGTATTATGTATCATACTCCAGTAGTTTTTATCGGTGAATTATAGTCCATCATAAAAATTCACCACATTTCATCATCTTATTTATCCATTCATCAGCTAAAGAATATTTAGGTTGTTTTTAACTTTGGCTTAGTGATGTTCTTATAAACATCAGTATACACGTTTTGCATGGACTGTGTTTCCATTTACCTGGGATACGTATCTGGGAATGAAATTGCTAGATCTTATAGCAACTCTATGTTTAATATTTAGAGGAACTGTCAAACTTTTTAAATGCAGATTTATCATTTTCCATTCTCAACAGCAAGGTATGAGGATTCTAAATTTCTCCCTCTCTTTGACTCCATTTATTATCTAGCTTTTTTTATTATGCCTATTATGGAATATGTGAAGTGGTATTTGATTGTGGTTAGATTTCCATATCTTTAATAGATAATGCAAAAAAAAAAAAGAAAAGAAAATGCAGTTGGACATTTTTTTCATGTGCTCATCCACCATCTGTGTGCTTTCTTTGGAGAATTTGATAACCAGAATCTTCATCTATTTTTAAAAATATTTTCTTTAGGTTATTGAGTGACAACATATTATTATTTACTATTTACCTTTGCATTATTGAACTGTAAGAATTTTTAAATATGTTTTGAGTACAATTTTTCATCAGACATATGACTTAAATATATGTTCCTCGTGTGTGTAATTTTGATATTTTTAATGACATTGTTTGTAGTACTAAGGTCTTTTATTTTTTTTTTTTTGAGTCCAATTTATCTTTCTCTTTTTGTCATATGTTTTTGGTGTCATATCCAATCAGGTTCAGACTAATGTAGGTCAAATGTATGCCTATATTTTTGTCTAACAATGCTCTAGTTTTTATCTTTCTATGTATTTCTATTGTCCATCTTGAGTTAATTTTCAAGTGAAGTATAAGCGAGGCATCCAACTTTATTCTTTTGCATGTGAATATTCAGCACTATTCTTTTCCTCACCGAATTGTCTTCATTAGTATCCTATTCTTGCTGATATCAATTGACCATGAGTGAAAGTGTTTATTTCTGGATCCTCAATTCTGTCCCATTATCCATGACTATCCTTCTACCATTACCACACTTTCTTGATTACTATAGCTTTGTAGTCAGTCTTGACACTGAGAAGTAATAGCTATTTAATTTTGTACCTCATCTTCCCTGGGAAGCTTGCATATAATGACTTCAAGTCACCATTCCCAAGCAAAATAAGCAATTTAACTGCCTAGGTATGAGAGTCAGAACCAGTGATTTAAAGATTAATGCAAATTAAAGAAGTAAAGATAGCTAATAGAGATAGTTGTAGCAGTTTGACTATGAATGGAAGGAGAAAGATGAAGTAGCAGTTTTAGGAGTCTGAGAAATTCAGTAGCGTCTTATTTTGTATTTTTTTTCTTAATATGGTAGCAACTTGAGTGTGTTTAAACAATAAGAAAGATCTAGACAAGGCAATTTAAGTGAATTCCTGAGTTTTTGGCCTGAAATTTGGGAAGTAGTGAGTTGATAGCTCCAGGTTTCTGTGTGAATTATGAGAAATGATCATCTGCTAATAGTTGGGACTAGAGAAGAGTTAGAGTTTATAAGTGGAACGTGCAGAAGATTAGAAATTGTCAACGTGGTCAGTGCACCAGAACCTATCAGAAAAAAAATGTAGTCAGACTAGAATTTAATTTTGGAGTTTCAGTTGAGGTTGATGAACAGATTCAGAGTAGCATTGATCTACATATTTTCTCTGCAAGCATTTAACTAACTTATTTAGCATTTTCTGAAAGCATTTTGAACAGGTGAACAGAATCTTCCCTCAGTTTATTAGAATTCAAGAATTTGTTTTTTCTATAATATTAAGAAATTAATTTGCATCAGAACATATCTTCCTTAGTTGCACAATTAGATTGTTCTCATTTAAGTTTCTTCATAGCCCTGTGAAGTACAGACTTAGTGTGGGTAATCATAAGTTAGTCATGCTGAGGACAACCTCCCTACATTGGTAAGCTCTCATTGCATTAACATCTTTGGTAAAACTATTCAAGGTCACAAATGAAATCTTTGTAAACACTTATCCAGATGTGAATATTCAATGTGACATCATATGAGTGAATTAATGGCAATTGTTTCTGATATCTGTTGAATTATAGCATTCACTTGTGAAAATAGCTTTACTCACTGACTTTCTTCTATTTTACTAAAGGACCAAATTAGCTCTCCTTCTTAGGATGACTGACAAGTAAAGGGCACATTCTGGCAGTTGACAATTACCAAATTGCATTTCTTCTTTTTCCTGAGGGCAGTACAGATATGATATTTTCCTACTTTTCCACTAATTAGGAATGTGTAAATCTCTTAAGGCTCTGAAACTGGATTCTGTTTGGATATGGCTTGTCTGACTGTCAAATTGATACACAGTAAGACATGAATCAGAGACATCTAAATCTTAACACCTAGCTGAATTAGTGCTTCCCTTTCATCCAATGATCCCACAGTCTGTCAAAAATGGACTCATTATAGTCCAATGTGAATCACTCTACTCTAACCTCCAACCTTTCTTTCAAATCTCACTTTAAATCCAAATATTATTTTTCCTTCTTTTGAGCAATAAATGATGTGTAGGTAGGTTAGGATAGCATAAATCAAGGGGAACTTAAGGCTCAAAAACCTGGAAATGAGATTGCCTTGAAAAAGAAAGAGTCTAATAATGTTTAAGATTAGTGACATGCAAATTCCTCTGTTTGTGAGAGATTAACTGCTGGAAGAGAGTAAGCCTTTGATTTTTAACACATTTATTTATTTATTTATTTTTTCCAGTGGGTTTTGTCATACATTGACATGAATCAGCCATGGAGTTACATGTATTCCCCATCCCGATCCCCCCTCCCACCTCCTTCTCCACCTGATTCCTCTGGGTCTTCCCAGTGCACCAGGCCCGAGCACTCGTCTCATGCATCTCACCTGGGCTGGTGATCTGTTTCACTATAGATAATATACATGCTGGTTTTTTTTTTTTTTTTTTTTAATATTATTTTATTAGTTGGAGGCCAATCACTTGACAACATTTCAGTGGGTTTTGTCATACATTGACATGAATCAGCCATATAGTTACACATATTCCCCATCCCGATCCCCCCTCCCACCTCCCTCTCCACCCGACTCCTCAGGGTCCTCCCAGTGCACCAGGCCCGAGCACTTGACTCATGCATCCCACCTGGGCTGGTGGTCTGTTTCACCATAGATAATATACATGCTGTTCTTTCAAAACATCCCACCCTCACGTTCTCCCCCAGAGTTCAAAAGTCTGTTCTGTACTTCTGTGTCTCTTTTTCTATTTTGCATATAGGGTTATTGCTACCATCTATCTAAATTCCGTATATATGTGTTAGTATACTGTAATGTTCTTTATCTTTCTGGCTTACTTCACTCTGTATAATGGGCTCCAGTTTCATCCATCTCATTAGAACTGATTCAAATGAATTCTTTTTAACGGCTGAATAATATTCCATGGTGTATATGTACCACAGCTTCCTTATCCATTCATCTGCTGATGGGCATCTGGGTTGCTTCCATGTCCTGGCTATTATAAACAGTGCTGCAATGAACATTGGGGTGCACGTGTCTCTTTCAGATCTGGATTCCTCAGTGTGTATGCCCAGAAGTGGTAGTGCTGGGTCATATGGCAGTACTATTTCCAGTTTTTTTAAGAAATCTCCACCCTGTTTTCCATAGTGGCTGTACTAGTTTGCATTCTCACCAACAGTGTAAGAGGGTTCCCTTTTCTCCACACCCTCTCCAGCATTTATTGCTTGTAGACTTTTGGATAGTAGCCATCCTGACTGGCGTGTAATGGTACCTCATTGTGGTTTTGATTTGCATTTCTCTGATGATGAGTGATGTTGAGCATCTTTTCATGTGTTTGTTAGCCATCTGTATGTCTTCTTTGGAGAAATGTCTGTTTAGTTCTTTGGCCCATTTTTTGATTGGGTCGTTTATTTTTCTGGAATTGAGCTTCAGGAGGTGCTTGTATATTTTTGAGATTAATCCTTTGTCTGTTTCCTCATTTGTTATTATTTTCTCCCAATCTGAGGGCTGTCTTTTCACCTTACTTATAGTTTCCTTTGTTGTGCAAAAGCTTTTAATTTTCATTAGGTCCCATTTGTTTATCTTTGCTTTTATTTCCAATATTCTGGGAGGTGGGTCATAGAAGATCTTGCTGTGATTTATGTCGGAGAGTGTTTTGCCTATGTTCTCCTCTAGGAGTTTTATAGTTTCTGGTCTTACATTTAGATCTTTAATCCATTTTGAGTTTATTTTTGTGTATGGTGTTAGGAAGTGTTCTAGTTTCATTCTTTTACAAGTGGTTGACCAGTTTTCCCAGCACCACTTGTTAAAGAGATTGTCTTTTTTCCATTGTATATCCTTGCCTCCTTTGTCAAAGATGAGGTGTCCATAGGTTCGTGGATTTATCTCTGGGCTTTCTATTCTGTTCCATTGATCTATATTTCTGTCTTTGTGCCAGTACCATACTGTCTTGATGACTGTGGCTTTGTAGTAGAGTCTGAAGTCAGGCAGGTTGATTCCTCCAGTTCCATTCTTCTTTCTCAAGATTACTTTGGCTATTCGAGGTTTTTTGTATTTCCATACAAATTGTGAAATTATTTGTTCTAGTTCTGTGAAAAATACCGTTGGTAGCTTGATAGGGATTGCATTGAATCTATAGATTGCTTTGGGTAGAGTAGCCATTTTGACAATATTGATTCTTCCAATCCATGAACACGGTATGTTTCTCCATCTGTTTGTGTCCTCTTTGATTTCTTTCATCAGTGTTTTATAGTTTTCTATGTATAGGTCTTTTGTTTCTTTAGGTAGATATACTCCTAAGTATTTTATTCTTTTTGTTGCAATGGTGAATGGTATTGTTTCCTTAATTTCTCTTTCTGTTTTTTCATTGTTAGTGTATAGGAATGAAAGGGATTTCTGTGTGTTAATTTTATATCCTGCAACTTTACTATATTCATTGATTAGCTCTAGTAATTTTCTGGAAGAGTCTTTAGGGTTTTCTATGTAGAGCATCATGTCATCTGCAAACAGCGAGAGTTTCACTTCTTCTTTTCCTATCTGGATTCCTTTTATGTCTTTTTCTGCTCTGATTGCTGTGGCCAAAACTTCCAACACTATGTTGAATAGTAGTGGTGAGAGTGGGCATCCTTGTCTTGTTCCTGATTTCAAAGGAAATGCTTTCAATTTTTCACCATTGAGGGTGATGCTTGCTGTGGGTTTGTCATATATAGCTTTTATTATGTTGAGGTATGTTCCTTCTATTCCTGCTTTCTGGAGAGTTTTAATCATAAATGAGTGTTGAATTTTGTCAAAGGCTTTCTCTGCATCTATTGAGATAATCATATGGTTTTTATCTTTCAATTTGTTAATGTGGTGTATTACGTTGATTGATTTGCAGATATTAAAGAATCCTTGCATTCCTGGGATAAAGCCCACTTGGTCATGGTGTATGATTTTTTTAATATGTTGTTGGATTCTGTTTGCTAGAATTTTGTTAAGGATTTTTGCATCTATGTTCATCAGTGATATTGACCCCAACCAAAAGACAAAGATTGGCTGAATGGATACAAAAACAAGACCCTTATATATGCTGTCTACAAGAGACCCACCTCAAAACAAGGGACACATACAGATTGAAAGTGAAGGGCTGGAAAAAAATATTTCACGCAAATGGAGACCAAAAGAAAGCAGGAGTTGCAATACTCATATCAGATAAAATAGACTTTCAAATAAAGGATGTGAAAAGAGACAAGGAAGGACACTACATAATGATCAAAGGATCAATCCAAGAAGAAGATATAACAATTATAAATATATATGCACCCAACATAGGAGCACCGCAATATGTACGGCAAACACTAACGAGTATGAAAGAGGAAATTAATAGTAACACAATAATAGTGGGAGACTTTAATACCCCACTCACAACTATGGATAGATCAACTAAACAGAAAATCAACAAGGAAACACAAACCTTAAATGATACAATGGACCAGCTAGACCTAATTGATATCTATAGGACATTTCACCCCAAAACAATCAACTTCACCTTTTTCTCAAGTGCACACAGAACCTTCTCCAGAATAGATCACATCCTGGGCCATAAATCTGGTCTTGGAAAATTCAAAAAAATTGAAATCATTCCAGTCATCTTTTCTGACCACAGTGCAGTAAGATTAGATCTCAATTACAGGAAAAAAATTGTTAAAAATTCAAACATATGGAGGCTAAATAACACGCTTCTGAATAACCAACAAATCATAGAAGAAATCAAAAAAGAAATCAAAGTATGTATAGAAATAAACGAAAATGAAAACACAACAACCCAAAACCTATGGGACACTGTAAAAGCAGTGCTAAGGGGAAGGTTCATAGCATTACAGGCGCACATCAAGAAACAAGAAAAAAGCCAAATAAATAACCTAACTCTACACCTAAAGCAATTAGAGAAGGAAGAAATGAAGAACCCCAGGGTTAGCAGAAGGAAAGAAATCTTAAAAATTAGGGCAGAAATAAATGCAAAAGAAACTAAAGAGACCATAGCAAAAATCAACAAAGCTAAAAGCTGGTTTTTTGAAAAAATAAACAAAATTGACAAACCATTAGCAAGACTCATTAAGAAACAAAGAGAGAAGAACCAAATTAACAAAATTAGAAACAAAAAGGGTGAGATCACAACAGACAACACTAAAATACAAAGGATCATAAGAGACTACTACCAGCAGCTCTATGCCAATAAAATGGACAACTTGGATGAAATGGACAAATTCTTAGAAAAGTATAACTTTCCAAAACTGAACCAGGAAGAAATAGAAGATCTTAACAGAACCATCACAAGCAAGGAAATCGAAACTGTAATCAAAAATCTTCCAGCAAACAAAAGCCCAGGACCAGATGGCTTCACAGCTGAATTCTACCAAAAATTTAGAGAAGAGCTAACACCTATCTTACTCAAACTCTTCCATAAAATTGCAGAAGAAGGTAAACTTCCAAACTCATTCTATGAGGCCACCATCACCCTAATTCCAAAACCAGACAAAGATGCCACAAAAAAAGAAAACTACATGCTGTTCTTTCGAAACATCCCACCCTCACCTTCTCCCACAGAGTTCAAAAGTCTGTTCTGTACTTCTGTGTCTCTTTTTCTGTTTTGCATATAGGGTTATCATTACCATCTTTCTAAATTCCATATATACGTGTTAGTATACGGTATTGGTCTTTATCTTTCTGGCTTACTTCAATCTGTATAATGGGCTCCAGTTTCATCCATTTCATTAGAACTGATTCAAATGTATTCTTTTTAATGGCTGAATAATATTCCACGGTGTATATGTACCACAGCTTCCTTATCCATTCGTCTGTTGATGGGCATCTAGGCTGCTTCCATGTCCTGGCTATTATAAACAGTGCTGCGATGAACACTGGAGTGCACGTGTCTCTTTCAGATCTGGTGTCCTCAGTGTGTATGCCAGAAGTGGTAGTGCTGGGTCATATGGCAGTTCTAGTTCCAGTTTTAACACATTTAAATGAAAATGCCACAATTAAAAGAGATTTAATGAGAAGGAAGGCAATCAAGTAAATGATTTGCCCAGTTGTATAAGTATAGACCATTGAAATTGGAGGTTATATGTAGGAAATTCTGTTAATATCAATAAAGTCCACTCACACTTACACATTGCATAACTTGTTCCAGGTCCTATTGTAAGGACTTTATGAAAATCACTTTATGTGATGTTCACAATAGCCCTATGAGTAAAATTTTCTTTCTGAATCTTAGTTGGCAGACAAGGAAGCATAGACTTGTGAATTTTAAGCAACGGGACCCAAATTCCAGAATCAGTACATCCAGACCTTATTCCTAATCATTTCTTGTACATGGTGAGATTAATGGTAAGGAGAGGAGAAGACTTTCCTTACCATTCTCAGCTGTGAAACTTGAATGGTAATATTTAGTTTTTCCTAACATTTTTGGTTCTGATGGGCATCAAATGAGAAATAATACTGGAAAAGCACTTTGCTCAAATATTCTGCGGCTATAAATCTCAGAGCCTCTTGAATTATAACTAAGCAATTCTTACCTGTTAATATACTAGAAATGCACTTAGTTAGTTAGTTCAGTCCCTCAGTCATGTCTGACTCTTTGTGACCCCGTGAACTGCAGCATGCCAGGCCTCCCTGTCCATCACCAACTCCGGAAGTCCACCCAAACCCATGTCCATTGAGTCGGTGATGCCATCCAACCTTCTCATCCTCTGTCGTCCCCTTCTCCTCCTGCCCTCAATCTTTCCCAGCATCAGGGTCTTTTCAAATGAGTCAGCTTTTCGCATCAGGTGGCCAAAATATTGGAGTTTCAGCTTCAACATCAGTCTTTCCAATGAGCACCCAGGACTCATCTTCTTTAGGATGGACTGGTTGGACTCATCTCCTTGCACTTCAAGGGACTCTTAAGAGTCTTCTCCAACACCACAGTTCAAAAGCATCAATTCTTCAGCGCTCAGCTTTCTTTATAGTCCAACTCTCACATCCATACATGACCACTGGAAAAACCATAGCCTTGATTAGATGGACACTTATTGACAAAGTAATGTCTCTGCTTTTTAATATGCTGTCTAAGTTGGTCATAACTTTCCTTCCAAGGAGTAAGCATCTTTTAATTTCATGGCTGCTGTCATCATCTACAGTGATTTTGGAGCCCAGAAAAATAAAGCTAGCCACTGTTTTCACTGTTTCCCCATTTATTTGCTATGAAGTGATGGGACTGGATGCCATGATCTTAGTCTTCTGAATGTTGAGCTTTAAGCCAACTTTTTCACTCTCCTCTTTAATTTTCATCAAGAGGCTCTTTAGTTCTTCTTCACTTCTTCTTCACTTTCTGCCATAAAGGTGGTGTCATTTGCATATCTGAGGTTATTGATATTTCTCCTGGAAATCTTGATTCCAGCTTGTGCTTCCTCCAGCTCTGCATATAAGAAATATATTGGCAGAATGATTATGTGTTCTGAAGACCACACTGAATTATTACAAAAGATAGTATGGTTTGAGGGACCATGTCAGAGAGGTGGTCGAGTACAACAGGCAGTAACATAAGTATGAGAATTGTGATCATAGTGATCAATTTGGGGCATGAAATCAAGTGGCCAAATTTTCACAAGCCCAGCGGTGTGTTCATGAGCTTGTTAATTAATGAGGCCCAGCATTACCATGACTATTGCTATCCATAGTTATCTACAAAAGATAAAACTATTTTTGTTTCTGGTTGTACTTAATTCATTAGTGACACAAATATCTGGTAGGCACACAGATACTTCCCTTTAGGACCTTCAAATAGCCTTAAATTAGCTAGGAATGAATTATAAAAATTTTCATTCAATGTTCTTTGTGTGTATGGCAATTACCATAATTGCATTTTCATTTATAAACTATCAACCCTTAAAGGTGAAACGCATATAGGTTCAATTAATATTTAAATTTTGGTTTGTATTACTATATTTTGTTTCACTCAGTTCCCTGGTATTTATTAAATTATTTGAGAGGAATTTGCAACTAAGACTATTTACTTTACAAATCCAAAGAAATAACCTAGTTTAGTGCTTTCCAATTTTTTTCTATTCATGGTACATATGACAAAAAATCTTTACATGGTATCTGGCAGAAGGATCACTTTTGCGACTGAGGGAAATAGTGTCTGGGTAAATCACTATATTCTGGCTCAGTGTTTGGCAAGATCCATGAACAGCAGCAATATTTATTTAAACAAATATTTAGTGAGTTACAGTGAGTTAGAAACATACAGAGTCATTCACATGAAGAGGCCAAAAATGTTTTTATTTCTGTAAGGTGACTATAACTTTCAATTAAGTACCCCCTTCTGCTAATGAGCGCACAGTTTTTTTTTTTTTTTTTTTTCAAATTAAATCATTCACTTCTGACTTAAAAAAGATAATCTATTTTGATTGATTTCAGTATGTCTAGGGGGACTTTTGTCCTAGCTTTGGTGGAAAATCTATTCAAAGAAAAATATAGCCTTTATAAGTCAAGGAAGTTGGCTTAACTGTGATATTAAAACTAAACAAAGCTTTTACAAAAGAAAATGTATCTACCCAAGTTTTACATAGATAGATTCAAAAATACAAATATGCTGTGTTTTGTAAAACTGGATGAGAGTCATGTGTAAGGATTTGGGAAAGATCTCTAAAGGAGATAGCTAGCTGTAGACAATATTTTGGAGTTCCCAGGTGACTCAGTGGTAAAGCATCTGCCCACCAATGCAGGAAATGTAGGAGATGCAGATTTGATCCTTGGATCAGGAAGATCCCCTGGAGGAGTAAATGGCAACCCACTCCATTATTCTTGCCTGGAGAATCCGATGGATATAGGAGCCTGGTGGGCTATAGTTCATGGGTTGGCAAAGAGTCAGACATGACTTAGTGATTGAGCACCATTTCACATTTGTGGAATTCTTCAGTGAAGAAATCAGACTAAATCCTTTTTCTTTTTTGTATGTAATTATATTGATGCTAGGCAAAACTGGAAGAAAGGAAATTATGTGGTATGTTAGAGAGTAATAAGTACTGCATAGAATGTATAAGGCAATGATAAAAAAAAAAAAAAAAAAAAAAAAACTAATTTATTGAGGGATTGGGAAGTATATTTTAAATAGGGTAGCCCAAAGTGACTTACTGAAGAGTAATTTTGACAACAGACCTGACCTCATGGTAGAGGAACTCATGGTGCTATCCATGATAAGACCCTTTCAAGGAAAGGAAAAAACAGGGGAAAAAGTCTGACAAAGAGGCCTAGGCATATTTGAGAAACTTAAGAAGACCCTTGTAGCTGCACAGAGACAATTGGGATGAGAGTCATAGAATTGGAATTGGAGTTTATAGAAATCATATTTGGTAAGGCCTTGTAGATCAGAGATATTTTCCATGGCCTGATGTTTTAGTCCTTCCAAATTCATGTGCTTATATCCTAATCCCCAATATGATAATTTTGAAGTGGGTCTCTGGGAGTAATTAGGTCATAAGGGTGGAGCCCTCATGAGCCAGAGAAGAGATGCTATGAAAAAGAACCCAGAGAGATCACTTGCCCCTTGTGCCATATGTGGATGGAACAAGAAGATGGTCATGAAGAAGTGGGCTCTCACCAGACACTGGATCTGCTGGTACTTTGATCTTGGACTTCCTAGCCTCTAGAACTGTGAGACATAAATTTATATTGTTTTTAGGCTACCCAGTTTGTGGTAGTTTTCTTTTCTTTTTTTTTTTTAAGAGCAGTCTGAATGTACTAAGACAACTACGACTTTTAATACAAGTGGATAAAAAGCCATCAGAGGGATCTTAGCATAAAGCTGGCTTGATTTAATTCACACACGAACGTAATCTCTCTGACTACTGTGTTGAGAATTTGAAAAAGCGAAAGTGAAAGTCTCTCCGTTGTGTCTGACTCTTTGTGACCCTATAGACTATACAGTCGGAGAAGGCAATGACAACCCACTCTGGTACTTTTGCCTGGAAAATCCCATGGATGAAGTCTGGTGGGCTGCAGTCCATGGGGCTGCTATGAGCCGGGCATGACTGAGCGACTTCACTTTCACTTTTCACTTTCTTGCATTGGAGAGGGAAATGGCAACCCACTCCAGTGTTCTTGCCTGGAGAATCCCAGGGATGGCAGAGCCTGCTGGGCTGCCCTCTATGGGGTCGCACAGAGTCGGACATGACTGAAGCGACTTAGCAGCAGCAGACTATACAATCCATGGAATTCTCCAGGCCAGAATACTGGAGTGGGTAGCCTATCCCTTCCCTAGTGGATCTTCCTGACCCAGGCATTGCAGGTGAATTCTTTACCAACTGAGCTACAAGGGAAGCCCTGAGAATATGAGAAAAGGTATAAATTGGGAAACTAGTTAGGAGTATATGGAAATAATTCAAATGTGATTTGGTAGAGAATTGGATCTATGTGGGATCGAAGGGCTGGTGAGAGGTGGTGAAATTCTGAATATGTTCTGAAGGGTTATTCTAAATATTTTCTGAGAAACCAGATACAGTGTGGAAAGAGAAAAGATGGAGTAAAGTTTGACCCCCAAGTTTCTGATCTGGCACAATTAGAAAAATAGAATTTCAATTAATTCAGATAAAGAATGCATTTGAAGGTACATGATAATGGGGAGGAGGAGCATATCAAGAGGTCAGTTATGAAAATTTTAAGTTTGAGATGCTAATTATATGACCAAGTGTAAATGTCAAGCTGGCTTTTGAGTTTTGTTTTGTGAAGGTCTAGGGAGAGGTCTGTGTAGACATACATATTTGAAAGTCAGCCATGCATTGATGGTAATTAACGCCATGAGTTTGAATAAGATGATCATTTTACAGAAGAGCAAGAAGTAGCAAATATACAGTAATTTTCTTAATGTAAATTATATAGCAATTGGTGATGATGGAATTGAAAGGTAAGACTTCTAGTTCCAAATTCATTTTCCATTGTGTAAATAATTTGTCCTGCCCTCCTCACCTTCTGAGCAGATGAAAGGAGGGACTTCCCAACCTCCATTAGGGCTGGATGGGACTACCTGTCTGACTCTGGCCAATAAGCGGTGCAATTATGCTTATTTAATTGCTCATGTAGGAACTCTTTTTCCTATCTAGCGCCATGCTTGGTAACCATTAAGGTGATGGTCATCAGTAACTATTACAGACATTGACTGTTTAGTGACAGTGAAGCCAAATTCATGACAGACATATATCATTTAGGCTACATAAGACTTTGCTATATAACTCACCAAGATTTGGAGTGGTCGATGGACATGAGTTTGAGTAAACTCCGGGAGTTGGTGATGGACAGGGAGGCCTGGCGTGCTGTGATTCATGGGTCGCAAAGAGTCGGACACGACTGAATGACTGAACTCAACTGAATTGAACTGAACTGATGTCCTTGGTATAACATAGACATTTGTCTTAACAACTGGCTGTTAGATTTTCTGTAATTCGAACTTATAGTTTCTATATATTTTAAAAACTCATTGAAACTCTTTAATTCCCACTTAAATCATGACTATATATTTTATAACATGACAGCTACAAATATAATTTTAATCAAGAAAAATGTAAAATTAATATTTTATATTTTAGGAAGATGATTTTTTATTATAAATTACATAGGAAAGACATATATTTGAAAATCATAATCACAAATTTCTAAGGTATGTGAATTACCTTAGTTGTTTTCAAGTGGAAAATATTTTAAAAATAGCTTGAAAAGGTAATTCTTTTAAATGTTCATATCCACATAAAATATTTATATATCAATCTATGTTTCTATAAAAACTGGAGGAAAACTTTAAAGATTACAACCCAACCATCAGACAGACTCTGAACTGACAAAAAGTCAACTATGTTATAAAACACCCTTTATTTTCAAGGGCAGGAAATACAAGAGGAATTTTATTTTGAGCTATAACTGTTATAATACTTATATTTTTCTTTTTCAGTTTTGGAAAACTGAAGATGTCTGAAGTTTAATGTCAACACCTTCTTCAGTGGAGAAGTAGCTTAGCTAAGAATTATACTAGTCAGTCCATTTGAAAAGAAGAACATGTCTTGATTGAAGAGCTAGCAAAAAACAAAACAAAACAAAACTATGCGATATATAACAGATTTGCAGCAAGGATTAGATTGAGAAAATTCAGTGGTGTGCAAGGTATAGAAACACTCATTGAACTGAAAATATCCATTTCTTTTGAAGGATATGTATGATATCCTTCAAGCAAAAAATTCAAAACTGCATACCAAGGGTAGCAGTGACAAATGAAGCACTCAGAGAGACTCACCATAGGTTCATGAGGCTCCTTCTGAAAGAGATTTACACTGGAATTAGTAGGCTGAGTAAAGGACATTGTCTTCTCCAGTGTGTGCAGGCGTTATCCAATTCACTGAGAACCTGAACTGGACATAAAAGCAGAAGAAAAGAGGAATCTTGGTACTTCTGGTTCTGAGGACTTCTCAATTAGAATAGAATTTTTACCATTGGTTTTTGGTTCTCAGGAATTTGCACTATACCACAGACTTTCCAGGGTCTCCAACTTGCAGGCAGATCATCTTGGCCTCCATAATTGCATTATATATATATATATAATATATATATTATATGTGGGCGGGGTGGTGTATATATATACATATATATATATATGGGGGTGGGGTGGTGTGTGTGTGTGTATTGGAGAAGGAAATGGTAACATGCTTCAGTATTCTTGCCTTGGTTCTCAGAAATTTGCACTATACCACAGACTTTCCAGGGTCTCCAACTTGCAGGCAGATCATCTTGGCCTCCACAATTGCATTATATATATATATATAATATATATATTATATGGGGGCGGGGTGGTGTATATATATACATATATATATATATGGGGGTGGGGTGGTGTGTGTGTGTGTATTGGAGAAGGAAATGGTAACATGCTTCAGTATTCTTGCCTTGGTTCTTGCCTTGGTTCTCAGAAATTTGCACTATACCACAGACTTTCCAGGGTCTCCAACTTGCAGGCAGATCATCTTGGCCTCCACAATTGCATTATATATATATATATATATATATATATATATATATATATATATATATATATATATACATGGGGGTGGGGTGGTATGTGTGTGTGTGTATTGGAGAAGGAAATGGTAACGTGCTCCAGTATTCTTGCCTGGAGAATTCCATGGACAGAGGAGCATGACAGGCTACAGTTCATGGGGTCACAAAGAGTCAGACACATCTGAGCGACTAGCTACATAACTATACACACACACACACACACACACACACACACACACACACACATTTCCTTGGAAGCAAAGCTATCACAAACCTAGACAGTTTATTAAAAAGCAGAGACATCACTTTGCTGACAAAGGTCTATATAATTATGGTTTTTCCAGTAGTCAGGTATGGATATGAGAGTTGGATCATAAGGAAGGCTGAGCGCCAAAGAACTGATGCTTTCAAATTGTGGTTCTGGAGAAGACTCTTGAGAGTCGCTTGGACGGCAAGTAGGTCAAACCAGTCAATCCTAAAGAAAATCAACTCTGAATATTCATTGGAAGGGCCGATGCCAAAGCTGGAGCTCCAAAACTTTGGTCACCTGTTGCGAAGAGCTGACTCATCAGAAAAGGCCCTGATGTTGGGAAAGATTGAGGGCAGGAGGAGAAGGAGACAGCAGAGGATGAGATGGTTGGATGGAACCATTGACTCAATGGACATGAGTTTGAGCAAACTCTGGGAAATAGTGTAGGACGGGGAAGCCTGGAGTGTTGCAGTCCATGTAGTCCCAAGGAGTCGGATATGATTTAGCCACTGGACAACAACATGCATACATATATACATATAATTTCTTGGGGAAACCATGACTAATCTGTGGTCTGCCCCTGATCCAATATGACTATTATCCTTGTAAAAGAGGAAATCTGGAGACAAATGCACATAGAGGAAAGATGTGAAGCGATACAGGGAGAAGATAGCTGTTTACAAGACAACGAGTGTCCTGGAGTAGATCCTTCCTTCATAGTCATCAGAAAGAATCAGTATTTCCAGCACCTTGATCTTGGACTTCTAGCCTCCAGAACTGTGAGACAATACATTTCTGCTCTGTGAGTACTCAGTTTGTTGTACTTTACTGCTACAGCTCTACTAAACTTAGAAGGAAAAAAAAAATGATTATTTTAATTTCACATCATTGTCATCTCTTACACTCCATGTTGGTTACACTCTGGCAAAAATATAGTTGGCTAATTATCAGCTTGGTTCCAATTAACTCCATGCAATAGTCTTATTGCTATTTTTCTGTTCTGTTTCATCTATGCCACTTTCCCTGGAAACAACTGTAAGTTGCTCTGAGTCTATTAGTCTTACAAGGAAAAGTCACATTCTCAGTGTTTTCCCCTGAGCAGTTTTTCACTTGAAAGTATTCACTGTGCATCATCTGAACCCATTTATTGCCAGGAGATTTGATTTTAATCAGTCCTTGTGACAAACTATTTCCTAAGTTTTTCTTTTATGACTTGTAGTGAGACAAAAGTTGCCTCTTCTTGTTAAGAACCAAATTTCTGGACTCTCTTTGCCTTTAATCATATTTGTGAACTGGCCTATTTTTAATTTTCTTTTTTTTTTTCTGAGAGCATCTCTTTCTTGGACTACCTCATAAAATGCAAAATAATGGGAAAGTATAACTGCTATTAACATTCTATGTTTTCCAAATTCTTTCTGTAAAATTTCAAGTTCATTAGGTGCTATCTCTCGATAGCATCAGATGCTATCTCTCCCTGCAAGTTGTCATGGATTAAAGTTTGACCACATAGTCCCATGAAACAGGCAAGCATTGTTCCAGCCTTCACTAACAGGTCTACCACCTGACTCTCAAGACAATAAAATATGTTTTAGGTAAATTATTACTTTTATGCCCCATTTCCTGTACTAATCTGTGCATGTATCAGGATAAGTGGGATTATGGTTTAATAGCAACTTAAAAAAACACAGTAAATGATAGTAAGAAAAGTTTTGTGTTTCTTGGTTGATTGATTCACTGGTTTGTTTTCCTACTGGAAATATTGGAAAGTTAGCTAGGGTACTCAGACTGCAGGAACAGGAAAATATGAAATGATTCTCTCAAAATTGCATATGATAGAAAAGTTCCTTCCTTTTCCAGAGAAGGGAGAAAATAGAGCGCTGGTTGGTCTCACATAATCATTACATTTTTAGCATGAAAGTGAGATGTATCACTTGTGTTAAAAATTCATTGACTAGAACAGGTACATGGTCCCAGACAAGAGTCTCAAGCCATGCAGCCCTACTATGAATATTGATGGAAGGATGAATTGAAATATTTGACAAATAAAACAGTGTGGGGAATAATGATATTACCCGCATTTGTTAAAACAAAGTAACTGAGCTTAGGGCTTCCCAAGTGGACTAGTGGTAAAGAACCCTCCTGCCAATGCATGAGACAGAAGAGACACAATTTCAATCCCTGGGTTGGGAAAATCCCCTGGAAGAGGAAATGGCAACCTACTCCAGTATTTTTGCCTTGAGAATCCTACAGACTGAGGAGCCTGGCAGATTCCTGGCAGGCTACAATCCATAGGGTCACAGAGTCGGACACGACTGAAGTGACTTAGAACACACACAGCTGAAACTTACAGGATCTAGAAACCTTAGAAATATAATTACTGTTTGAATCATTGTCTGCTGTTCCCCCAATTTTTTTTTTCTCATCATGAGTTTTTCCTGGTATATTTTCTAAGACAAAAAAAGAAAAGAAATATAAAGCAACATATAAGGGAAAGGAATGAAGTAAAATAACGAGGACGATGCCTTTATTACAGCAATAGACTGAGATAGAGACGTGGATCCTGAAAAAAACATTCACTGATACTTGTGAGTACTTATGCCTGGTTCATCACTAGTCACTTTCATTTCAATAATAATAGTCACTCATAAAATAGCATCGAGAAAAATACCTGTATACAAGCAGGCATGCAATTTAGCTGTTTTGAAATAAATTCTTTTTACCAGATATAATAATGATTGAATAGAGAGAGTCAAATGTAATTCATTTCTGTAGGTGGATGCGATGCACGCAAGTCAGTGGCTCACACAGCACTTAAGCTTGAGGTGAACAGAGGCTCACCATTGCCTCCCATATTCCCAAGCATGCAAGGTGACCCTGCACTTTCTGTGAGAATTGTCACGAAAATGGTCTGGGCCTAAGGGGCCTTTACTATGATAAATGTATTCTCTTCAGATACGGATTTCTTCTCCCTCTCTGGTTTGCCTAGTGAGCTGCAGACTGCCCCTGATGGGAGTGTTAATAGGCCTCTCTAGCCTGAAGGCAATTTTGCCTTTTCATAGTCAATAGACTAAAAATTTTGAAAAGAAAACACAGCCTGAAATTCATATTAAAAGTGTACCGACTTTGTCTCTGTCTCTGAGAAGCCCTCATCTTGAGAACAGTTTTTTTTTTTTCACTGCATGCCCCTATACCACTCCTTTCTGCTAGCAACTTATTAGATTTCTTTCTTTTTCTCCCCTTCTTATTGGAGTTACCTTTTTTATACCTCTCCTGTCTTAAAATAACCCTTTACCTCTTAGATCTTGTCTACTTCTGGTAATGGTTTTTTGTTTTTTTTTTTTTTCTTTTTTTTTTCTTAACTCCTGAACTCCTTGAACATACGGTTTACTCTATCTTAAGTCCCTAAATGCTGTATTATCTATCTTTTAGCTCCTGAAGTTCTGTCATTTGACCTAGCAGCTCTCCTGAAAAGGTTATTAGTAATCTCATTAATTATTTCATCAAATACCTATTGAACACTAGAAGCAGCCTGCTTTTTTGATAATTAAGGGCTATGTAGTAGTGAATCAGGTACAGCACATGCTCCTATATTTCCCTGCAAAAATATGTAAGTGAAAATTACAGTTAGTACTTCATCTATTCTAACTCACATTTCTGAGACCAAATGACACAGCTTTTTCCTCTTGAAGTCAAAAATTTGAAGTCTTTTTCAACATTGTTTCAACTCCCTGACAAACTGGTATCCAAGAATTCAATTTAATTCTGACATTATCTACCCGGAGCTCATATCAGATCTCACAATTTAAACTGTTCAATCCAATAAAACTGTCCCCACCTCACATCCTAATCTCCAGCCCTGCCACCTGCTCTTCTGACCAGACTGGCTGAATGCTGTGAACCCCTCTTCAACATCTTCCCTGATAGCTTAGTTGGTAAAGAGTCCACCTGCTATGCAGGAGACCCCCATTTCAATTCCTGGATCAAGAAGATCCACTGGAGAAGGCATAGGCTACACACCCTAGTATTCTTGGGCTTTCCTTGTGACTCAGCTGATAAAGAACCCACCTAAATGAGGGAGATCTGGGTTTGATCCCTGGGTTGGGGAAATCCCCTAGAGTAGGGAAAGGCTACCCACTCCAGTATTCTGGCCTGGAGAATTCCATGGACTGTATAACTCCATGGTGTTGCAGAGTCAGTCATGACTGAGTGACTTTCAATTTCACTACTTTTCCTCCTCAGTATCAAAAATTTAGTAGAACAGCTCAGAGAACTCAGAGAAATAATTTACTTAAGTTTACTGTTTACTCTAAAGGATACATGTCAGGGATAGCCAAACAGAAGAGATGCATAGGGCAAGATATGAGTGCATGCGCATGTGTGTGTGTGTGCACGCAAAGTTTCCATGACACCTCTGGGAATATCGCCTCAACATCTCAATGTACTCACCAACCCAGGCGCTCTCTGAAAGTTGCCCTTTAAGAATTTTTGTAGAGCTCAATGGCTATCCCTCCGTTTCTCCCCAGGGGTCAGAAGTGGGAATGAAGTTGCAAATCCTTTAACCACTTTGTGTATTTGCTGTCAAGACTAATCCTGAGATTTTGTAGAGGCTATTCAAAAGTTCCTTCATTAGAATTAAATATGTTCCTATCACCCCCATCATTTGGGACACTGCAAGGGATTCAGGAGCTCCATGCCAGGAACAAGGGATAAACACTAAACATCTTTCTGTGATCACAGCACTATAAACCAAGTGGCGGCTAACTCCATGTCCCGGGCCAAACCTAAACTGTTATTGTAAATGAAGTTTTATTTTCTTGGTTCTCAAATCAGGGCAGTTTTGTTCCCCCATTCCCTCCCCTTCCCCTACCAGAGAACATCTCACAGTACACAATATCTGGACACATTTTGGATGACCACAACTTGAGGATGTTACTGGCACCCAGTGAGTGTAATATGAAGGCTGCTAAACATTCTGCAATACACAGAACAGTCCCCACAGGACAGTTTCCACAACAAAGAATTTTCCAGATTTAAAAGCCCAATATGCAGAGATTGATGATGTGCATCACACAATCATGTCCATCCACTCATCTGTCTTTTATGGCTTAGTTTGTGCTTCCATGCCACAGTGGAGCAGCTGTGGCAGAGGTGTTATAGCCTACAAAGCCCAATATTTTATTCCCTGGTTCTTTGCAGAAAAGATGCATTGAGACCTGAGATGAACTAAAACTACTATAAGTCTTACAACAGAGGTTAGGACTAAGTTGGAAGACGTGATAACCAAGGAATGCTTCTCTGATTAAATAGAAATTTAGACTAGAGAAATTAGTACACATTGATTAGAAAAATAGAGAAGAGAAGAATATTCCAGCACTCAGAGAACACTTTATGTTGCAGACTGAGGCAGGAAAGAGGAGGACCTATTCTATAAGCTGAATATGGCTATAGGATGAGAGTACATGTGAGAACAGACCAAAAACGCAAGTAGGATTAAGGTCACAGAACCATGCTAAGGCATTTGAAAATGTAAGTATAAAGAGAAATTACTGGTTTTTAAGCAGGGACATAACAGATTTACACTTGAAAATGATCAGACTGGTTTTTATACAGATAGTACAATTTAGGAAGGAAATATGAATATCATTATATATCCAGGATTAGAAAAATATCAACGTATTCTAGAAATAACAAAGGATCTTGAGTGAATGGAATAGCAAAAGGTTGGCAAGAAAGATTTAATGAAGGAGGACTCTGGTAGAACAATGAAGCATTTTTGAAAAGTGGAAGTGTTAGTTGTCAATCATGTCTGACTCTCTGTGAGCCCATGGACTGTAGCCTACTGGGTCCTGGGTCCGCTAACCATAGGACTTTCCTGGCAAGAAAATTAGAGTGTATAGCCTTTTTTTTTTTTTTTCTTCTTCAGGGAACCTTCTCAACTCAGGGATCAAACTGGGGTCTCCTGCATTGCAGGAAGCTTCTTTATTGTCTGAGCCACAAGGAAAGCATCTTTAATTGCATGATAAAAATGTTGGAGTTTTATCCTATCATCATTAAGAAGTCATCTTTGAAGAGAATGAGTGTGATGTAACTAACAATGCTGAAGGTATATAGATTTACTGGCATTGGACAGTAAAGACTGGCATGTGGAAGGGCTGGAGAGAGTGGAGCATTCACATTAAAAGAACAACAGTATCAGGATTCTAACAGTCCCAGCAGACATGGAACAGAGAAGTTTTGAGATTTTGAGAGATATAAGTGTCAAAATAGAAGAGTTGGACAACTGATTGTGTTCCTGGGTATTTATTGTGATGATAGGATGGAAACACAAAGAACAGGGACAAGACTGCAAAGTTAGTAGTCCAGGCTCAGAGGTTAATTTTGTTCCAAGAAGACCTTTGAAGCACAGTGTTCTTTCTTCACTGACCAGCCACCCAGGGTGTGGCATTTATTATCATAAGTCAAGATATAAATGTTCATATCCAAGGCAGGAGGATAAAACAGGCTGTAAAAAGGGTGTCATTCGTATACCGTGCATGTGTGCATGCTAAGTTGCTTCAGTTATGTCCAACTCTTTACAACCCCATGGATGGTAGCCAGCCAGGCTCCTCTGTCCATGAGATTTCCCAGGCAAGAATGGTGGAGTTTGTTTCCATGGCCTCCACCAGGGCATCTTCCCAACCCAGGGGTTGAACCAGCATCTTTTATATCTCTTGCGTTGGCAGGAGATTTCTTCACCACTAGGGCCACCTGGGAAGCCACACTCCATGGTGAGAGATGTTAATAATGGGGAAAGCTATGTATGTGTTAGGGCAGAGCCTATGGGAAGTCTCTGTACTTTTCAACTTTGCTGTGAATATACAACTGTTCTTAAAAAGTCGTTGGTTAAAAAAAAAAAAATGATGTATGTCCTCTTTGGAAGTTTCTTACTTCCAAAGAAGAATACAGTATCTCTTGGACCCTAGAGTTTCTGAGTTTCTGATCATCATATACTGAGACTTATTGTGAAGAATAAGCAATCTTGTCTAGTCTTTCTTTCATGTGAGGCTGCAACTAGCCTTGTGTAGTATAGCAAAGGCTATTATTTGAGCAATGACTTTGATTTCACATAAACTGGAATGTACATATGACGGCTCAATAATAATGACATGATTATTATAGTGGTTCAGAAAGGTATTTCTAAACACTTACTGTTCCTCACCAGTTTGTCTTTGCCGCTGAGGGGTGTGAGATGCTGTTATTTAATGCATTTGACAGTGGATTATAGTAGATTTAAATGCTAGTGGAAACAAAGTTCTGTTAATGGATCTGAATAATCTAAATGTAGAAATTATTCTAGTTCAGTGGAGGGTAAAATTATAGGATGTTGAATTCTTTCCAACAAGACGAATTGGGAAGATGAGATATGAAGATTAAATGCAGACAACTGTATAGATTTGTACTGTAACACCAAGAAAAAAATAATGCTGGAAGGGTAGGACAGAAAGACAAAATTCTAGAACACAGAAAAAGGGATTCCAATTCATTAACTATAAGGCTGTCAAGGAGCTCACAAATTCTGTGACAGTACAGTAAAGATAAATAGTTCTAAAAACTCCTCCTGTTTAGTGATAAAATTCCTATTGAAAAGATTTTTGCATTTGTCAATGAATGGTCTTTGCTGGATAAAGCTGAAATTATGGCATGTTAGCTCATTTAATATGCTGTGAAGGTCTTTAAAGGAAAGTTGTTGGCTTGTGTTGTTTTTAAAGTGGGGTAGGTGATTAAAAATATAATAATGTTTTCTGTAGTAAAAATCATGCCTTACTTTTGTTGGTTAGTCGCTAAGTCATGCTTGATTTTTTGTGACCCCATGGACTGAGGTCTGCCAGCCTCATCTGTCTGCGGAATTCTCCAGCAAGAATACTGGAATGGATTGCCATTTCCTTCTCCAGGTGGTCTTTCCAACCCAGGGATCGAAACTGCATCTCCTGCATGGGAAGGCAGATTTTCTACTGCTGAGCCACCAGAAAAGCACAAAACCCATGCCTACTACAGCATTATTATATATTTGAATGTTGCTTACTAATAAGAATTAATATTCAATCTCAAAATTTATTGTTTACTGATCATTTACATGTTCAATCATATTTTATTGAATAGCTGCACAGTATACAACAGCATGCTGGGCAGTGGTAATGCAAAAGTGAATTAAACAATCTCTGTCCTCAACAAGCTGCAATCTCTCTAGTTAAGGCTCTAAACACATCAATCGTATTACAATAGTATAATTTTAATAAAGTATTTGGGGCAGATGTGGGTCATATTGGGATCATAGGATTGGTGATGGTCTGGATTAAATATTTTGGGAAAGATTTCACAGAGGAAAATATATTGTGAAATATGGGTAGTACAAGGAAATGTTAAAATATGAGCAAATCATGGAAGTGTAAAAAACGTAAGGGTTTGAAATATCATTGAGAGTGCAGGAACGTGAAGAAAGAATGTTAGATATAAAATTAGAAATATTAACAGGAGTCATATGCTAAAAGATCTGCATGCCAAACTTTAGGAGTATTATTGATTTTGTAAGTGATGAGTACTGTTGCAGACAGTGGGTTTCTCTGCTGGCTTTTTGGTGCAGTATCCACCTGCATGTAGGAGACATGGATTCAATCCCTGAGTCAGAAAAATCCTCTGGAGGAGGAAATGGCAATTCAATCCAGTATACCTGCCTGGGAAATCCCATGGACAGAGGAGCCAGTGGGCTACAGTCCATGAGGTCTCAGAGTTAGACAAAAACTCAAACAACTTAAACAAAAACTGTAGCAAACATGATAGATTAGGTGATACTGTCACAGAAAGGTACTCTATTCTTCATACTAAGACCACAAAATATTTTCCTCACACAAAGATATTCAGTTCACCACACAGGGCCATGTTGTCTTCACTCAGGCTCAGGCTACCAAGAAACACTTCTCTGGCTCAATACTAGTGTTCATGGCGGCACTGATCTTAACCCTTTTAGCCATAAATGACACATGTCCCTTCTACTCATATTTAATTGGCAAGTTATGTGACCATTAGTGATTTCAAAAGAAAAGGGTGTCATGACAAGGGAACTGTCAATATCTGGTGAGTAATAATAATACAATCTATCACAGAAACACAAGGATATTTACACTTTAAGAAAGGCTGATATAATAAATCATACATGTACTATCTCAAAATCATTTTGGAGCTCAGAGAGCATGGATTGGAGATTAAGAGTTTGCTGTTATGTCTATGGCAAGAGAATCTGAAAGTATCTTTGCAATGGAGAATAAAGAAAGATCTTATTTGAGGTGCCAAATTCTTAAAACTTAAGGAATTACTGAAAATTGAGGGGGAGATCAAAATCTAGAAGCTTTCCAATATAACTGATGCAGGTGTCAGGGTTGATGGAGGAACCCCTGTTTGGATAAAGGAATTAAAGAAAATGGGTAGCTTGATTAAAGAATAAGAAGATATTCAAATGCTAGAAAGCATTCTTTAGAAAGACAAAAACTTGTCCAGTTAGCAGAGTTCAGCCTTAGACCTTGAAGTTACATGTTTAATGTCTCTGTATGCCAACAGTTACTTGTTAAGGTGTTGGAGTCTGGCACACCTGGTTCAAATTCTGGCCTTACCAGGGGAGTAGTTCTAAGCAAGTGACTTGCTTTCTTTAAGGACTTCCCTGGTGCCTCAGATGGTAAAGACTCTGCCTGCAATGTGGGAGACGTGGGTTTGATCCCTGGAGAAGAAAATTATTACCCACTCCAGTATTCTTGCCTGGAGAATTCCATGGACAGAGGAGCCTGGCAGGTTACAGTCCATGGGATCGTGAAGAGTCAGACACGACTGAGTGACTAACACTTTCATTTTCTATCTTCTTTCAAGTGAGTTTCCTCATAAGTATAATAAGGATAATAGAGATGCTTATTTTATAGGTTTGCTCAAAGTTATAGTGCATGTAGAATGTGAAATAAAATGGCATCAACTTATGACTTTACATTTTAAAAATTTTCCAAATTTTTTGATAGTTATTAATCTTTGGGATTTAGCAATAGTAAATTGGGATTTCTGGGAATTCTCAGGAATCCTAAATCATTGATTTTCTGGGCTTTCTCATCATTTTATTTACATGTTTTACATAATAATGAATGATGATAATAACAAATGACAAGTCAGTCTACAGTAGAGGGTGATAGGGTTGTATTAAAATTTGAGACTATATATATGTGTGTGTGTATACTCATATTTAAAAGATAAGCTGAGGCTTATTAAAATTTTAAGAGTTTATTTGACCAAAAATTGATTTGAATCAGGCATCCATTCTAGCAGATAGAAAGTTCATTTAGGAAACAAAATGAAAGACATTTATAGAAGGGAATAAAAACAACAGTGTCATATTAGGCAAACAAGGATTTTATTATTGCAAAGTTATTTTCCTTTAGATAATGACAGGGGTCTATCAGGACCATGAGGTAAAAATTAGGTTAAGTCCCCAGTTTAGTGACATAGAGCTAAGCATAGGCAACTCCATTTAGGGCTTATTGTCTTATTTTTTAAATTAGATAGACAGATAGATACCTTGTCATTATAATTATGGGATATATTTTGTGATAAGGATATCTATTTCAATAAAATGAAAAGTATCCATATATGCTATAGGTGGTGGGTTAGTTGCTCAGTCGTGTCCGACTCTGTGATCCCATGGACTGTAGCCTGCCAGGCTCCTCTGCCTTGGCTCAGACAGTAAAGCATCTGCCTGCAACGCGGGAAACCCGGGTTCGATCCCAGGGTCGGGAAGATCCCCTGGAGGAGGAAATGGCAACCCACTCCGGTAGTCTCGCCTGGAAAATTCCACGGACAGAGGAGCATGGTGGGCTACAGCCCATGGGGTCGAGCCACTTCATTTCAGGCAAAAATACTGGAGTGTGTAGCCATTTCATTCTCCAGGGGGTCTTCCCAACTCAGGGACTGAACCCAGGCCTCATGCACTGCAGACAGGTTCTTCACCGTCTGAGCCACAAGGGAAGCCCCTATATATGCTGTAGATATTGGTTAGCAGAAACATGAGAAAAGGGAGTGGTGGTGGTGGTTTCGTCTCTAAGTCGTGTCCGACTCTTGCTACCTTATGGACTAGCCCGCCAGGCTCCTCTATCCATGGGATTTTCCAGGCAAGTATACTGGTGTGGGTTGCCATTTCCTTCTCCAGGGTATCTTCCCGACCCAGGAATTGAACCCGGGTCTCTTGCATTGCAGGCAGATTCTTTACCGACTGAGCTATGAGGGAAGCCCCAGAAGAGGGACTATTAGCATATAAAAATGGCTAAGTTTTTGAAATACCAAATTAAAATCATTTAAAAATCAAAAGATGAGGTTATAACATTAAGTACTTAAAATTAGCATTTATTAGTCTTCAAAATGATCTTAAGCATGCAAAATATTAACTGGTCTTTCTAATTATTTGGTATTCTTTTAAAGCAAATATTTCAGAGATGGACTTTTTTTTCATCTTCTGTTGACTGAATTTTTAAGTGTATATATTAAAGCATGTTCATGTTCATCATTAGCATGCATGTTGCTTCATACACAATTTCTATTTCTATGATAAAAATATTTGTATGCTTATACTGAGTTTGGTTCTACCTTTGAAATTAATACTGCTTTTGTTAATTCAGAACTTTGATCAAATTTTTTATTTTGTGTGTGAAAGAGGATTCCACAAGAACATTCACAGCTTCTTCACTTTGCATTTCTTCCGTTAAAAACATTTACAAAGAAGTATAGCTTAGAGCAAATTTTTAAACACTATAAAATTCCAGTAAACTTTACTGGATAGTATTCAAATAATGTATTTGATTGTACTAGTGAGGCTAATGGCACTACACAGAATTATGTGCAAAAATTGGCATTTAAGTTTGTATTTTGCTTACAAAATATTATTTTCTAGTAGTGTACACATAAGATTTATATAAAGTTAACTATGTGATTAAACTTATTTCCTTTGCCGTAATGACACCATTAGCAACAGATTTCATGAATGCACATTTAGAACATGACAACAGGTACAAGCAAAATCCTATTTTTCTCCTATAAGCTCCGTCTGGGGCATGCATGCACAGTCACTTCTGTCATATCTGACCTTTTGTGACCCTTTTGGACTGTAGCCCTCCAGGCTTCTCTGTCCATGAGATTCTTCAAGAATTCTGGAGTATTCTCAAGAATACTGGAGCGGGTTACCTCCAGGGGATCTTCCTGACTCAGGGATCCAACCCATTTCTCTTGCTTCTTTCCCTTCTCTTTTATTTTCATCCTTATGCTGATGATCATCAGAATCACCATATTTATTATGTACCAGAATAATATGGAAAAAACATCTTGAGTGAAATGGGCCTGATTTCTTCTGGGTTCTGCTACCAAATGTATAATGCAATAAAACTAAAATTGCAATGCTGTCAACATTAAAGGAAATCATGTATTGTGGCAAGTATCTAACATATATTCAATAAATATGATCACAGCAATCATTGTGTCTATGTTTTATAAGTATAGTAGACCAACAGATACTAATGTTAAAAATTAAGATTATATGAAGGAAAAAAAAGATTTCCCCTTTTTCAATGTGACCACTTTTTAGGTATACTAGGAATAAGGAATTGACCTAGAATTTGTCACAGAGCACAAAGTTTCCATGATTTTATAGTTTCCATGATTTTATTTTATCATAGTGATTTTACAGACATTTCTTTTGACATTGTGGACAAAATTTAAGGAATTGAGATTATATAAACTACTGGAAAAAATTAAAAAAATCTCCATATATAAGTTACATTCTACATTCAAACTGCATATATCCCAAATTTGTATTATTTCTCAGGGTGCACTGTTCTAAATGATAAATGATGTCCCAAGAGACCATTAGGAAGCATAACTGTAACGCTGAAAAATTAAGAAAAAATTTCAGCCATTCTAAGTAGACTCTTCCTAATGCAGAAAGTTGGAATTGTATTTTATTTTCAACTACAAGATTTGATATACAAAACAAATTTGTTTTCTCACATTTATCACAAGAATGCAGTGAGCTAGCTTTCTGCCTTCCCTTGTGGCTTGATCATCCCAGGTAGTAAAAGCTGCATGGAATTTCCATTGTTTTAAGTATAAATATATGAGTTATTAACCTCAAAAAATTCAGTGAGTCCTTTTCTGAGCAAGTTGTTATGTTTATGCTCCCACCCCCATATTCATGGCCATTAAAAAAAAAAAAAAAAAAAGCCTATTTGGCAAAGGTAGAATAATTCTTCAGATCTTTACAAAAGAAAGAAAAATTCAACTTCAAGTCATCTGTTGTCCATCTCCAAAGTCTCAACTAAGAATAAGTGAAGGTAGGAGTAAAGTCACTATAGGAAAAGGAAAAAATAAAATTATAAATCAGTCTGGCCCTCCTTCCTGCCTATACATCAAATGCCATGTTCAGTGTAAACACTTTGCTCCCTGGAAAATTCATAGCCTACAAAGTTGATCTTTCTGCAAATTTCTCCTTCGTGATAATATTTTTACCAAAGAAAATCTCTCAACTCCTATTAGCCTTGGAGAAGACTTGAATTTTATTTTCAATTCCTTTGCATTAATAATTATGTGGCACAATCAAATTTACTAATCAGTTTATTCCTGTTTTCTCTTTTATGGGAATAATAATATATGTTTTATTTTATCAACATTAACGGAGATCACATAAATCTATGCAGAAAGATAGTTATTGGAGCAAGAACTATATAATTTGTTGCAAAGTTAGGCACAGAGAAAATGGTAACAAAACCCACAATAAAAAGAAGTTATTCTTTGCATTTTTACTTGTTCTTTAACATTTTTTTGAGAGTAGGATATGGGTCTGGCTTTTTTCTGTGTAAACAATGACTGATAGATGATAAGCATTAAATAAACTTCTGTTGGATGAATACTGCAGATATCCTTTTTGAACTCATCTTCTGTTACTCCAGTAATCTTGCCTGGAAAATCCCATGGGCCGATGGAGCAGCCTGCTGGGCTACAGTCCATGGGGTCGCAAAGAGTTGGACACAACTGAGTGACTTCACTTCACTTCTAGTATTTCATCCTTCTTTTTCTTTTAAAGGCAACTAGGCTTTCTCAAATAAAGCAACTGCTTAAGTTATAGCCAATCAAATAACTTCCTGGCTTTGCTTCCTTCTCTGCTCTGGATGAAATTTTCTTCTAGATTCTGTTGGTATAAGGCTCCTAACCAGTTTCTAACCACTTTTGATTTGATGCTGCCTGACTCAAACATAATTTCTTCCTTGCAATCAAGCTATACTAGTTTTCTGCTCTTCCTAAAACGCATCTAACTCATCTCCATCTCAGGACTTTTATATTTTTTATTACATGAGCCTGAATTAACCTTTCTCTATATATTATAGGGTTACCTTATAGCTCAGATGGTATAGAATTCGCGTGCAATGAAGGAGGCCCAGATTTGATCCCTGGGTCAGTAAGATCCTATGGAGAAGGAAATGGCAATCTACTCTAGTATTCTTGCCTGGAGAGCATCCGTTCTCATCATTCAATTTTTTGCTTAAACATTACGGTTTTAGGAAGGCCTGGTCCAAGACCCGAAATCTAAAGCAAAACAGCTCATCAACGCTCTTTGCATTCTGCTCTGCACAGTGCATAAAGCCTCCTATCTTTTTTTTTTTTTGTATCATCCAGGTAAAGAGAAACTTCTTGAGCACAAGGGTTTGGTTGATAGTGTTGTCTTATTTGTTGATTAATATCTGTAGTCAAGAAATATGAAAAATTGTCCAATATTATTAAAGACCTGGGAAATAAAAACTAAGACTGTATTCCATACAATCAATTGGGAAAAATAAAAATTATGATAATAATAGGTATTGGAGAGAGTGTCAGTCATAAGATCTCTTGTGTATTGGAGCAGAAGTGTTGCAAATATTTTGAAAAACAGACAGCATCCCATAAAGTTAAACCTCATATAAAATGGGACACATAAATTATATTCCAATTTAAACATATAAAGAAGGATATATGGACAAGAATATTCTTGGAAAAAGTATGGAAATAATCCAGTTTTCTACCAGTGTGAGAAAGGATAAACAAAAAATGAATTATTTATACACATAAAATATGATACAGAACTCTAAGTGTACAAGGGTCAGGTTCACCAACATGCTATATTATAAGTTTTTCCAGTAGTCATGTACAAATATGAGAGTTGGACCATAAAGAAGGCTGAATGCCGAAGAATTGATGCTTTTGAACTCTTAAATTACTCCCCATCTTCTCTGCCATGGAGTCCAATTTAGATAGTTTGCATTTTGTGCTCTGTTTGCCTGTCTAGTAATCTGCACTTTCTCTATCTTTAAATCAGACTTCTTAAATAGTTTAATTACATGAGCTTGCAATTCCAAAATATTTTTATTTTTTCACCACCAGAGTTGCTGCTTCTACTGCTTCAAATACTTCCCAGGTGGCATAGTGGTAAATGAATCCACTTGCCAATGCAGGAGACCCAGGAGATGTGGGCTCAATTCCTGGGTCAGGAAAATCCCCTGGAGTAGAAAATGGCAACCCATTCCAGTATTCTTGCTGAGATAATCCCATGGACAATGAACTTGTTAGGCTACAGTCCATGGAGTCACAAAGAGTCGGATACAACAGAGCACACACATGCCTCATGCTATTCAAATACAGCATTTAAGTTTCATCATCTCTTGCACACATGCTCCCATATAAATTTAAGATCTCAATGTAGTATCTCAGCTTTGACATCATTTTATCTCTTATCTCTCCCTTATCCTTTGTCCTTCCTATTTGTATCAGACTGCATCCTCCATGACATCATTATCATACGCATTACCTCGTTGCTTGGGTGTATTCTTCACTAATATTTAGCTAACTAAAAGCTTAATTTATAAGATTAATCATAGGAAAGGTCTTTATTTATGATCATAGTCCCAATTGTTGGCATGATGCCTGGTATGCAGTCATCCTTTTGTATATTGTTTCATCAGTGAACAATGGACAAGAGAAGTTTGAATCACAAACAATGTGCAAACTTTTGTGTTTAGATAACTCTGAATGAATATATTAACATTTCTTTGCCTGGAATGCTCACACTACCTTTAATTCTGCTTAATATATATTGCATAGTGATTTTTGCTATTTAAATGTCATGATGTAAGTTTTTGGGTAATTTTTAAATTGTTAAAGATTTATGGAAAATTAGGAAAGTAGAAGAAGCCTCTGGGCAACACTCTATAATACTAACTAAGAGTGATAATTGATCAAATGTTTACACGAAGCAGGCTTCCTATGTGGCTCAGCTGGTAAAGAATCCACCTGCAATGTGGGAGACCTGAGTTTGATCCCTGGGTTGGGAAGATATCCTGGAGAAGGGAAAGGCTACCCACTCCAGTATTCTGGCCTGAAGAATTTCATGGACTATATAGTCCATGGGGTCGCAAAGAGTCAGACATGACGGTGAACTTCACTTTATATGCCGCTGTTTTATAAATATGTGCATGTTCAGTAAATATGTAAGAAAGTATTTTTCAAGTGGTTAGATACTGTGTTAAGTAAAGAAAAATATTTACTTACTCAAAGTGTACCTTATTATATTGGTATGAAAAGACAAGAGCAACATATTACTCTCTATTGTCAGGAAATGATATACAAATGATCATGGCTAGTGAATGCAACATAGGTAGATGTGCAGGCTATTTTAAAAATTGTGACATTACTTAAAAAAGCAATCCCTCAGGTAGGAGTTTCTCCTAGGCTTAGTCCAGGGCTGTGCCTTCATATTATATTAGCTCTGGGAATTGGTTAATAAGCACTTTATGATTGTGATGGGAAATGTGGAAACACGTGATGATAGTGAAGATGGGACTATTTTATTTATCTGACATGTTTGAGAAACTTTGAGTTAAGAAAAAAATATTCTTAGTTACTATAATTTACAGAGCCCTTCATAATTTTCCTGAGCATCATCAATCTCCAAGGGTAAAATAGCCCAGGTAGTGTACACTAAACTTAATTGAGCCTAGACTTAGTTTTTTCATAGATCATCTTTTATGGAACTGTCATTTGTGCAACACATTCTGAAACAATGCAGGGTTGAGAATTTTAAAAAATTGTGTTCAAAGCTTGAAAAGTATGATTTGAAGGAAGATAAATGTCAAAATACATGAACACAGGAATAGAAAAATAAGCCAAAGCCTTAGCAAAGCAAGTTTGTTTAGAATCAGTCAATTTACATCAGTTCAATCATATATTATTTATTTTGCAGCCTAGCACTGTGCTAGGCATTACAAATACATCAATATATCACTTCTTTCAAAAGTTTTAAACAATAAAATTATAAATTGATATTTTATTATCTATTTAGCTTTAATTTTCACAATTAGTCTACAAGGTAAGAATTATTATCCTTGTTTGATATTTGAAGAATCTATCATTCACATTAGCATATCTGAGTTTCTTTATTCAATGTATCATACTGGTATTGATAAGCTGATAATTAAAATGTAACACGATCTATGTCCGCTTGCTAACCTGCATCATAATTAAAGAAAGAGCGATAGACGCAGGTTATAAATGAAACAGAACAAAATACTATTCCTCAAGTTATTTATATGATCTGATTATTTTAGACAGATGTTAACTCATGTAGATTTAAATCCTTTGAAAACACTCTAAACGTACGTTATCAGCCCTATTTCACATAACAGTAAATGAAAACTGGAAATCCTTACTAATTAAGGATTTGCCGATGGTGGTAAGACACAGAGTGAGTTCAGTTCAGTTCAGTCGCTCAGTCGTGTCTGATTCTTTATGATTCCATGAACTGCAGCATGCCAGGCCTGCATGTCCAACACCAACTCCCGGAGCCTACCCAAACTTATGTCCATTGCATCAGTGATGCCATCCAACCATCTCATCCTCTGTCATCCCCTTATCCTCCTGCCTTCAGTTTTTCCCAGCATCCCTGGATCTTTGGCCAGGATACCACATCAGCTGGAAAGCAGTCACATGATTACAAGGATGGCTGGGAAATGTAGGTTAGCTCCGTGCTTAGGACAAAGAGGAGAATGCTTTGGTGAGCAGTCTGCCGCTTTCCACCTTTCTTGAAATAAAATGTCTCTTCCCCATGTCTCTCACACATACAGTAGACATCCTTTATCCAAGAGATATTATCAATCTGGGATGATCAGGAAATTGAAACCGCTCCAGAATTTACAAGAGAAGAAATGATTGAATACAGGGAAATATATGGCCAATTTCTTTTTTTAAGAACTGGAGGACAAATGTCAGAAATAATTGCAGCTGACTTCAGTAAAATCAGAAAGCTTCTGATTTGAAGTAACCCTTTCACAATTGCAGTTGATCATAGCACCTGTAGTTTCTATGTGCTAAATCAGAAGCTTCTCAAAAGCCACGCCTGCTCTCTTCCCACACATCTTACTCTTGAAAGTGTCTCTTGGAATCTAAACCAGAGCTCACTAGCAATGGAGTTTGAGAAGTATGGTTTCCAAGTGTTTTGTCTCTACTGCACAGAGACAAAGTAAAAGGAGCATGGAAGTCTGCAATGTGATCAACATATAATAGTTGGCACAGGAAAAAATAAATTAAAAGAAAATAATCCCATTGAGTCTTTGCAGCCATTTCAAAGTCTAAGGTCTTATGGGGATAAATCACACACTGCTCTTTGTGGTCTGGCATCAGAAAGACTAAAAAGACAAATTATCTTCAACTCTCCACCCAATTCCCAACCATGCATTCAACATGAATGAATTCAAACTCCTTTAAAAGGAGGAAACATAGCGAACACACAGGAGTATACTGATTCACAGCAATGCTAGAATCCTAGCAGGGCATAGAAGGTGAAAGCCTTCTCAACTTGATGAGAAACTGATGCTACTCTCTGCTAGGCACTCTGTTCCGTACTCTGCATGATCTCTGGCTCTGCCTGTATGTACTATTCTGTTTGGCTCTTTCAGAAGCAAGCTTTGTAATCTCTGATTTTACTACACTGCATTGACAGAGAACTTACCGCTGGAGCAAAGTCATGGCCACTACAACTGCTTTTCAGGTAAATGAAAGTTTTATAGGCATAGCCTTGTAGTTCTTTAGACCGCAGTTAACTAAAAACAAAATGATATTTGCTGGGATTAATTGTTTCTAATCAGTTCAATGCACCGGTTGTCAGAAAGTTTTTTTTTTTTCTTCGTTTCAAGTCTTTTAAAACTGATTTATTGCCTTGCTTATTGCTTTGCTTATTAGCACCTATCTCACTGATCTTCCATAACTTAAAGAAGATATTTTGAAGTTATTTCATATATTTGGAAGCTATCCGGAGGATATCTAAAATAGGCTTGGGTGGGTCCATCTTTAATCTGATGTTTGATCCAAAGTGAAATCTTAAGTTCTTCCTCACTCAAAACCATTCTCAGCCTTATTTGTTAGGTCTTAAAGTCTAAGCAGTCAGCTTTTGCAGTCCCTCAAGGCATTGCTGGTCATTCTCTACTCAGTTTCAATTATGTTTTTCAGCTGGCAAGTTGCTGTGTGAACTCATCTCTGTCTAATTATACTGTGTGATACATGCCTTACAAACATCCAATACACATTCTAAACTGTGCTTATCATTTGCCCCTAGAACGTCAGTGAACACGTGGTCTGACATTCATATCATTGCAGGTGACGTGAACTTTGTGGTTTACTATTTATTTTTACTTAATTGTAGGTCACGTTAGTAGCCTCTTTCTGTGTGAATAAAATTATGTTAAATAATACAATAGGCAATTCCATACTGTCAATGGCTAAGCACAATACTATCTTGCTTCTGGTCTGGGATATATGGACAGTCCTCCAAATCATTTGTTTTGTAGTCAATGATTAAGAGATTTAAAAGTTGATGTGATGAAACCTTTCCTTTGGACTTAAAGTCCTCCCCTGCATCTCTGCAGAGAGGTGGTGGTGGTAGTTTAGTTGCTAAGTCATGTCCAGCTTTTGTGAATCCATGGGGGGTAGCCCACAAAAGTACTCTGTCCATGGGGTTTCCCAGGCAAGAATACTGGAGTGGGTTTCTATTTCCTTCTCCACCCTGCAGAGTAGGGGGGGCATAAGAACAGATCATTGTGCTAGAAGTCTGCACTTGTAACATGTGACAGGACACAGTTATCTGTTCTCTCCTATTAAGGAAAATGGGGTATGTAGTTTATCTATGTTCACAAAGGAAAAAAAAGTATATTTCTGAGAAAAATTAACTGATTTCTGCAACGTTATATCCAAATGCTTAGAATAAAATAAAGTTTATTGTATATGAAGAACAGATATATATGTATATATATGTGTGTGTGTGTGTATATATATATAATGAGGTAACATTTTTATAAAGAAACATGTGTAAGTGGTTGTTTTCCTTAAAAATGTTGTCACTATAGGAGGATGTACTTTGATTTTAATATTGCAGCAATTATGCATTTGACATTATATTTTTCTTTTAAGTTTTAAATCTTGAATATATTTCAAAACCACACAAAGGAATCATTTGTTACTTTATGATGATGATTCAAAACTGTCAAAATTTCCCCTTGATATAGTTTATATAGACAAAGTTTACATAAGTAGATTTTACCAATGGATTAAACATCATCAAAATGAAACTTGTAGGGTTAAAAAAAGAAGTTTCCATTAATAATTTTATATTTATTTCTACTGGGTTTCACTATCAATAAATTCTGCATGCATTGAAAATAACTTTGTCAGCCTATTCTTTGAAGAATGGAAAGTGCTTTGAAATGATAGATTTATCTTCTGGCTTTGTAGGGGGACTGAATCAGATTGATACTTTCTGTGGTGAAATGATAAGATATAGTTAGAAAATTTCACATTTTGGTACCTAAGACTGACTTGATAATTTGCATGAAATCTTATCCTCAAGTTTTCAAAAAAAAAGTTTAATTGGTAACCAAACTCCTCCTTAGTATTAAATAGAATATACCAGTTCAGTTCAGCTCAGTCTCTCAGTCGTGTCAGACTCTTTGTGACAACATGAACCGCAGCACGTCAGGCCTCACTGTCCATCACCAACTCCCGAAATTTAACCCAACTCATGATCATTGAGTCAGTGATGTCATCCAACCATCTCATTCTCTGCTGTCCCCTTCTCCTCCTGCCCTCAATCTTTCCCAGAATCAGGGTCTTTTCCAAAGAGTCAGCTCTTCACATCAGGTGGCCAAAGTATTGGAGCTTCAGCTTCAAAATCAGTCCTTCCAATGAACACCCAGGACTGATCTCCTTTAGGACAGACTGGTTGAATCTCCTTGTAGTCCAAGGGACTCTCAGAATCTTCTCCAACACCACAGTTCAAAAGCATCAATACTTCAGTGCTCAGCTTTCTTTATAGTCCAACTCTCACATCCACACATGACTACAGGGAAAGTCATAGCTATGACTAGATGGACCTTTGTTGGCAAAGTAATATCTCTGCTTTTTAATATGCTGTCTAGGTTGGTCATAAGTTTCCTTCCAAGGAGTGTCTTTTAGTTTCATGGCTTCAGTCAACATCTGTAGTAACTTTGGAGCACCCCCCCCCCCCAAAAAAAAAAGTCTGCCACTGTTTCCACTGTTTCCCCATTTACTTGCGATGAAGTGATGGGACCAGATGCCATGATCTTCGTTTTCTGAATGTTGAGCTTTAAGCCAACTTTCTCACTGTCCTCTTTCACTTTCTTCAAGAGGCTCTTTAGTTCTTCTTCATTTTCTGCCATAGGGTGGTATCATCTACATATCTGAGGTTATTGATATTTCTCCCGGCAATACTGATTCCAGTTTATGCTTCATCCAACCCAGCATTTCTCATGATGTACTCTGCATATAAGTTAAATAAGCAGGGTGACAATATACAGCCTTGATGTACTCCTTTTCCTTTTTAAAGCAGGCTGCTCTTCCATGTCCAGTTCTAACTGTTGCTTCCTGACCTGTATACAGATTTCTCAAAAAACAGGTCAAGTGGTCTGGTCTTCTCATCTCTTTCAGGATTTTCCACAGTTTACTGTGATCCACAAAGTCAAAGGCTTTGGAATAGTCAATAAAGCAGAAACAGATGTTTTTCTGGGACTCTCTTGCTTTTTCAATGATCCAGCAGATGTTGGCAATTTGATCTCTAGTTCTTCTGCCTTTTCTAAAACTAGCTTGAACATCTGGAAGTTCACGGTTCACATATTGCTGAAACCTGGCTTGGAGAATTTTGAGCATTACTTTGCTAGCATGTGAGAAGAGGGCAATTGGGCAGTAGTTTGAGCATTCTTTGGCATTGCCTTTCTCTGGGATTGGAATGAAAACTGACATTTTCCAGTCCTGGGGCCACTGCTGAGTTTTACAAATTAGCTGACATATTGAGTGCAGCACTTTCAGAGCATCATCTTTTAGGATGTGAAACAGCTCAACTGGAATTCCATCACCTTCCCTAGCTTTGTTCATAGTGATGCTTTTTAAGGTCCACTTAACTTAACATTCCAGGATGTCTTGCTCTAGGTGAGTGATCACACCACTGTGATTATCTGGGTCATGAAGACTTTTTTGTACACTTCTGTGTATTCTTGCCACCTCTTCTTAATATCTTCTGCTTCTGTTAGGTCCATACAATTTCTGTCCTTTATTGAGTCTATCTTTGCATGAAATGTTCCCTTGGTATCTCTAATTTTTTTGAGGAGATCACTAGGCTTTCCCATTCTATTGTTTTCCTCTATTTCTTTGCACTGTGGAAGGCTTTCTTATCTCTCCTGGCTATTCTTTGGAGTTCTGCGTTCAAATGGGTATATCTTTCCTTTTCTCCTTTTGCTTTTCACTTCTCTTTTTTCACAGTTAATTGTAAGGCCTCCTCAGACAGCCATTTTGCTTTTTGGCATTTCTTTTTCTTGGGGATGGTTTTGCTCCCTGTCTCTTGTACAATGTCATGAAATTCTATCCACAGTTCATCAGGCACTCTGTCTATCAGATCTAGACCCTTAAATCTATTTCTCACTTCCACTGTATAATTGTAAGGGATTTGATTTAGGTCACACCTCAATGGTCTAGTGGTTTTCCCCACTTTCTTTAATTTAAGTCCGAATTTGACAATAAGAAGTTTATGATTTGAGCCACAGTCAGCTCCCAGTCTTGTTTTTGCTGATTGTGGGGAGCTTTTCCATCTTTGGCTGCAAAGAATATAATCAATCTGATTTCAGTGTTGGCCATCTGGTAATGTCCATGTGTAGAGTCTTCTCTTATATACAAGTGACTAAATTCTCCAATTCAAAGAAAAGCATTAGATTTTTAGATAACTTGGACTTTTCATATCAGCGTGGAGTGAAATTTATTTAAAGGACCACCTTTAGTGTAAATAATAACATGCACACAGAAAAAGAAAATAAAAAAAAATAAACCACTCAAAAATTAAAATTTTCAGAGAAAAAGAATGACAAAAATGACAAATTTGCCAAACTGATATAGAATACAAAAATTGAATTTAAATTCTACAACATATTATTTGATCTTATAATACTATGTAAGAATTCTAAGCCTTAACTGAATAATCTTAAAATGAGAATATCTCTTTTGGGAACCATATTGTTATGAATTTTAGATCCATAAACATGGGAAGACATTCTTTTAAATCAAGCACTTTTTAAAATGAATAGCATTTGGAAATGAATAAAGATCTTTACTTTTAGGAAATTACAGTCTTGTATAAGGAGTACAAAGAAAGCCAAAAATTATTATGAACCTTGGTGCATTATGATGATATTTACAGAAGGTTAGAGATGAGAGACATTGGAAGAGCATTTTGTGGAAATGAGCAGATATTCCAAAGAGAGTGTTGTTGCAGCTATTTCTCAGTAAAAAAGTAGATGTTTTCAAAGAGGAGAAAAAAGAGGGTATGTCAAGCAAAAGGATAAAGTCAACAAAGGTACAAAAATGAGAATTCTGAGTATATTTATAGGAGGCCTAATGTGTTCTGATTTAGTGGCATTGAAGAGAGTTTAGGAATTTGATATCTTTTGGTTTTAATGATGTTTGGAAAGTTTTTATTATTTTTTTCCTGAAAGCTATTGGAAATCAAGAAAGAATTTTAAGGCAGACACGTGACAGATAAACACTTATGCAAAGGCACACTGCCTCAGTGATAAAGTTGGAATAGCGTAAGAATAAATTCAGAGATCAGGTAAGTTATTTTATCCAAGTAATACTAGATGTAGGCCTGAAACAGGGTCTAGATAAATACAGAAAAGAAAGTGAAATGAAACAAATATAAAATTATGATTCAGTGGACCTCAGACATGAAAAGCAAGGAGACAAGGATGTCCACATTCCCATCCTCCTATTAGAGAAACTACACAAAGAGGGGTGCAGTGTATCTTAATGGAGAAGTGAAGATGAATCAAGATGCAAATTTTAGAAAGAATTTAGTGATGTGTTGTAGAGGAAAGATGAGTGCATCAAATATTATATTTTATAGAAAATATAATCATTTAAAGAGGGTAGCAGAGCAAGATGATAACAAAGAACCAGCAAGAAGAGGAATGAATGACAAGTCAGGTGATAGAAAAGGATAAGGTGACCATATGGAAGTTAAGAGGAAAATGTGGTTTAGACAGATTTTCAAGATTAAATTCTACTGAGAAATTACATAAGAGCTAAAAAGTGTCTACAGCAGCTGAAAATAATGTTAGAAGTCTTGCAGTTACATGATGATTTGCAAAAGTGCCATCAAAGGGTGCTTATGTATTGAAAGGAGAAGACAATAAAACTGTCATTACATTTTTGCACTTATAAAGAAAAACACACTTACTCAAATACAATTATTTAATGCGCATTTAGAAAATGACATCAGTGAATATTTTGTAAATAGGCCTATCACAACCTTAATTCTTCCATTGTGGCTGGTTCATAGATATAGACCCTGTAGCACCTACATTTAATAGAGAGGGAGAGAGAATGAATGAGTGAATATCAGTTGCATTAATTTTGCATAAATCCCTCAGACATACATAAAGCACACATTTATTTGCATCACTCTCCTGTAAAGTCATGGACATGAATGTGAGTTTTATTCAACCATCATTTAATTAAAAAAAAATTCTCTTAATAAGAGACTTCTTTATTATTGTCTTGGGATAATCAAAGAAGTTTCAATCCATCAAGATTTCAATATATTTGGGAAAATATAAAGTATTCATTTCTAGTTATTACAATTCCAGTAATTTTAAAGTTATGAATAGAAGTTATAAAGAGGCTATGTCCCAAATTAATTTGAGGTTATAATCCATTTTCCACAAAAAAATGATAAATGAATTTTAGCTTCCTAAATTAATACACAAAAGTGCCTATGAATGATATGGGGTAAATTTAAATAGTAGATAATATGATTTAATATTTTTATATTTTTATTTTAATAGCAGCATAAGTTTAATTTTCTAATCTGAAAATGATCAAGTCATGCTTTAACTGAAAAAACATCTGGTCTGGAGCCACTGGAGATTATTGATATTATCTTGCAGCTTTTAAAAATTATATTTCTAAAATACTTTAAAAATTAAATAATTTACTATGGAAGTTAAGTGAAATGATAATTTAAAATGATAGTTTCTATATTTTATTTTAAATATTACACACAATTTTCAATAATAGTTCTGTAAAGAATAACAATAACTATATTGAATCACCAATAATAAAATGATACATATATAAAATAAAACTAAAATAATAATATTAATAAATAAAAACTGATATAGAAAAATACCAGCAAAGAAATAAATTAAGAGAGAACTTAAGAATCAAGAAATAAGAGTTTTCATGGAAACAGTTGTATAAAGATGGATATTACACATTGTCCTCCTGCTTACCAGAGAAGAAAAAAAATTATAATATAAAAATACTATAGAACTTTTAAAAGTGTAAACAATTAGTGATATGACCTATGAACTATGTCATTGCTGTATTTATTCTATGATATAACAATACTATCTTGATCAAGATAAAACAAAAGATTTAACAGAAACCATATCTCAGTTCATATTAAAATATCTATGGGAATACTGCATATTACTGTCTGTACATTGAGGGGTAAAACCCTGAAACCATCTTGCAGGTAAATTCTTATTATAAGTCATTGAGAGACATTATTGTGAGATTGGAAACTTAGAATTAAAAGACAAATTATTATTTTCAAACTCAAGTTGCAACAGGCACATGGTCTACAAAGAAGTCAGTGTTAGGTGTTCCCATAGTTAGGTTTTGCCAGGAAGGTGCTTCTTCCCGTGGATCAGTTCAGTTCAGTTGTTCAATCATGTCCGACGCTGTATCCCACGAACTGGAGCATGCCAAGCTCACCTGTCCGTCACCAACTCCCTGAGTTTACTCAAACTCACGTCCATTGAGTCAGTGATGCCATTTAACTATCTCATCCTCTGTCATCCCCTTCTCCTCCCACCTTCAATCTTTCCCACCAACAGGGTCTTTTCAAGTGAGTCAGTTCTTCACCAAAGTATTGGCGGTTCGGCTTCAGCATCAGTCCTTCCAATGAATATTCAGGACTGATTTCCTTTAGGATAGACTAGTTGGAACTCCTTGCAGTCCAAGGGACTCTCAAGAGTCTTCTCCAACACCACAGTTCAAAAGTATCAATTCTTCGGCACTCAGCTTTCTTTATAGTCCAACTCTCACATCCATACATGACCACTGGAAAAACCATAGCTTTGGCTAGATGGACCTTTGTTGGCAACGTGATGTCTCTGCTTTTTAATATGCTATCTACGTTAGTCATAGCTTTTCTTCCAAGGAACAGCCATCTTTTAAATTTCATGCCTGCAGTCATCATCTGCAGTGATTTTAGAGCCCCCTCAAATAAAGTCTCTCACTCTTTCCATTGTTTCCCCATCCATTTACCATGAAGTGATGACATGAATCTATTTGATGTGGATCTATTTGCCTTGAGCTATCAGGGAAACCCCTAAAGTGAAAGTTATTCAGTCCTGACTGACTCTTTGCAACCCCATGGGCTATTTCTCCAGGCCTGAATACTGGAGTGGGTAAATTTTTCCCTTCTCCAGCAGATATTTCCAACCCAGGAATAAAACCTGGGTCTCCTGCATTGCAAGTGGATTCTTAACCAACTGACCAACCTAGACAGCATATTAAAAAACAGAGACGTTACTTTGCCAACAAATGTCTGTCTAGTCAAAGCTATGGTTTTTCCAATAATCATGTTTGGGTGTGAGAGTTGGACTACAAAGAAACCTGAGCACCGAAGAATTGATGCTTTCGAACTGTGGTGTTGGAGAAGACTCTTGAGAGTCCCTTAGACAGCAAAGAGATCCAACCAGTCCATTCTAAAGGAAATCAGTCCTGAATATTCATTAGAAGGACTGATGCTGAAGCTGAACCTCCAATACTTTGGCCACCTCATGTGAAGACTGACTCATTTGAAAAGACCCTGTTGCTGGGAAAGATTGAAGGCGGGGGGAGACGTGGATGACAGAAGATGAGATGGTTGGATGGCATCACTGACTTGATGGACATGAGTTTTAGTAAGCTCCAGGAGTTGGTGATGGACAGGGAAGACTGGTGTGCTGCAGTCTATGGGGTCACAATTGAGTGATTGAACTGACTGTCAGACTGATTTGCCTTGAAGTGATCCTTTGGATCACCCACTGTCATGTTGCAGGCAAACAAAAAAGCTTCCATTGACTTTTAAACCTTTTTACCTAGCCTTTTCAGTGGTGCTATATGTATCTAATTGTTTTCCTAGTTAAGATACCTAGATTTGCCTTATATTTTTATGTGGCTCCTGAATGAGTCATCTCTCCAGGGGTATTTCTGTTGTGTTCAATCTGAAGTTCTCTGTCAGAGTCAATTACTCATTTTTATTTTTGGATTAGGCTCATTTTGGTCAAAAAGATCAGTATGTGTTTCCCTATTATTAATAGTGATAATACAATGTTTAAAATGTGGCTTCAATTTTAAGAAAAGATTTTATTAAACTCCAAAATAAAGGAAGTATTTTTGTGTAAATTCAGCTTTGAGAACCATTCAGTAAACCTTATAATACTGAACATGATTAGTATTATTTGCTTAGTTCTTATAAGAGTATGTGGGGCCTTTCCTGGTTGTGCTAGTGGTAAAGGACCCACCTTCCAGTGCAAGAGACACAAGAGACTCAGTTTTGACCCCTGGGTTGGGAAGATCCCCTGGAGAAGGAAGTGGCAACCCACTCTAGTATTATTGCCTGGATAATTCCATGGACAGAGGAGCCTGGCAGGCTATAGTCCACAGGGCCACAGAGTCAGACACAGCTGAGGGATTGAGCACAAAACAATATATTAATATAAGAGTATGTCAATGAGAATTGGATTTCTCAGGGCATGATAAAAAACTAATGCAATGATACAAATGGCTTAGTTCTTTTAATATCAAACTTCAAAATATCAAAGCAAGGAGAACACTGCAAATCATGCAGGAATTGACAGTTAGGATCGATACAGTTATGTACAAATAAATGTATACAGACTTGTAACTAGTTAAGCATATTTTTACAAGTGGTGGCCACAGGAAATAAAATTAAATATGTAAAATAACTAGATATCTTGAGAAATGACAGAGTTAGTTTGGATTATAGTCAGAGCTGGGATATCTCTAATCTTTGTTCTGGTGCTTAATGGCTGTCTAGTCTGACTCTTTGTGACCCCATGAACTGTAGCCCACTAGACTCGTCTGTCCATTGAATTCTCCAGGCAAGAATACTGGAGTGGGTTGCCATATCCTCCTTCACGGGATCTTCTGAACCCAAGAATCAAACTGTAGCCCACCAGGGGTTTCTCTGTCCATGGAATTCTCCAGGCAAGAATACTAGAGATATTGCTATTTCCTCCTTCAAGGGATCTTTTGGACCCAGAAATCGAACCTGGGTCTCCTGCATCTTCTTCATTGACAGGTGGATTCTTTAGCACTAAGCCACCTAGGAAGTCCATCCCTAGCCTTTAAAGAGAGCCTTAACTAAGTTGTGGTTACGTGGACCAAGTGAGCCAAAATTTAAACAGTATACAGTCTTTCAATAATAATTTAAGAGATTGTGTCATTTTCATATTTAACTATATCTACATGCTAACATATTACATATTCACTTCTTCAGCGGTTTAAAAACAAGTTTGGCAGCCACTTAGTAAGCATGATTAGTTTGAGGAGGAATCCCCCTCAACTGCTAATTGTAATACCTCATAATTTTGAACTATGTATGGGCTTCCCAGGTTGTTCAGTGGTAAAAGAATCCACCTGCCGATGCAGAAGACTCAGGAGACCCAGGTTCAATTTCCAGGTCCTAAAGATCCCTTGAAGGAGGAAATGGCAACATCTCTAGTATTCTTGCCTGGAGAATCCCATGGACAGAGAATCCCCTGGTGGGCTACAGTTCATGGGATAGCAGAGTCGGACACAGCTGAGTGACTGAGCATGCAGGCATGCATGTGAACTATGTACTTCATAAATTAAAAAAATATATTAATATTGCCTCTAGCACAAAAATTTACCTCCAGGGATGTTAGTCAATACCCAATCTGTTGGAAACTGAATACTAGGCTAGACTGACATTGGAATTAAACTAGGATTATGATTAGCATGTGCAAATATTTAAATCTTTTTGTATTTTAATGTTCAATTTTAGGGTTACTCCACCCATTTTTTTTCTTTATTTTTCCCCATATTTTCATGTTATTTTTTCTTCTTTATGATGTAAATATTCCTACAATAGCCAAATTCTAGCTACCTATGTGACATTGCTGAAAGTGGAATTGAGAAAGTTGCACAGAGATGCATCAGTATATGTTATTTCACTATATACATGAATTATGTGTAAATAACCACAGACATAAGTTAATGCAAGAAAAACAATTAGGAAATGATAAGTTTTGAGATATTATTTTATTTCTTAATGTTATTTAAGAGTAAATTTATATAATTAATCTCTAATTAATTATGTAAATGCATGGATGTGAAAGTTGAACTTTAAAGAAGGCCTAGTGCCAAAGAATTGATGCTTTTGAATTGCAGTGTTTGAGAAGACCTTTGAGAGTCTCATGTAGAGCAAGGAGATTAAACCAGTCAGTCCTAAAGGAAACCAGTCCTGAATATTCATTGGAAAGACTGGTGCTGAAACTAAAGTTCCAATACTTTGGCCACCTGACACAAAGGACTGATTCATTGGAAAAGGCCCTGATTCTGGGAAAGACTGAGGGCAAGAGGAATAGGGGGCAGTAGAGGATGAGATGATTAGATAGCATAACTAATTTGGTTCAGTAGATATGAGTTTGAACCAACTTGGGGAAATGGTGAAAGACAGGGAAGCCTGGCGTACTGCACTCCATAGGGTTGCAGAGTTGGACATGACTTAGTGACTAAACAACAACATCATTATCAGAGAAATGCAGATCAAAACCACAATGAGGTACCATTACTTGCCAGTCAGGATGGCTGCTATCCAAAAGTCTACAAGCAATAAATGCTGGAGAGGGTGTGGAGAAAAGGAAACCCTCTTACACTGTTGGTGGGAATGCAAACTAGTACAGCCACTATGGAGAACAGTGTGGAGGTTCCTTAAAAAAAACTGGAAATAGAACTGCCATATGACCCAGCAATCCCACTCCTGGGCATACACACCGAGGAAACCAGATCTGAAAGAGACACGTGTGCCCCAATGTTCATCGCAGCACTGTTTATAATAGCCAGGACATGGAAGCAACCTAGATGCCTATCAGCAGACGAATGGATAAGGAAGCTGTGGTACATATACACCATGGAATATTACTCAGCCATTAAAAATAATTCATTTGAATCAGTTCTAATGAGATGGATGAAACTGGAGTCCATTATACAGAGTGAAGTAAGCCAGAAAGATAAAGACCATTACAGTATACTAACACATATATATGGAATTTAGAAAGATGGTAATGATAACCCTATATGCAAAACAGAAAAAGGGGCACACATGTACAGAACAGACTTTTGGACTCTGTGGGAGAAGGCGATGGTGGGATGTTCTGAGAGAATAGCATTGAAACAAGCATATTATCAAGGGTGAAACAGATCACCAGCCCAGGTTGGATGCATGAGACAAGAGCTCGGGGCTGGTGCACTGGGAAGACCCAGAGGGATAGGATGGGGAGGGAGGTGAGAGGGGGGATCGGGATGTAAATCCATGGCTGATTCATGTCAATGTATGGCAAAAACCACTACAATATTGTAAAGTAATTAACCTCCAACTAATAAAAATAAATGAAAACAACAACAACAAACCACCTTTACTAATGTCTGTATATAACAATTAGCGAACAAATTTCCTGAAAAATGATTGATCAATTTTTTTGAGGCAGGGTGGGCTGACTTCAGTACACCATTGATTTTTGTGATAGAATACAGTGGTCCAGTAAATGCAAAGTCTTGTTTAAAAGGATCTTAAGAATTATGTTTAATCTATTCAATCAGTAAGTAAGTTCTTGGTTTTTTTCAAACTATATTTTTTGCATAAAATTAAAAAGAAACAATAAAATAGGCAGAACTTATTTTTGAGAGGATGTGAATGCATAAACCATACAGTAATATGCAAATACATTTTAAATGAAAGTACCTGTTTTAAAATGTAAAAATATTTATATTGGCAATACATGCACGCTAATTTGCTTCAGCAGTGTCTAACTTTTGCAAGCCTATGGACCATAGTCTGCCAGGTTCCTCTGCCCGTGAAATTTTGCAGGCCTGGGTTGTCATGCCCTCCTTCAGGGGATCTTCCTGACTCAGAGATTGAACCTGCATGCATTGCCATGCAGAAGACTTTACCACTAGTTCTACCTGGAAGCCCTTATGGGCAATAAGGCATAAATAAAAACTTGGCAGCACGCTTCAAATAACTCAATAAAACCAACCACAGGCCAGAGTATTTTCTCTTATAATATTATGTAATCCCTTATTACAAATGACTTAGTTTATAATATCAATGCCAATTCCTTTTAATATATTTTAAAATTAATTACAAATTTAGCATCATTATTTAAGTAATCAACTAATTTTTGAATATTTTATAACTACCAATCTAATGTCAGTTTAGCATAGTTGTCTGACAGAATTACAAATAAAAATTAAAAGTTTAAGAAATATTAAAAGTATTGATTCTAACTAGGGAGTCCTCAGCAAAATCTAAGGCTAAATTCAATTATTTTCTTTAACTGTAATGGTTGGGGCTTCTCTTGTAGCTCAGTTGGTAAAGAACCCACCTACAGTGCATGAAACCAGGGTTTGATTCGTGCCTTGGGAAGATCCCTGTAGTGTTCTTGCCTGGAGAATCCCAAGGACTCTAGCCTGCCAGACTCCTCTTTCCATGGGGTCCCAAGAGTCGGACATGACTTTGAGTCTAAACCACCACCACCATTACTATTAGAGTTCTTTTGTATTATTAAATATTATTGTAAGCTATTTATTCTAAAACTGAGGGAATAATTTGTGTGTGTGTGTGTGTTTTTTTTTTTTTAGAATAGATGGTTTATTTTTGTTGATGTGTCATCTTCCCTCTCATTATTTAATAGATGTATAAGGATACTTTAGAGAATTTTTTCCCCAGTAGTTTTGCTTTTACAGAATGTCAAAGAAGTTGATCAGATATTAATAACATGTAGAAAGTTGTGTCTGTTTTATTTCCATCAAGCATGATGCTTTTGAAAGTTATTCATGTTTATGCATTTATTAGCAGTTTGGTCTTTTTTATTGCTTAGTAGTATTGAATTTATAAATGTAGTATAGTTTCCTGTCACTCATGACAGATATTTAGATTGTTCTTGAATTTTTGGAGAATATAAGTAAAGCTGTTACAAACATTTATGTACAGGTCTTTGGGAGGCATGAGTTTTCTCTTAGGCAATACTTAGGGGTAGGTTTATTGGGTGACCTGGTAATTATATATGTTCAATTTTATAATAAACTACCACCTTCATCTTCTAAGTGGTTATTTCCTTTTACATTTCCATACGAAATGTCAAAAGTCATTCCACATCATTGTCAGCACATTGGTAGTGTCCATGCCAATGTTAGTCCTTTTGCTTTGTGTTTTGCCATTCTGGTCCACATGCAATGGTACTTCATTACAAATAAATGAGGAATTTAGCTATCCATTAACTGTGTCTTATATGCAACATGTGTCCTATAAGATGTGCAAACATATATACATATGTCTTATACATATGTATAAGACCACATATGTCTTATATGCTCTGTATGTATTTTCATTAATTATTGCAAAAATTAATTTGTATTTCCTTAACAACCAATCATGTCAAACCTCTGTTCATTAAACCAGTTGCCCTCATGAATACATGGTGTACTATATCTTTAATGAAGTGTCTGCTCAGATCTCTTATCCATTTTAAAGTTAGACTTTTGTACTTTTCCCTTCTTGTTTCTTGCCACTCCTTGTTCCAGCTGTGCTCTCTGTACCTCATCGCCATGCCTCTCAAAATTGAGGAAATCTGATTACAGACATGAAAAAGGATGCTAAGTCTGTCAAAATCAAGAAAAACAAAGATAATGTGAAGTTTAAAGTTGGATACAGCTTATACCTTTACACCTATTTGTTCATCACAGACAAAGAGAAAGTGCAGAAGTTGAAACAGTCCCTGCCTCCAGGTTTGGCAGTGAACGAACTGAAATAAACCACACACACCGATTTGAACTGTATTAAAATTTCTAAAATTCTCAAAAGAAACTTTGATATTCATTATATATTCTGGGCACAATTATTTTATCAGAAATATGTTTTGAATATTTTTATTCTCTTAACAGTGTCTTTTGAACAGGAGACAAATTTTACTGAAGTCCACTTACGGAATTTTAAAAAATTATTAGTGCTTTTTCTCTCCTAGGAAATATTTGCCTAACCCAAGATCACAAAGATTTTTTGTTTGTTTTCCAGAAGATTTTTATGTTTGTTTTTTAACCTATAATTTGCTTCAAGGCTTTTTGTTTTTGTTATGTTGTTGCCTGAACGCATCAGCCTCATAAGTTGAGAATTCTCCTTTCTTTATTAACTATTCAGTTCAGTTCAGTTCAGTTCAGTCACTCAGTCGTGTCCGACTCTTTTCGACCCCATGAATCGCAGCACGCTAGGCCTCCCTGTCCATCACAAACTTCCGGAGTTTACTCAAACTCATGTCCATCGAGTCGGTCATGCCATCTAGCCATCTCATCCTCTGTCGTCCCCTTCTCCTCCTGACCCCAATCTTTCCCAGCATCAGAGTCTTTTCCAATGAGTCAACTCTTCGCATGAGGTGGCCAAAGTATTGGAGTTTTAGCTTCATCATCAGTCCTTCCAATGAACACCCAGGACTGATCTCCTTTAGGGTGGACTGGTTGGATCTCCTTGCAGTCCAAGTGACTCTCAAGAGTATTCTCCAACACCACAGTTCAAAAGCATCAATTTTTCGGTGCTCAGCTTTCTTCACAGTCCAACTCTCACATCCATACATAACCACTGGAAAAACCATAGCCATGACCAGATGGACCTTTGTTGGCAAAGTAATGTCTCTGTTTTTTAATATGCTGTCTAGGTTGGTCATAACTTTCTGTCCAAGGAGTAAGCGTCTTTTAATTTCATGGCTGCAGTCACCCTCTGCAGTGATTTTGGAGCCCCCAAAAATAAAGTCTGACACTGTTTCCCCTTTCTTCCCATCTATTTCCCATGAAGTGATGGGACCAAGTGCCATGATCTTAGTTTTCTGAATGTTGAGCTTTAAGTCAACTTTTTCCCTCTCCTCTTTCACTTTCATCAAGAGGCTTTTTAGTTTCTGCAATAAGGGTGGTGTCATCTGCATATCTGAGGTTATTGATATTTCTATGTATTATTAGCTATTAACTGACCACAAATATGTGGTTCTATTTCTCAATTCTGTATTCCATTCATTGATCTCTGTTTCCACCATGCCGTGATATTGCAATAATGTGCTTTTAGAGAAAATCTTGAAATCAAGTAGTGTGAGTACTACAACTTCACTTCTCATTTTCACAATTATATTTTGGCTAATCTAAATCTTTTGTTTCACTATATAAATTTTAGAAATGTTTTGGCAATTAAAAGACAACTTGCTGGTTTTTTTTGTTTGTAACTACACTGACTGTACACCAGTTTGAAGAGAATATTATAAATACTATTTACAATCCTTGAATTAAGTATATCTCACCATTTATTTAAATTTTCTTTGATTTTTCAAATCAAATTTTACAGCATGTAATATACAACCTTTGCACATATTTTGTAAGATTTTCCCCCAAGTGTTTCATGTGTTTTGTTGTTATTGTCAATGGTGCCATTTTAAATTTCAGTTATAAACACACACACACACAATACAGATGCAGGTCTCCTCTCTCCCAAGGGCTCATCGCTTTCTGAAGTTAGCTCTATTATCTTTCATTCTCTTGATAATTAAAAGCAAAAGCAAAAACAAAACCCCAAAACTATAAATGTGTTTCTTATCTGGTTTGTTTTAATTTTTAAGATTAGGGTAACAGTATCTTTTTCATTTCTAGATCATAACTTGAGGCAAACATATCACTTTCATATTATGTCAACATATTGAAATTGAGGATTATAAATTTATGCTTTAGCACCTAATTCATCCCTCATCTCTTGTTTATCTACTATTTTGTGTCTCTCTGATAATAAATTTTGATGATAAGTGCTCACTAATAACTTATATTAATGCTGCTATTGGTGAAAAATAAAAAAGAAAATTACTGAAGATGGAAAAAGAAAGATACAAGGTTTGTGTTATCACACAAATAATCTTGAATATGCAATGTTGTGTTTTGCTTGATTCATGTTCCATTTTTATCCTTTTATGTTAGTCTTTATGTTAAATATCCCAATAAGTATACAGCATTTAAAAAGCTAGTTTACTAACAATATCACTGAAGACGATTTTATCAATAAGGACTTAAGAACATATTCAGTGGTACTGCTAAAATTCAGAGCATGAAGTTCAAGAAAAAAAGAATTCAAATTAGCAGCTTACACTCTAAGTTTGATGATAATCTGGTTATATTTCTTGGGATAATAAAAAAGAATTTGGAGGAAAATATCCTACAACAAATACTTCCTATTAGTAAATAACTAATTGAAAGATTGAAAAGAAAACCATGAAGGAACTTATTATATTGAGTGAAACTAGCTTTTCATTGAATTCATTGGGTAGTCATTTTTTTTAATGAGTGCTAAATTTACCATCTGTACACTTTTTAAAATGTAGCATATTCAGATACTTGTAATGTATCATAAACCCAGGTCTCTTGCATTGCAGGCAGATTTCCTTACCATCGGAGCCACCAGGGAAGTCCATACATTATTATGTTGTAGGTATATCAGTAAAATTATTTATATTAATTATAGAATCCCATAGTAGATTATCTTTGAATTGGTCCTAGAACTGTTAAAGAATTCTTAATAGTATGGCTAGCATTGGAACAAAAATGATGAAGTTGTTCTCATGCATGAGAATCACACCAATATATATTTTCTAAAACTATATAAAATTTTATCACTGTGAATAGTATTCCTTAATTCTCTTTTACAAATTTTCTCTTTTCCATGTGTTACTTTTTAATAAGTCTCTGGAGAAGACAAATGCTAGTTTGGAGTAGCTACCAATATTGTCCCCTGAAACTTTTTGTCAAAAGGAATAAAAAGTTCACCATATAATTTAAGCAATAATTTAAAAATAGGTTAAACTGGTGACATTCATGCCCTTTTGTTATGTGTGTCAATAAGCATCCTAGAATAAAAGATTTAAAACTAATACTTTTGGATCTTCTAAAAAATAATGTAGTTTATTTGGTAACTATCAAAGAAAGAAATCTACAGTGCTTTTACTCAGTGAAATACATTCCCCCTACAGGCATTCATATTTTCCCTTTCTCAGAATTATTCATCATTCAATAATTACACTATAATTAATAATAGATCACAGAACAAAAATTTTGTTTCTCCTTTAATAAATGTACATGGCTAAAGAATAAATCAAAAGACTATTCTTTTAATTTTAATAAATATGAAGCATTTTAATGAGGCCAAACACATAAGAACAAAAATTTTTAACCCAGCATGCAAACAGAAAAATGCAAATTAATTAGGCATGCAACATATAATTATTGAGTAAAATTTTTTCCAATTAGCAGAGATACCAGTCAGTTCAGTCAGTTCAGTCGCTCAGTCGTGTCCGACTCTTTGCGACCCCATGAATCACAGCACGCCAGGCCTCCCTGTCCATCACAAACTCCCAGAGTTTACTCAAACTCATGTCCATCGAGTCGGTGATGCCATCCAACCATTTCATTCTCTGTTATCCCCTTCTCCTCCTGACCCCAGCCCCTACCAGCATCAGGCTCTTTTGGCCACCTCATGCGAAGAGATACCAGTAGTTATCTATAAATTAGATAATTTCACAAGTTATGAGATTTCTCTGTTTTATCTAAACTCCAACATGACTTAGCTAGTGTATGACTATATAAAATTTTTCATCTAGAAGCCATATCTTCTGTTTTGCTTTCCTGCCTGGGCCTGCTTTGATAAAAAGAAAAATTGCTGTTTTCCTTATTTACCACCCAACTCCAGGCTTTTCTTACTGTGAAATACATCTTCTGTTTTGCCAAAAATGCCAATACATTTAAAAGCTCAAGTTCATAAGTCAAAGCAATTAGATAGCAACATAAAAAGAAAGGGACCAGAAACAGGTCAAAATTCTACTTGTCTGGCCTTTTGACACTGAGGAGGTGGTCCTGCCATTTCAGCTTAGAAAATGAGACACTCAGAGACTTCAGCAATATGAAAGTAGGCTGGACCTTACACATTTTCCTTCCGAAGAGTGGTCTGCAGCTATAGATGGTTTCCCAAAGACAATTAGTAAGTGACCTTCTGGCATGGAAAATAGCTAAAACTGGGCATTTTAGTGGAAAGAAGTGAGACTATCACTATTACCTTTTTGTTGTTGAAAACAATGTAAAAAAATTTTTTTGCATTATAAATTTAGCTACACAGTTCAAGAGGATAATTCTGAATAGAGAGAAGTGGAAGGAGAAAAGAGTTGATGGTGAGATGTAATGAAGACCTCACACAGTTTGTTGGAAAGATATAGATATACTGTGTGTGTGTTAGTTGCTCAGTCATGTCCAACTCTTTGCAAGCCTGTGGACTGTAGCCCTCCAGGCTCCTCTGTCCATGGGATTCTCCTGGCAAGAATACTGGAGTCAGTTGATGTTTCCTTCTCCAATAGATATATTAGAGAGATACAATTTAACTAGGATTGATATTGGTTACGTTTGTGAATAGCAATGTGTTTCTGTCTTTATGCTGTTCTCCATCATTCTGAAATTTAGTACTGAACTGAAAAATTTTATCAGATTTGAGAAAACATTTTATTATGCTTTGATTGTTACAAATATCTTTGAAATGTAAAATAAAAGGCCAAAGTATCTAACATGCATCATTAAAAAAATGTGTAAAAAATTATAATGTTCTGAAGTAGGAATTGTGTTTTCTCTAACTTCATTAATTAAAAAGAACAGCATGTATATTATCTATGGTGAAACAGATCACCAGCCCAGGTGGGATGCATGAGTCACGTGCTCGGGCCTGGTGCACTGGGAGGACCCAGAGGAGTCGGGTGGAGAGGGAGGTGGGAGGGGGGATCGGGATGGGGATTACGTGTAACTCTATGGCTGATTCATGTCAATGTATGACAAAACCCACTGAAATGTTGTGAAGTAATTAGCCTCCAACTAATAAAAAAATTAAAAAGAAAAATACTAAACATTACAGACAGGTTTTTTGAAATATGTAGTTAATTTACAAAATACTTTCTCTGCCTTCTTTAGTCTCTATTATTAAGCATATCCATGAAACAAGTATACATTGATTTAAAAATACAGATTACCTGATGTTTTACAGAAGTTAGTTCTTTAGGTGTTGATATGATTGCCTTTTCAGTTTCATAAACTGCTGGGTTAATATGAGCATCATTGAGAAAATATCTTTTGTTTTGTACCTTAAAATATCTTGTTTTTGCTGTATTAAAAGTACATTAGTAATTTTGATTTAATGCCAGATATGCAGATACCAAAAGTTACATTTCTATACTTGCTTTTATTCAAATAAATCTAATCAGATTAGGTAGTATGACATTTTATATGTTTACTACTTAATTAATTGAGATTTTTTTATTCAAAATATCTCTGTCTTTCAACATTGAAAGTCAGGAAATGGAGAGGAAAATAAATGACAAAAATAATTCCATTGTTTAACTCAGTCATTCTTTTGATATGATAACCTATAATTCAATCACAGAGAAAAGTGAGTGCTTTGTCCATGTGATGTTCATATCATAAACAATTGACTATTTTTTTTCTGGAGATTAAAGTGTTATATATACACTATTTGCTACATATTGCTACAATTAATTTGATTCTCAGTAAAATAATCATTTTACTTAAATTAATAATTTTTCAACTTATACTATACTAATAATTATACCCTTAGATATGTTTTTCTTTAAAATAATTAATACAGTAGCATTTTATTACTTCAGGGCTTGACACTTTTGAGAGAGAATTAAATGATACTAGTTAATGATGGGATATTTATCTTTTTCCTGCTTTTTATGAGAATGCCTCAAAGCATTCAGAATAATGCGTGATGTTCAGACTTAGTTCTTTAATATTCTGTCTTTGTAAGTCATATTATAAATCCCCTTTGGTTGTATTTCTATTACCCCCAATTTGATGATGTGGATAGTATATATGAAATTAGTAATAAGATGAATTATACTGTTTAACAAAATAAATGATAAAAGTCTCTGATTCAAGAAGTTGACTTTTTATCATCTGTTTTAATAACTTCTAGATTTTAGTTGCTTGTATTTTGTTAAACATCTTGTTTATATCTATATGTAAGCGATCATGCCAGATAATTAACAATATCAGCCAACACTCATATAGTGTTGACTGTGTGTTAAAATCTCTTCTAATTCCATTGCATCTATTACCTCATTTGTTCTTCACAACAGCCCTCTAAAGAAGATGTTCTACTAATACTTCATGTTTATATATGAGGAAGGTGAGTGCAATGGACTGAAATTTGTCTCTGAAAAATTAATATGTTGAAACTGTAGCACCCACAGTGATTATATTTGGAAATGAGGCCTTTGGGAGATATTTGGGTTTAGATGAGGCCATGAAGTTGAGGCCCTTTTGATAAAATCAGTGTTATAAGAAGAGGAAGAGATGCCAGAGCTCTCTCTATCTGCCTCATGTGCAAATGAGGAAGAGGGATCTCACCAGAGTCTCACTGTACTGCCATCCTGATCTCAGACTTCCAGGCGCAAGAATTGTGAGAATATAAATCTCTGTTGTCTATACCACTCAGTTTATTTTTTCAGTTTTTATTATATTTATGGCAATCTGAAATGACTAGTACATTTGTAATGTTATAAAGCAAATAATGTTTGAAAAGTGAATAAAGAGTGAAGTAAATAGTGAAGCCAGACTAAATGCAGTCAGGTTCATTACAAAGTACTTATTGTTAGCCACTTTTGATATCAGGACTATGCTTATTTCAGAAAACATATTGTAATGTTTTCCACAAATCCCCCACTTAAGAAAAATAATTCTATTAGGTGAAAACTAACTGATTCTATGAAAAATCATACCTCAGAGCCTAGTGATTTAGTATTTACAAACTTTTTTTCTTCTGTGTATGTGTTTTTTGTATGTTAGATTTTCTTTCGTTTCCTTAAAAATCAAGCATTTCATTAAGATATTCACAGTGTGGTTTTGATTCCATTATTAATTAGTCATGTAAATCAAGGAGTGGTTTCATCCGTAGAGTCATTGTTTTCAACTCAGAAAATATTTTCTTTATAATAATTTGAGTATTTTAATTTTCTCCACTTATTCTTGATTCTTCAGGTAATTTTAGTCATTTTGATACAGTTCCAAAGCTAACACTATCTTAATCCTTGCACTAAGTAAGTCCTATTCTAATTCTAATGCTAACCCTAACTCACTTAGGTTTCATCTTCTTCCTTCAGATGATCATTAACCTTTAAACTTCCCAACATAAATTCTCAACTAACAATGTTGATTCATTTTCTACATCACCTGAGGTTTTACATGATTGATTCTGTTGTTAGCAAGTTACAAAACATTTAAAACATTTAATTTTACTATATTTCACTTGTATTAAGTTAGCAAGTTACAAAACATTTAAAACATTTAGTTTTACTATACTTCACTTGTATTAAGTCATTTCCTTATTTTATAGATTTGTAGTCTTTTCCCCAATTTTATAATTTCAATCAAATCTTTGGTCTTGTCTTCTTGCCTATATTCTTTTGTTGTTGCTGTTTTATACATTTCATTTTTTCTTTTAGGAGCACAAACCAGAAGCTCTCTATATTAATTTCTATTTTTGATAGCACAACCTTTTCTGAAAGTAGTTATATTGCTTTATTTTGAGTGCCTGATTTTCTATCTTTGGCTTCAAATTACCTGAACATTTATTTTTATTTTATTTTTGAATGATGAAATTCTCACTCAATATATTTCCCCTAAAGCAAAATGAGTGTCTAGATTCGTTGCCCACTCCAACTGGATTTTATCATTGATTTTTAAGTAGCTTAAGCCATAGGCTATAAGATTATGAGGTTCTGTTTTTTAAAGGGGCTTAAAATAATTAGGATAAACCAAGAAATTGGCTTTTATTTTTGCAATGATTCTCTTTCCACACTTAACTTCTGACCATAATGGACAGCTTGCCATTTACAGGGAGAATCAGGCTCTGCGACAATTATCTCTTTGCACTTGCTTTTTCTCTCACAAAGTGTTCGTGGCATCTTTAAGCAATCAGCTAACTCCCACTCATCATTTAAAGGTAATTTTAAGTGTTACCTTTTGCTAGAATTGTTCTGTGATGTCTATGTCTAAACCAAATGACTCTAATTTCAAATTCCATGGCAACCTATGTGTGCTTCTATCACACATCACACATAAAAACATTTATCACTTTATGTCTCTCAAGAGAGCATATTTGGTTTATAAAATCTTTTGAGCTTCTGATTAATATAAGAATATTTTCTTAAAAATGCTTAAAGGGAATGATATTAATATAACCAATTTTACATCAGATTTTATCAGTTTCATGAACTGTCCAAAACACTCATGTTTACTACCTAACATTCCATGCACTTTCGTGAATATTTCATGTAGGTTGCTTATTGTTACAGGAAATCATACAGGCTTTCTCTGTAAGATGAATATTTGTTTATCCATAGAAACAAAGCAAAGTAAAACAAAACAAAAAAATGTCTCAGCGAGAAAAGATTTGGCTTCCTGATATGTAGTTCTGGGTGACACTCAGAGTAATCTGTTCAATTTCAAAAACTTATTTTTGCCTTTTTCTTTTTCCAGGCATTCAGCTCTTTTGATACCTAAATAGAACTTGACATCAATGAGGTTATATCCAAGAGTAAAGAAGGGAGTCAGGCAGAGGTCAGCCCTGTGGATTTCTGAGCCTCCAGATATCTAGAGTCTTGGAATGAGGATCTCTTCACACTGGTACAGGTATACCTGGAATATAGCATCCTACATCCTATTTTCATCTTGCCTGTTATCTGGTTCAGAACTGTACATTCAAAGCATGTATCTTTACAGAATATCCCGAACGCTCGCTACGTGTATTTCCCTTAATTTCAAGATGAAACAATTGGTTTCTTATTATTATGAATGATTTGACATATTCTAAAACTTTCTGGCCTTCGTTTCAATTTTATGTAAAATTCAAATAATACCTAAATATCAAGGCTGCTGTAAAGTTTAGGAATAAAATATGTGAAGTGTAATCACCAAATAGAAAATTGTCAGGGTGGTTATTGTTGCTTTTATTAGAAGTATTCATCAATTTCCCCAATCCATCAACATTGTTTCAAGCATCTACCATCCACTGGGCACTCTGTTACATGGAGTGTGCATGAGTGAACTCAGTCATGTCCAACTCTTTGCAGTCCCATGGACTGTAGACCATGGGGCCCTTCTGTCCATGGAGTGTGTGTCCATGGAGAATACTGGAGTGAGTTTCCATACCCTCCTCTAGGTGAACCTTCCAGACCCAGGCTTGAACCTGCGTCATTTTGTCTGCTGCATTGTAGGCGGATTCTTTACCACTGAGCCACCTGGGCTACATGGAGATCTCATAAGAATTAATGTATTACATTTACAAGCATAGCTGTTGCTCATATCACTATATATAGTATCTTCTCTAAGAACATAATCTAATAGTGCTACAAATGAATTTTTGGAAAAAGTTAATCAGCCCAGGGAAGTCTATGGTTTCAATTTCAGGTACTATAAAATTATAGTTTGTATTTTGAGTAAGGACAGTTCAAATGAATGAGTATTGTGCCCACACTGACTCCCTGTTTCATAGGGGAGAGAGCGCTTGTGCCACTTGGGCCCTTGGAAAACATTAATAAGCAGGAGAGGGAAGATTTTTTTTTTTTTTTTTTGCTCTCCATTGTATTCGTAGTATATATTCCGGTCTCTGGTTTATAAGCAGTGTTTATTAAGTAATTTTGATTTAGTAAAACAATAACAGAACAAATGAAAATATTAATGTTTAAATTTGTTACTTACATTGTGAATATTCCTTAAGTCATAAGTAAATGTTATAGGCTTCCCCAATGGCTCAGCAGTAAAGAATCACCTGCAGTGCATGAGGTGCAGGAAATGCAGATTGTAGGGGTAGGGAAGATCCCATGGAGAAGGGAGTGGCAACCCACTCCAGTACCCTTGCCTGAAAAATCCCATGGATGGCGGTGCCTGGCAGGTTGTTGTCCAACAGGTCACAAAGAGTGGGACATAGCTGAGTGACTGAGCACACATGGAACCTATGCAACCTTAGGTAGGAAACAAACTAGGTCTTCGAAAAGCAAAACAAAATGAAGTATTTCATTATAATCTAAAATGGAACACGACCACAGGGTTCATACTATCATCATTGCCAGAATACATACTTAATTCAGGTTGTGCATGATTTCTTCCAAAGGGTTAAGTGTCACCCAGAGTCCAAAAATGAAAAAAAAAAAAAAAAAAAAAGTTTTTTCTTACATGATTCAAAAAGGCAGTATTTTACTGAATTGCTTAATTTAATACAAAAATTGAACTAAATGGTAACTTTGGAGTAAAAAAATTGCTGTTTCACTTAAAATAACAGTTCTTTACACTTATTAAGATTTTACCATGCTCCAAGAATTTTTCCATGTGTCCCAACATCACTTAATTCTTAATACAAACTTATGAGATAAACTGTCTTTTCCTCAAGTGAAGGAAATAAATCAGAGAGAGAGTACTTGATTTACTTTAGTTATAATTATTTGGAGAAGGAATTGGCACTGTTCTCCAGTATTCTTGTCTGGGGAATTCCATGCACTGACCAGCCTGGAGGGTTATGGTCCATGGGGTCGCAAACGAGTTGAACACGACTGACCAACTAACACTTTCTTACTTTCACTTATAATTCTCAAGGTGTTGAGGTCCAGTCTGTTTAACTCCATGTTCTTCAACCTTGTCTACACAGCCTTTCTACTTGTATAGACTAGCTCACTTTGTCTATTGTGTTGAACAGTATGATGCAAACTTATAAGGATATTTTACCTAATACTATTGACTTCTAAAATAGGCTCTATTTTGAGTTTAATTTTTACAGAAAACTAACTGCTCAAATATGGTAGTTATTATTTGTAGAGCTGCAAATATATTGTAAGTGAAAGTCATTTAGTTGTGTCTGACTCTTTGCGACCTCATGGACTATACAGTCCATGAAATTCTCTAGGCCAGAATACTGTTGTGGGTAGCCTTTCCTGTCTCCAGGCGATCTTCCCAAGCCAGGGATTGAACCCAGATCTCCCACACTGTAGGTGAATTCTTTACCAGCTCAACCCCAAGGAAAGCCCGAGATTACATGAGTAGGTAGCCTATCCCTTCTCCAGGGGATCTTCACAACCTAGGAATCGAACCAGAGTCTCCTACATTGTAGGGGGATTCTTTACCAACTGAACTATCAGGGATGCCTCATAAATTGCAAAGGACTAAATAATATGTATCATGTTCTGTGGGCACAGAATTCTTAGACATGTTGATTAGTTTTGGCATACTTTTTGAATCATGCAGTCATCAGATTAAGAAATTTATTTTGGCAGTGGGCACTCAAAGAGTCGGACAGGACTGAGCAACTTCACATTCACTTTCGCTCATAGACATGGCCTCATTCTCCCCTACTATAAATTTTACAATTAAAAGTAAAAACTTGTAGGTGTTAAAGAAATACTTTTAGACTGAGAATTCTCTTTCTAGTCATTTAGTTATTTCATATTTCTTTTTGACCCCATTAATTTACATTTACATACTGCATCTTAGTAAAGGATTTGATAAAATGAAAGTTACTTTAATTTAAAGTTTTACTCTATTATTTTCAAAAATTGGCTACTTTGTTTAGTTTCATGCATTACTGAGAACCACATTTCTACATGTTTCTGAGATAATTCTAGCCACAAACTCCACTGGAGCCTTTCAAGACTGTGATACCATAGCAGGAACACTTATTCTGGGGCCAGAACAATTTTAAACACCTGCTCAGAGGTTGCCTGGAAACGACACTTGTTTCACATTAAGCATCCGTGTTAAGGCACTTTAAGTGGGATTGTTTTTTCCTCTTAGAACAAAGAATTTTGAACCACACTTGTCCAAAAATGGTTGGTATTGTTTACTCAGGTTTTTCTCTGGGTATTGTTTTTGAAATTTCACGTTTGAATTCATGTATCCAAATGCAATATTTGTTTAGAGATTTCTAAAACAAATGCAGATTGCATTTCTAAAATTCATATTTTATATTGATATGCATCTTTATGGACTTTCCTTGTGGCTCAATGGTAAAGAATCTGCCTGCCAATGCAGGAAAGGTGGGTTTGATCCCTGGGTCAGGAAGATCCCCCAGAGAAGGAAACAGTAACTCACTCCAGTATTCTTGCCTAGAAAATCCCATGGATAAAGGAGCCTGGCAGCCTAGAGCCTGTGGTATTGTGTCAGACTTGACTTTGTGACCAACCAGCAATAACAATGCATCTTTCAGAAGAAAATAATCCAAATGTTGAAAAAATGAGGAAAATAATTTGAAAAGGTACAACACAATTTGTTTAGCTCAAATTGTTATGTTAGAGCAAAGAGGGGATACTGCAAAATATGTTGAAACAGGTCTTAACTTTTCTCAGCTCATACATTTAATATTGATCTTCACATATCCCATCTACCCCTGGCTCATGATTTTCATCTGCAAAATGGGATAATTCTTCACTGTATGCTGCATAAGATTTATTTATTAGGTGAAAAAATATATGACATGCTTAGAAAGTGTTTATAAATTCTGTCTTCCAAATGTAAAGTAATTTTGTTTATGTAGTCAAAGTGGTACATTCACTCATGAAAGTAGATGGTGAGCTTTCCTATAATGATTAACTGCTTCGAAAAAGGGGTTGCATTTTAACAAAACAAGATGATTGAACTGAGAAGAGTCGATGTAAACTTACTCCTACAAGTGGAGAAAAATTAAAGTGCTTATTCAACCTCAGAGATTTAGCAGTGTAATTTTTCTGCATGAGGGACAGCTATCTACAGAGGCTCCACACAGTGCCTAGCAACTAGGAATTGCTCCAAAGCCAGTTATTATTGCTAAGTGTCAGTTACTATGGTAAAAATTGATAGATGACAATCTAAACTTTTACATTGCACTAATTCAATCAAGCCTCATGAGAAACTTTTGGGATTTTTGTATATTTTATAGCGGAGAGGGAGAAACAGTGAAGCTATGCAAATTGTACATAAGCATCTCAAAAATTATTGGCATAAAACAACTATCATTTTATTAGATCTCACAATATTTTAGATCATGAAAGTCAGCAGGGATCAGATGGTATTTCTTGTGTTCCATGTGGCATCATCAGGGGCATTAGGTAGCATTTAGATGGTGGCTACTTTGGCCTGGGTATTTAAGATGCCTTCATTCAATAGGTCTAGGGCCTAAAGTGAACTACTTAAAGATAGGAGTCAAAGAAGCAACTCTTCTCTTCATGTAGTTTCACGTATTTTTTTCATGGCCTCACCATCAGGGAATTCGAGCTCCATATGCAATGGGTCAGAGCTTCAAGTGTGTAACTGTGGCACCTTATGGAGTCCTCCTGGACAACAAAGCCTTTCTGTGTCCCTTTTGTGCATACAGGGAAAAGGGTTCTAGGCTTTCCTGAATACCAAAGAGCAGATTCTAAATGTTGTCAGGGAAGTAAGGGAATTCAGAAGCAAAGGAGGAAAAAGTCAAGAAACTACAGGGCGTAACTTTGTTCTTTTTTTTTTTTTTTAGACTACAATAAAAAATGAAATAATGCTATTTGCAGCAAAATGGATCGACCTCAGTTCAGTTCAGTCGCTCAGTTGTGTCTGACTCTTTGCAACCCCATGGACTGCAGCACGCCAGACCTCCCTGTCCATCACCAACTCCCGGAGTTTAACCAAACTCATGTCCATTGAGTCGGTGATACCATCCAACCATCTCATCCTCTGTCATTCCCTTCTCCTCCTGCTTTCAATCTTTCCCAGCATCAGGGTCTTTTCAAATGAGTCAGCTCTTCATATCAGGGGGCCAAAGTTGGAGTTTCAGCTTCTGCGTCAGTCCTTTCAATGAACACCCAGGACTGATCTCCTTTAGGATGGACTGGTTTGAACTCCTGGCAGTCCAAGGGACTCTCAAGAGTCTTCTCCAAAACCACAGTTCAAAAGTATCAATTCTTTGGCACTCAGCTTTCTTTATAGTCCAATCTCACATCCATACATGACTATTAGAAAAACCATTGCCTTGACTAGAAGGACCTTTGTTGACAAAGTGATGTCTCTGCTTTTTAATATGCTGTCAAGGTTGGTCATAACTTTCCTTCCAAGGAGTAAGTGTCTTTTAATTTCACGGCTGCAATCACCATCTGCAGTGATTTTGGAGCCCAGAAAAATAAAGTCAGCCACTGTTTCCACTGTTTCCCTGTCTATTTGCCATGAAGTGATGGGACCGGATGCCATGATCTTAGTTTCCTGAATGTTGAGTGTTAAGCCAACTTTTTCACTCTCCTCTTTTTTTTTTCTCCTTGCAGAATAATTTATTTATTTATTCTTTTTTTTTTTCATTTATTTTTATTAGTTGAGGCTAATTACTTTACAATATTGTAGTGGTTTTTGTCATACATTGACACGAATCCTCTTTCACTTTCATGAAGAGGCTCTTTAGTTCTTCTTCACTTTCTGCCATAAGGGTGGTGTCATCTGCATATCTGAGGTCATTGATATTTCTCCCAGTAATCTTGATTCCAGTTTGTGCTTCCTCCAGCCCAGCGTTTCTCATGATGTACTCTGCTTATAAGTTAAATAAGCAGGGTGACAATATACAGCCTTGACCTACTCCTTTTCCTATTTGGGATCTAGAGATTGTCATACTGAGTGAAGTAAGTCAGAGAAAGACAACACATGATATTTATATGTGGAATGTAAAGAAAAAAAGAGGCAAATGAATTCATTTACAAAACATAAATAAAGTCATTGATGTAATAAACAAACTTACAGTTTCCAGGGGTGAAAGAGGGGGAAGAACAAATTGGGAGATTAGGGTTGACATATACACACTACTATATATAAAATAGATAAGTATAAGGAATTACTGTATTAGCACAGGGAATTCTACTCAATATTCTGTAATGTCCTATATGGGAAAAAAATCTAAAAAAAGAGTGGATATACGTGTATGTATAACTGATTCATTTTGATGTACAGTAGAACCTAACACAGCATTGTAGATCAACTATACTCCAATTTTTTTTTGTTGTTGTTAAGTGAAGAAACTGTAGTTCAGAGATTCAAGCAGGATCCTGCTTCTTCCACAAGGGATACAGGTATCTGTCTTTGAGTTTCCCTGGAGGAAGTAAGGCTCCCACCCAGGTGGAGGATGCTGAATGCAGACTGAGCACAAGCTTCCTGGAACACTGCCCTCTTACTTCATGGTCAACCAATCAGAAGAAAGTCACACACTAGGAAGCCCTCACCCCCAATTTTGACTATAAAAACTTCTTCCCAAAAACCATCAGGAAGTTTGAGGTTTTATGAGCATGAGTAACCCATTCTTCTTGCTTTGCCCTGAAATATACCTTTCTCTACTACAGACTTCAGTGTTTTGGATTGTTTGGCTTCACAAACTTCGAAGTCAACTTCACAAACAAAGTCAACTTCATTGACTTCACAAAGTTTGGCACACGAGTTTCATTTGGTATTATGAGCAAGAAAGAAATTGTCAGTGGGCTGGAACTAGATTTTCATTTCCACTCTGCTCTATTGGTCAAAGGAGTCATAACTCAATGGGTGAAAATTATCACTTTACGACTTTTAAGGAGATAGAAAAAAATTCCATCCCTCAAAGGGAGAATTTACAGTCACATGTAATCGCCACAATGTTCAAGTCATTTTGATCAGAATACTATTTTTCCCAAGTCACTCTTTCACATATTTAGTGAAAACACTTCCATTACATTATCTAAGAATTTTATTGGGTGATTCATCAAAGTAATATCTTCTTTCAATATTTTGTGCCACTTAAAACTTAAGTCCATACAACGACCAAAGAACATGCCTTGGTTTTGTCACAAACAAACTTTCAGTGAAAACAGAAAGTGACCACATAGACTTATTGGCCCAAATTTGTCTTGAGAATTGATTGGAAGTCAGAAAGAAAATCTCTAGGTCAAACATTCATAAGTACTCTCTATTAGGTCACAAATTATAAGATGGTTTTCTCCATAATGTTTTAATATAATATATTTAAAATATAGCCATCTTTCACTTGAAACAGTAAATCTACTAAAAACATCTGTACAGTTTTCAAAAATGCTTTCAAAGTTTTTTATTACTTAAAATTTCAGTCTCTTTCTATGCTCAGAGAATATACCTATAGAAGATTTCTAGACAAATTTCTATCAAATCAAACAAATTTTTAACAAATCAAAAGTTATATATATATATATATATATATATATATATATATATATATATATATATATATATCCTTTCCTCTATTAAATCTTTAACCTTGACACCACCTTGATTTGCTAGAGATGAAAAGATTTCCTCAATACCTGGTTGTACTCTAATATCTTTCATCACCAGAAAATATACAAGCCGAAAGCAAAATTATATGTGGCATTGTTTATGGCCCCTTGCCTAGCATGATTTTGTAACTGAAGACAAATTTAAGTATGGATTAGCAAGTATGTAACATAATGGAACCTGTGGAAACTTTTTGGTATTTATGTCACTTTCTAGACACTTTCTGTACAATTTGTCTAGGCATAAGGAATGAATGTTGGCTTCACAAATGCTCGGCAGTCCCTTGGGGGCCTGTTTTGGGAGACTGATATTTCCCCCAAAGTTATACATTTGTAAGTACTTATATTAGCAAGGGAAGCATTATGCAAAGCCTGCTCCTTAGAGTATTTGGATGTTCCATTTCTTTCCTGAAGTAAGCAAGTCTGTGTTTATGTACTCAATAGCACCATTGTCCCAGTCACCCTTTTTTCATTTCTATCAGAATTCCTATATTCCTATTAACATGACAGTTCAGGTGCTCTATGATTTGTGACAAGTTACTCTGTCTAGCTAAACTAGAATTTTCTTTTTATAAAATGGAATGATGATAATAATATCAAATTCATAGAGCCAAAATAAGAAGCAAATATGGCAATGCTTGCAAAGTTCTTAGCAAAGTACCTCCCATAGTGTAAATATTCATTATAGTTTACATAACATTTATTTTTTTATCCTGGATATCTCCTTCTTATCTAGCCTGTTATATTTTTTATGTCAGGAAATTCTACGACTATAATATTTTTCACAATTGTCTCTTCCTTCCTTTTATCATCTACAGAGAATTTTAACTAATTATGGCAAATGTCACCTATCTTTCCTAACTCTAGATGTCCCTCTAATTAAGCATTCATACTTGATTCAACTCAACTTTATAAAATGAGTATCTGGCATATTTCTCAATTGAATTACAGATGTTAATAATGTACCTTTATCTTGTAAGGTGCATGTGTTAATTTCCTACCGCTGCTGTAACAAAATTTCACAAATTTAGCAGCTTAATACAACCCAAATTTATTCTTTTTATAATTCTGGAAGTCAGAAATATAAAATCAAGGTGATGACGGGGCTGTATTCCTTTCAGAGACATTAAAAGAAAATCATTTCCTTATTTTTCTCAAATTCTAGAGACTTCTCTCATTCCTTGACTCTTGGACTCTTCTTAGCATCACTCTGACCTCATGTTACTATAATCACATGTCTGCTACTGAATACTGCTGTCCCCTTAAAGAGATCTCTTTATTACAGTTAATATATTTAATAATGTAGTTTAATATATTAATATTTTATACCCTGGTTAACAAAAGAAATCTCCTCATCTCCAGAACCTTAATTTAATTACATCTGTAAAATTTTCTTTACCATATTAGGTAGCATATTCACAGAATCTAAGGATTAGGGTGTGGGTATCTTGAGAGGGGTCATTGACATCTACCATAGTATATATTCAAAATGCTTATCAAAATTTTTAAGGACCTTCATCGTCTTTATCTGTTCTCAAACTGCCTTTCACTACTTTCCTGTCATATCCTGATATTCTAATTATATCCTTGATTTTTACATTATATAACTATATATTGAATTGTCAATACATTATTCACTTTCAATCTATGTGAGTTTCTTCATGCTCTTTTGTCTTCTTAAAATGCTTTTTCTAAGGGTTTTACATCTAGAGAAATACTACACCTTTTTTTTTTTTCTAAAATCCAGACTGAGTTTTGGGTGTTTTCTATGCTTCCAGAATGTACTTACATTTGCATTAACAAAGAATATACCATGCTATACAGCAATGAAACATATATTTATCTACTTTTCTAGATTAACAACTTCAAAGCTAAGGTCTTTCAAAATTCTCATTTTTTTTCACATCAAACACAGAACATAGCCAAAAAATATTGTTGCTTATGAGATTAACAAACCTAGTTGTCACAACTTGCTTGAAAATCTAGTAGATGATGACAGCCTTGAGGGTCACTGAATATTGACTTGTTACTCATATCAGCTGGGGTCTTAGTTGAAAAAATAAATAAATAAAAAGTAGAAATCCCCTACAGCTGATTCCTTGAGAATGTGAATATAATAAAGAATGTTTGATAGCTCACAGAATCTCCCAAAAGACAGAGAAACAGGCTTTGGGGTCATGCAGCCAGAAATAATGGCCAAATCATACCATTAGATGACTCCTGTGGGGCCCAGTGAAATGCTATTGTCTCTTACAGACACCTAGAATCACAGCATCACAAAAGTTACCACTAGACCTTGGTCACTGTTGCTTCTAAAAAAATAGACCCTTCCTGTCTCTTTTGTCAGAAAAGCATTGGAAAGACTTATTCTTCCCATGAGAGCATCTGACAGGCAAAAACCAAGAATCACTTGCCTGCACATCAGCTATGTAGAAGGCCAGAATAGCTATTTCTCATAAGTGGTTAAAGAGGTTGGTAATCTTAACAATTCCTTTTAGAGAAATAATGTAGAACTATATAAGTCTTTCTTTGTAAATTTTTCTTACAGAGAGAAATAAAAAATCAAAGCTATAGCTTACAGAATATTGACAATTTTCATGAAGAGGGGAAGCAAACATTCAAAGAAAGCTTATATTTTTCATATTATGAAAATGAAATATTCGTTTTTATGTAATGGTTCAGTCAACTGGATAATGCTATGAGACACACACTTGGCAGAAGTACTGAACAATGACTTACTTGCATTAAAAGATGATAAAATTTGGCTAGTATAGTGAAGGATAATTCATTAGATTAATAATAAATTGTAGTCCATTCTTCCTTACATTACCAATCAAAACTCATCATTATGCTTTAGACATGAAAACAGCTCTTTCTGAAGAGGTTAATCAGTAAGTCCTGTCTGAATGGAAGTAACTTACTTTTTAAAGAACTAAAACTCAGTGGGGGGGTAGATTTAAAAACACTGGATTTGAGGAGATCAATTTTCTAATGCTAATTGGATACTGACTGGCTTTAAAAAAAAAAAAAGAAAAAAAGGAAAAAAAAAATCAACTTGCCTCTGTGCTGCCATATGTAGAATTAAAGGGGGAGACTAGATCTCTTATATCCCTGTTAGAATTAATATTCTGTGGATAGTTCAAAAGACACATTTTTCTAATAATATATTCTATAGGCTGAAAAATAAAGCACCTAATACATTGTGAATAAAATAACTTTTACTTGAGACATTTTCTATTTTTAGTAATTAGTAAAGTTGTTCTCCTTGTGTTTGTAGAATATTTAGCTGTAAGTTATTAAAAAAAGAAAGAGAGAAAGAAAGAAAAAATGTTTGACTCCTAGTCTCAATTCCTCTGACCTTGTGCAGGGAATTTATTTCTTCACTACTCAGTGTCCTCCAGTATAAAATGGACATCATTATTTTGCTTTGCTTATGGCACAGGTTTCTGGTGAAAATCAAATGAATAATGCAGAAGGAAATTATTTGCAACCTGAAATTCTCTGTTATTATAAGGACATTTTCGGTGAGTGTTACTTTCACAGCTCAGCTAATGCAGAGCTTCAGAATCAAACAAATGCTCAATAATTTATTTAAGAATTTGCCCTGTAAAATCCAAAATAAGAGGGTAGACTATCACAAGTACTCCACAAATCCATTTAGTTGAGAGACAGTTGGGGAAAAGGATTGTGAAGAAAATTGTTTGTAGAATTATTTGGCTTTTTCACAAGTACACCTTTTACAATGCAGAAATATAGTGTTTAAACAAGTCACCTTTTTTAAAATCAGTCCTCAGGATTATACATATTCACATTTATGTAGATATATGTGTGTGTATATGCGGATAGATAGATAGGGATAGAAATATGTATAGATTGAAAAATAGAGGCAGTAATATATAAATATACACATATAAGCAACTGTCATTTTTTTAAATTAGTGAAATGCTAGAAACAAAACAAATTCTCATCAATATGGAAATAGTTGTTGCTATGTTTCATTTATATATAATATAAAATATAGATATTAAATTATTTATATTTAGATAATGGGCTTTACAGACCATGGAATTCTCCAGGCCAGAATTCTGGAATGGGTAGCCTTTCCCTTCTCCAGGGGATCTTCCCAACCCAGGGATCAAACCCAGGTCTCTCACATTATAGGCAAATCCTTTACTTGCTGAGTCACAAGGGAAGCCCAAGAAAACTCCAGTGGGTAGCCTATTTTTCTCCCCTGGATCTTCCAGGGCCAAAAATCGAGCTAGTGTCTCCTTCATTGAAGGCAGATTTTTTACCAACTGAGCTACCCATAGATATTAAATTATATATACTAAATATATACACATTTTGAATATTATGTAACAATCAAAATTATTTAGAACTGTATCAGTTGATTATATTTGTGTCAGGGGTGTAAAGGGAAGTCTTTCACTAACAATTTATTTTTTGTGGTTAGTTAGGAAGGAAGATCCTGAAAAACTGTGAAAGAAACAATGATTATAAAGAAATGTGTATAGATATATATATAGTCATAAGGCATCCTGAGAAATCTTGAGAGATAAAACAAAGTAGAAAAGTGACCTGAGGCCCAATGTAATGGGTATATGACTAAAATTTTGCAACAATAAAATAAAACACAATCAAATAAGATATGACACCATCGAAGGTGGAGGGCTATGATGATAACTGTCCAAGTGTTCAATCAAGAATAATGAAACTCAATTGTTTCCAGTCCAGGTTGGAGATAGTGAAGTATCTAATTGATAGGTGAATGGAACAGATCATTTCCATGGACTTTCTAGGAAAAAGAAAAAAGGTTACAGAAAGAAAATTCCAATGTCAGTTTATATGTAACTCTGGAGGTCAAGTGCCTTGGATTCCTCATTCTGTGCACTGAAATTTACGACTGAGCTCCATTTGTTGATCTGACTTTGTGATTCCGTAGACTGCAACCTAGCAGTCTCCTCTCTCTATGGAATTTTCCAGCAAGAATACAATTGAAGTGCCATTTCCTACTCCAGGGAACTTCGCAACCCAGGGATCAAACCCATGTCTCTTTCCTCTCCTACACTGGCAGTTACAAGAGCTCCATATGCTAGTATCAAAATGTTTAAGTCCTGACATCAGCTCAAGTTTTGGAGTCTCCCCCCTACAAATGTATCTTAAATTTAAGATTCTTTCTAGATTAATGGTTATCTCTCTAAGCTACTGCTTCTTTTTGTTACTATTTTGAGATACTTATTAGGTAAAGAGCTCTTCATATCCTATAAATTTTCCTAGAGGAAAAAAATGATGAACTTTGATCAGATGGGAGAGAAATGGCCATACATCTTTACTTTAGTCAGGAATTATATAATTTTGATCTTTTAATGAAGTTAAATGGTATTTGCAGCTTGTTGCAGTTGTTGATACATATACCTAGAAATATAAAGACCACTTGACCATGTTCAATTTCCAACACAATTTTCTGTTTATGTGACTTTGGGTAACATGCTTCATTTCTCCAAAACTCACTTTTCTCACTAAAAATACTAATCTCAATGGAATGTTGTGTGCATTAAATGAGACAATGTAAAAAAAGTACTTAAAATTTCTTGCTGAAAACTTACATGGCAAGAGTTATTATCATTAACCTGTGCCTTCATAAAGGTCTCATCTTACATATTAAAAATAGATGAAATAATTTAATTTTAAACATAAAGTTAAGAAGTGATATTAGACCTAAAGCAGTTCGACAATGTGAGGGAAAGAGAGGATTGGGGAAAAATTTAGTCAAACAAATTTAAGGTAAATATTTTGTGAACTAGAGCTTAAAATGTTACTAAGATGTGCTCCAATTTTTTATATTTAAAATTGAGATGATTGAGAGGTTCTTTATTCATTTCTCAGCTTTGAGTTGAGAATGAAATTATATAAAATGTTAAAGGACTTTTAAAATTGTAAAGCACTGTACAAATGTGAGCTATTATGGTAATTTTAAAGCTCAAAATGTCTCTATACTCACTTATTTTAAATGCCAGATTTTGTAGGTCTTTAGGAAATTCATTCATTTGATTATCATATTTTTTAAAAATTAAGGAAGGTACAGCACAAGAGATAAATGACTGTAAAACAAGGGCAGTGAAGCGAACCTTTCATAAGAGCTAGTATTTTCAAGATTGCAAGAGGCTATCTGTATAAAATTTCACCCCAGTGAGGTTTTGGGATAAAAAAGTCAAATATGATGGTCTGCATATCCATTTCATAAAAGCATTTACCATTAATGTTATTATAATGGAGATTAAAAGTTTAATTGCATATGATTTTCAGGTAAATCCTCATATGCTATAATACTGTCTTATGAGAAGAAGTTGTGGAATAATTAATTCAATTTTAAATGTCAAATCTTTATGTTTAGCATATGGCTTTCTGATGGCTCAGCAGGTAAAGAATCTCTGCAATACAGGAGACCAGGAGATATTGGTTCAATCCCTGTATCAGGAAGATCCCCTGGTCAGGAAGATCTCCTGAAAGAGGAAACAGCAACCCACTCCAGTATTCTTGCCTGAAAAATCCCAGGAAAAGAGGAGCTTGGTGGGTTACAGTCCAGAGAGTCGCAAAGAGTCAGACACAACTGAGCAAGTAAGCACACACAGTCAGAAGAAAAAGAATGAAGAGTTAGTTGCTTATGCAGGGGGGTTACCGCTGGTACTCCACTAGTGGTGGAATTAGAACTAAATACTCAGATCCAATCCCTGGGTTAGGAAGATCTCTTGGAGAAGGGAATGACAACCCACTCCAGTATTCTTGCCTGGGAAAATCCCATATACAGAGGATCCTGCAGGCTATAGTCCTTGGGGTCACAAAGGATCTGACACAACTGAGTGAATTAAAAAACAACAATCCTTTGAAAGAATTTTTATAAACATGACAAATCTTCTGACCTTGCATTGATTGACATGGTTGATTTTAACAAATTTGGGTTAAAACTGAAGAGCAGTTGTATCTTCCAAGGAAATATGAAGTATAAACTTAGAGTACTGGGAGAACTCAGTCTTACATATAAAATACTTTATGCTTTTATTCACTATATTTTTCATTGGTAGGAAAATACCAAAGTCACATGTTAAATTCACAAAACCTTTTGTGTTAGACTGTGATATAATTGGTGAAATACAAGATATGTAATAAATGAAGTGCTGGAAGTTGGTACAGACCCACAAATGAATTATTCTATATTTTTCTCTCCAATCTATAAATATACCTTAAATTTAATGTTTAATGCATTTTCTGCATGATGAAGAGTTAGTGGTCTCTATGAGACTATTTATTTCTAGAAATCTGTATCTTATGTTACCTGTGACAATTAACCAAGAGTAAAGCACAAGTAGAAAGTAGTTAATTATAATTTTGCTATCCAACTTTCTTTGCGTATTTGAAAGTTACAATTACGATAGCTACATGTGGGCAAGCTACAAGAAAGTCACATTTAACATATGCTTACATTGACCAAAGGACAATTAAAAGCCATTAAAATGACAAACATTGGGCATGGCATTATTAACCTGAGCATAAACTGGAAAAAAAATCCATATTCTAGCAATTTAAAAATAATTAAATGCAAAAAAAACCTCATGCATTTAAAATCATAATGATTTGAAGCCAATAAAATCCAATCACATGGTACAAAATAAAGAGAACTGGTTATTTATTTTGCAGCTGAATAAATCCTCCTAGATTCCTATGCAAATAGTAAACTCTGAGTTTTAACTTATTTAGGGAGGAAGCAAAAAACAATGGTTTGTTCTGCAAATGTCTGCTTATAAGAATGAGGGAGTTGAGACTTAGGGAGATTAAAAAAATTGATTAAGGACACATCTAATTAGGGGGGAAAAAAAAACAGTGTTTGGAGTCACATCTATATGACCTAAATTTCTGTGTTCCTTGTCATTGTATTACATATCACACAGCAGATGATTGATATTCAAGTTGCAAGGTTTGAGCCCCACTACAAACACTCACTGTCATGAACCTAGAAAGTTCTCAGTTTCTTCATCATTAAAATGAGAATATAAATTCCACATTGAAAGACACTTTGTAGAATTGTGTCACAATTTTTAAAAGTTGAAAGTATACAAAGCAAAGCACAGCTAAAGTCATTTTAAAACTGAAAATGCTCACAGTGATCATTATATCTAACACTTTTTTACACACAGAAGACTCTTAGTTAAATAGCATTCTTTAAATGACATTTTATGCCAGATTAAATACTGAATTACTTCAAAAAAACTTTTTTTTCTTTTTAATATTATTTCACCAGGGCTTCCCTGGTGGCTCAGATGGTGAAGTATCTGCCTGCAATTCAGGAGACTTGGGTTCAGTCCTTGGGTTGGGAAGATCCTCTGGAGGAGGGAATGGCAACCCACTCCAGTATTCTTGCCTGGAGAATCTTCACGGACAGAGGAGCCTCATGGGCTAGAGTCCACGTGGTCACAAAGAGTTGGACACGACTGAGCGACTAAGAACACACACACATTTCTAAAATACTTTAAGGGTTATTAAATACAGAGCTAATGTAAAATATGAAACATGTACAATATAAAATAAATATTGATAATATATAAGCTATACAGAAATAAAATAATACGAATAAGTAACAAATTAATGAATGTTTATGACTACTTATATATAAAACAATGGTTCTTCCCAGGTGGCTCAGTGGTAAAGGATCTGCCAGCAAATGCAGAAAATGCAGGAGATGCCGGTTTGATTCATGGGTTAGGAAGATCCCCCAGAGGAGGAAATGGCAACCCACTACAGTATTCTTGCCAGGAGAAGGAGCCTGGTGGGCTTCAGTCCATGGGTGGCAGAGTCATACATGACTGAGTGACTAAGCAGTCATGCATATAAAACAATAATATGAAATAATGCATATAAAGACAAAAAATAGCAACAGACTAACAGAAAACTGCTTATAAAATCTGGCCAAATAGAATGTATATCATTTGAAGATTTTCCCTTTCTGTCCACCTATTCACCCACTCCTGTCCACCTCTCTGCTTGCAATTGCTCATCTATTTTTACACATCTTATTATTTTTTCCATTAGAACTCTTAATTTATTAATCATAGTTGTTTTAATTTACTGACTGGACAATTCCAACATTCTTGTCATGTCTGAGTGTGGCTCTGAAGATTGTTCTTTCAAACTGTGATTTTTATGTTTTATTACACCTTGTTAATTTTTTGTGAAAGCCTCAAATGATAAAAAAGCTTCAGTAAATAGATCTTTAGTGATGTGGAGGTAAAATATAGGGCAGGGGAAAGTGTTTTTACAGTTCAATGATTAAATTTATCTTCTATTGACTCTACTCCTACAGGTAAGTGCTCCTCTGTGGGAAGGATAGAAGGGGTGGGAATTCAGAATTCCCTCTTCCTCATGTGGTGGCCTAGGAGCCTGGAATTGGATACTTCCCTTCCCCTGGGTCCAGAGAAGAGAATGGCACCCCACTCCAGTACTCTTGTCTGCAAAATCCCATGGACAGAGGAGCCTGGTGGGCTGCAGTCCATGGACTCGCGAAGAGTCCGACACGACTGAGTGACCTCACTTTCACTTTTCACTTTCATGCACTGGAGAAGGAAATGGCAACCCACTCCAGTGTTCTTGCCTGGAGAATCCCAGAGACAGGGAAGCCTGGTGGGCTGCCATCTATGGGGTCGCACAGAGTTGGACACGACTGAAGCGCCTTAGCAGCAGCAGCAGCAGCTTCCCCTGGGTCAGTTGAGCTATAATAAAATCCCAATAGGTTAGCCTTTGGGGCTTCCCAGGTGGTGCTAATGGTAAAGAACCCACCTGTCAATGCAAGAGACTTAAGAGACACAGATTCAATTCCTGAGTTGGAGAGATCCCCTGGAGGAGGGCATGGCAACCTACTCCAGTGTTCTTGCCTGGAGAATCTCATGGACAGAGGAGCCTGGCGGGCTACAATCCATAGGGTTGAAAAGTGATTTAGTTACCCAGTCATGTCTGACTCTTTGCAACCCCATGGATTGTAGCCCACCAGCCTCCTCTGTCCATGGCGATTCTCCCAGGCAAGAATACTGGAATGGGTTACCATGCCCTCCTCCAGAGGATCTTCCCAACCCAGGGATTGAACCCTGGTCTCCCTAATTTCAGGCAAATTCTTTATCATATGAACCACCAGGGAAGCCCAGGTCAAAAAGAGTGGGACGCAATTGAAGAGATTTAGCACCCAGGCACGTACAGGTTAGCCTTTCATAAAACAGTTTTTTTCTGTGGTCTGGTCTTATTAGGCAAAACATAATAATCTGACATCTTCAAATGGTTACTTTCCCCCTCCCACCGCCAGAAGCATTGGAGGGCTTCCCTCTAATATTCAGTGCTTGAAGCTGGAAGGGCTCCTGTAAGTAAAACTCACTAACATACAGCATCCTCATATGACTGGGTCTCTCTGAATTGTTTTAACACTCAGACTTTTCCACGCCGAGCTTCTGACTAACTGTGAATTGTAGTTTAGGTTTCTTGGTCTAGTACCTGAATATGAAATAAGGGGAAAAGATTATACTAAGAGATACTTTCTTCACCAGAGTGCTAATTTTGTATGTAGGAATAAAGCACATTAGTTAAGCCACAAACAGTTAAGTGGGAGATTGTACTATAATCCTAGCCAAGTCTGTCAGGTTCAATGCTTAGGAATCTTAGTGAATTTTTCTAACAGTTTAATATATAAACACTTAAGTGAAAATTAACAATGTTAACATTTCAAGCAATATTTTTATATTAATTTTTACAAATATGGGTGAGATTGGTTGAAATATCCTAGACAATTACCCAGGTATTTGTTCCTTTGAAAATACACATGATTTCTCAACTAACTTATTCAGAGTTTTAACTGAAACAAAATATGAATTGACTTGTGTGTGTATCTATTATTTTCCTGGATTGTACCATAAAATCATAATTTAATTATCAAAATTATATTCCTACTCTTAGTTGATAAGCCAGAGAAGGAAATGGCAACCCACTCCAGTATCCTTGCCTAGAGAGTCCCGTGAACAGAGGAGCCTGGTGGGCTGCAGTCCATGGGGTCTCACAGAGTCGGACACGACTGAACTGACTTAGCAGCAGCAGCAGGAGTTTATAAGCACCATGAACTGAGTGGTGTGGGACAATAGAAATTTGTCTCACAAATCTGGAGGTTATAGGCATCCCTGGTGGTTCAGATAGTAAAGAATTGGCATGCAATGCAGGAGACCCATGTTCAATCTCTGAGTCAGGAAGATATTTTGGGGAAGGGAATGGCTACCCACTCCAGTATTCTTGTCTGGAAAATTTCATGGACAGAGGGGCCTAGAAGGCGACAGTCCATGGAGTTGCAAAGAGTTGGACATGACTGAGCAACTAACACTTTCTGGAGGCTATAAACCAGGAATCAAGGGGTTGGCAGGCCCTACTCTCTCTGAAATCTATAGATGAGGAGTTTCTCTTTATGTCTTCCACCTTCTGATAGACCCCGATGTCTCTTGGTTTGTGTTAGCACAACTCCCTTTTGTCTCCAAATTCACATGCTGTTTTCCCATTTGTCTCTTCTCATTATCTTCACTCTGTGTTTATTGATCCAAATTTCTCATTTTTATAAGGACTTCAGTTCTAATGTGTATGTGTGTGTGAGTCGCTCAGTTGTGTCCGGCTCCTTGCCACCCCACGGACTGTAGCCCACCAGGCTCCTCTGTCCAAGGAGTTCTCCAGGCAAGAAGACTGGAGTGCGTTGCCATTTCCTACTACATAAAGAAGTATTTCACGCAAAGATGGGTTTGATAAAGGACAGAAATGGTATGGACCTAACAGAAGCAGAAGATATTAAAAAGAGGTGGCAAGAATATACAGAAAAACTGTACAAAAAAGATCTTCATGACACAGATAATCACGATGGTGTGATCACTCACCTAGAGCCAGACATCCTGGAATGTGAAGTCAAGCGGGCCTTGGAAAGCATCACTACAAAAAAAGCTACTGGAGGTGATGGGATTCCAGTTGAGCTATTTCAAATCCTGAAAGATGATGCTGTAAAAATGCTGCACTCAATATGCCAGCAAATCTGGAAAACTCAGCAATGGTCACAGGATTGGAAAATGTCAGTTTTCATTCCAGTCCCTAAGAAAGGCAATCTCAAAGAATGCTCAAACTATCGCACAATTGCACTCATCTCACATGCTAGTCAAGTAATGCTCAAAATTCTCCAGGCCAGGCTTCAGCAATATGTGAGCTATGAACTTACAAATGTTCAAACTGGTTTTATAAAAGGCAGAGGAACCAGAGAGTAAATTGCCAACATCTGCTGGATCATCAAAAAAGCAAGAGAGTTTCAGAAAAACATTTATTTCTGCTTTATTGACTATGCCAAATCCTTTGACTGTGTGGATTACAATAAACTGTGGAAAATTCTGAAAGATATGGGAATACAAGACCACCTGATCTGCCTCTTGAGAAACATATGCAGGTCAGGAAGCAACAGTTAGAATTGGACATGGACAACACACTGGTTCCAAATAGGAAAAGGAGTAAGTCAAGGTTGTATATTGTCACCCTGCTTATTTAACTTATTTGCAGAGTACATCATGAGAAACACTGGGCTGGAAGAAGCACAAGCTGGAATCAAGATTGCTGGGAGAAATATCAATAACCTCAGATATGCAGATGACACCACCCTTGTGGCATAAAGTGAAGAGGAACTGAAAAACCTCTTGATGAAAGTGAAAGAGGAGAGTGAAAAAGTTGGTTTAAAGCTTAACATTCAGAAAACTAAGATCATGGCACCTGGTCTCATCACTTCATGGGAAATAGATGGGGAGACAGTGGAAATACTGTCAAACTTTATTTTATGGACTCCAGAATCACTGCAGATGGTGATTGCAGCCATGAAATTAAAAGACGCTTACTCCTTGGAAGGAAAGTTATGACCAACCTAGATGGCATATTAAAAAGCAGAGACATTCCTTTGCCAACAAAGGTCCATCTGGTCAAGGCTATGGTTTTCCAGTAGTCATGTATGGATGTGAGAGTTGGACTGTGAAGAAAACTGAGCACTGAAAAATTGATGCTTTTGAACTGTGGTGTTGGAGAAGACTCTTGAGAGTCCCTTGGACTGCAAGGAGATCCAACCAGTCCATCCTAAAGGAGATCAGCCCTGGGTGTTCATTGAAAGGACTGATGCTGAAACTGAAACTTCAATACTTTGGCCACCTCATACGAAGAGTTGACTTATTGGAAAAGACCCTGATGCTGGGAGGGATTTGGGTCAGGAGGAGAAGGGGACGACAGAGGATGAGATGGCTGGATGGCATCACCGACTCAGTGGACATGGGTTTGACTAGACTCCGGGAGTTGGTGATAGTCAGGGAAGCCTGGTGTGCTGTGATTCATGGGGTGGCAAAGAGTCGGACATGACTGAGTGACTGAAGTGAACTGAACTGAAAGAAGTATAAATGAGTCCTTATAAATGAGTCTTTTTAGGAAGGACTAAGTTTGTTCCATAATATTTGGACATTTTTTTTTACTATCATAAAATATCTACTGTATTTTTGCCTTTTAAAACTCAATTAACACAAATCATAATATTGCATCTATTTTTTAAAATTATTATTTCCTAGAATTACATAATTAAACTCAGAGATGGAAGACTGCTGACAGCTAGGGTTATTGTCTATAAAAAAAAATGTGTTTTAACAAAATCAACTTACAAATAAGTTTCTTTCTGTAATGCTGAGCTACATAAAATTTAGCTTGATTAAAAATCTTGGCCATTTCTTTAGATAGCAAAATCTCAATTTTTTCCTAAAGCAAGTACATAATGCAAAAGAGTCAGTAAGTGTTTTGTAAGGAGGAAGCACAGGAAAAATATGGTTCCAGATATATTTTTTCTTTTCATTATCTGTGAAACTTCACTTATTTCACAGTTCAGTTCAAAATACTATAGCTTAGATTTCACATTCATGATCATCGATCTGTTTGCAGCCTGGGATGCCAACATCCCCTTTAGAATCATTAATTTTAGAATATCAATATTCTAAGGGAAGAAAAAGCTTTTTATTTCTCTTTTATCTTTATGATCTAGGTTTTAATAGACTGAAATGTAATAAAGTGTGATTGCAAGTAATTAAAAACATGATAATTTCAATTATATAAATAACACTGCAGTCATTAAAGTGATATCCAATGTACTAATATATACAAAATATATGTAGATTGCTACACAAAAAAGTAAAAAGTGGTGTATTTTGTTTGAATTTAGTAGTGTGGCATACTTCTCATATATTCATTTTGTTCTCTACCATAAGTCTATCATTAGACATAAAATTGATTTTTTATCAAGTAACACTAAAGTCATAAATTTGTCTAGGTAAATTCTCAAAATTTTATTCTTTTGTATTTTATTCAGTGGCTAACTTGTTATACATTACATACCATCAGTACCTGCTCTTGTTGTTGTCATTGTCCAGTTGCTCAGTCGTGTCTGACTCTTTATGACCCCATGGACTGCAGCACGCCAGACTTCCCTGTCTTTCACTATCTCCTGGAGTTGGCTCCAACTCACGTCCATTGAGTCGATGATGCCATCCAACCATCTCATTCTCTGTCGTCCCCTTCTTCTCACGTCCTCAATCTTTCCCAGCATCAGGGTCTTTTCCAATGAGTTGACTCTTTGCATCAGGTGGCCAAAGTATTGGAGCTTCAGCTTCAGCATTATTCCTTCCAATGAATATTCAGGGTTGATTTCCTTTAGGACTGACGCACTTGCTCTCTTTGCTGTCCAAGAGACTCTCAATAGTCTTCTCCAGCACCACAATTAGAAACCATCAATTCTTAGGCCCTCAGCCTTCTTTATGGTCCACTTCTCACATCCATACATGACTACTGGTAAAACCATAGATTTGACTATACACATCTTTGTCAGCAAAGTGATGTCTCTACTTTTTAATATGGTGTCTAGTTTTGTCATAGCTTTTCTTCCAAGGGGCAAGCTAATAGTTTGTTATCTCCACTATTAGAATATTCTCTTTCTCTCTAAAAGTAAGACTACTGACATATTCTAAATGATTAGGCTAAAATGGGAAAAATTTATAAAAACTATTATTTTCAATTAAAATGAAAAATTTATATTAGTTGGACATAGCATCATTTAAATATAAGTTCTACTTAAAAATATATTTTGTCAAAGTAATATTCAATTTAATAAAGACACAGTATTGCAATGATAGTCACAAAATGAACTAATAGAAGCACTTTGGAATATGTTTCTTATTTTTTCCTGTCTTTAGTGAAATAAAGCTCATGGACAAATTTTGCATATATATTGAAATTTCATTGTGTGTGAGATTCTGTACTATATAAAGTATGTAGCCTTCTGTCACAGTTCAATGCCAAAAAAACTTCTCTTGATGGTTTAAATGATATAATACAGGTCCTTCAACACTGACATATATTTAGATATGTTTTTGCATATGTAGTAAGTGTGATTTGCCCAAATGACTATGTGCAAAGAATGTCAGTTTTTCTTTAACGTCCTATTCCAAGTCGGTTATTTTTCTGATCTTGCTTCACCAACATGATTAAGAAATGTATTGTCAATTTATTCTTTTTTTAACAATTTTTTTATTTCCTATTTTCTCTTTCATCTTAATAAAGAGACATTAAGAGTTTAGTAAAGGTTATGTCCCTCCTCCTACCCTCCTGCATCCTCTCCCTTTGAAAAATCTTGTAGTCTTCTCCATTTAGAAAAGAACTTCAGTAACAAAGGCTTATTAACTCTCATAAAGATCAATTATTAAAGAGAATGTTCCATTCTTTGTCTTAAATCTTTTGAAACCTTCCCTACATAGTTAAGATACAAATCAAACTCTTTCCCCAGCCTATTCAAAAGCTTACTGCATATAACCTCTGACTACCTCTTCCACCTCATCTCAGATTGCTCTCCCCTAGCCCTACTTGGGTATAGCAGAACTGTCTTTGTTATTCTTGGAAGAGGCTAAGTGAGTGCTTTTACACCACCTCACTGGAGTATTCTTCTACCTTATATTTGTCCTAGTAATCTAGGACATGTTCTTGATTTCACACACAGGTCCTCCTTTATCGGCTGATGCATCCATCCACTTGCCACTGTGGAGTTTAGCTGTTAATCCTGGAAAACTGCCCTTAGCAGTATATGCCACCTTGCTCAGATATGACCAGGAGGTAAATTACCCCTTGCAGGATGGAAGCTGACAACCAACGAGGGATGGTATGAGGGCACAACTTTCATCCTCCTGTTCTCACGAGAGCAACAACCCCGTGGTGCAATTCATGCTCCAGATCTTCCTGTGGGGTCAGGCTGAGGGCACACATTTCACCTCGCTCCTTATCCCAACCAGTTCTGATTCCCACCTTCCCTTCTATGTTTTACCCAAATCACATCCTTGAAGAAAAATTTTGTACAAGAATCCTCATCTGAGGCTTGGAGAACATAACCTAAGACTGTTGATACAAGATATAGTGCAAGAAAGTGCACTTTCAGGATGGGTTTCTAGCTTGGTATAATTTGTTTCCTGGATGACATTGATGACCTATGACAGGCGCTTTGTAGAACACTGATGGTCCTGGGCATGCTCCCCCAGTGTGACTGGTGAAACTCCTCTTATGTAAACTAGGTCAAGATAGAAGTATAAGAAATGTTTTGCCTTGTACAATGTCTCTGATATTTGATAAATCTGAAGAAAATAATACCCATATGGCCTGTGGAATTGGGTGGATTATTAAGGCCATGGAATTGTGTCCATTATTCACAAAATATAACAAAAATGTGAGAGTCAAGGGGCCTCGTTGAGAGGATGCAAATATATCTTAATTTCCTACAGCTGGAGGGCAGATTTTGCAGCCACCCCACAGAAATAGGTGTGAGGTAAAAGAGAAAGTGTTAGTTACTCAGTTGTGTCTAGCTCTTTGTAAGTCCTTGGACAGTAGCCCATCAGGCTCCTCTGTCTATGGAATTCTCCAAGCAAGAATACTGGAGTGGGTAGCCACACCCTTCTCCAAGAGATCTTCCCAATCTGGGGATTGAACCCAGTTTTCTTGCATTGCAAGGAGGTTCTTCACTTTCTGAACCACCGTAACTCTACCCAAAATGTGGTTTGCTTGTTGAGGCTGATGATGCCATACACACACCAGGATACTAGGAAAGATGTAATACTCAGCAATTGGGCTTTCTAGAGAGAACAGGGTAGCGTATTAGTAAGTGTAAAATGTCTTGAGAGAACAGGGAAAGGATATTGAAATGAGGATTTTATGATAGTTAGGTGTTGGTATCAGTCTTGTGGCTTGAATCCCATCAGTATCAAATGAGGGAGGGCCCAGGTTTTCTTACCAGATTTCTGCGGTGTAGGACAGAAAAGGAAAGATGGAGAGGTTAAGCTTAAAAGGTGTCAGCAGCCAAACTTACAATAATTGATTCAGACAATTATAGAAGACAAAGATGAAAAATTGCTCTTACTGTAAGATAGCTAGACATTTGGAAAATGGCTGCATTTCTTAGAGTAGCTAACTCTTTCCTGCTAAAGAGTCTTTTTTTTTTTTTAAATCCAGTCAGTTACTCTATGCCTTTTAATTGGAACATTTAGTCCACTACATTTAAAATAATTATTAATAGATATGTGCTTATTGTCATTTTTAGATTTGTTTTCTGGTTGTTTTTGTAGGTCTTCCCTATTTTATTCTTCTTTTAATTTCTTTCCTTGAAATTTGGTGATATTCTTTAGTGGTAAGCTTGTCTGCTTGTCTTATTTTCTCTCTAAATTTTGTGTCTCAAAATTTGATTTGTGGTTGCCATGGGGTTCCTATATGTTGACTTATACCTATATCTGTTTATTTTAAACAAGCAATCTTTTAAGTTCAAACACATTCCAAAAGATCTACCTTTTTTTTTCCCCTTTACCCTCACATTGTGTTTTTGTTTTCATATTTTAAGTCTTCATATTTATCCCTTTATTGTGTTTACAGTTGATTTTGTAACTTTTGTCTTTTTTTTTTTTTTTTTTTTTGTCTTTTTGTTTTTATACTTATTTAAGCTTATTGAAGTGGCTTATTCTCAGCCTTTACTGTGTATTTGCCTTTACTAGTGGGGTCGATCCAGTGTTGAACTGCAATGAAAAGCAAGTGGCACTAGGGCATTCACTAGGCTCATGCTTGGGCATGTGCCAGGGAGCTGTGGGAGAGCAGTAAGCCAGCTGCATGGTCTCAAGTCTTCCTTTCCTCCTCAATTTAGGCGCAATCAATTATCTGTGCACTCCTCAAGAGCAGAGCCCAGGGTTCCTACAGTCCTCATATTCGTCTCATCAGCCTTCCAGCCAGGCAAGGGGGCTCACTTCTGCTTTGTGGAATGCCAGGCTAGGGCACCCAATATGTGGCTTGAACCACTTACTCCCCAGGGATAATCTCTGCCCATGTAATCTCTCTTTTCCTTGGAGTCTCCTCCCAGGGACCCTTGATTGCTTCTCTTCATTTCCTACCTGATTCTGCATGTAGCTTTATTATAGCCTTTCTGCCAGCCTTCAGTTAGTTTTCAGTGAGAATTATTCCACATGTAGATGTGTTTTTAATATATTCTTGGAGGGTGGTGATCTTCATATCCTCCTCCTCTGCCATCTTGATTCAAGTCCAGAGAAAGGTTTTTTGAAAGTACTTTCAAATATGAAGGTCTGCAGTAAGAATGGGCTTCCCTTTTGGCTCAAACGGTAAAGCATCTGACTGCAACATGGGAGACTCGGGTGTGGTCCTTGGGTCACGAAGATCCTGTGGGGAAGAAAATGGCAGCCCACTACAGTATTATTGCCTGGAAAATTCCATGGACAGAGGAGCCTGGTAGGCTACCGTCTATGGGGCCGCAAAGAGTCAGACACTACTGAGAGACTTTATTTCAGTTCACTTCACAGTAAGAGTACTGTTATACGATAATGATATTTTCCAAGAAGTCTTCAATGTTTTAAGCAATCTATAGCTTATAAAAATCACAGTAGAATTAGAAGTGCAAAAAATAAAAAGAAAGAAAAAATACAATCATGTCCATAATGCCACATAAAAATTTTTGTTTGGTTACTCTGCTAAAATATCACAACTGAACACTTGCCTAGCTTAACTTTTCTGATGGTTTTGTTTACACTTGTTAGAGAACAACCACCTACAGTGCTAAATTCATCCTTTAGATACAGGCTGGCAGCTCCCCTTGACTTCCATGTACTTGCAAGAGCAGAATTTGGCCTGCCGCGATTCACATGGATGGGGGGTGGGCAGGCAGAAAAACAATCTTCAAAGAATTAAAGTGGTCATGAAGCGAAGGCTCAGGAGAGGAAATGGGGCTTAAGTGGAAAGAAAAAGGGATTTTTTTTTTTTTTAACAGCAGGCTTGTGGGATCTCTTACACTTGTTGAATAGTAAGAACATCACAACCTCCTAGAGTTCCTAAATAGCATCCTTAACTATGAAGTCTAATATCTCAGGCATTCCTCAGGCAAAATAGTATTGACTTAAAAGTTGTCAGTTAACAGAAGACACTCTTTAAGGACTGTCAATGACTGACACTGTGTATTTTATTTTTTATTTTTCCACTACAAAAGAAAAATACCCACCTTCTCCTTCATTTTGATTAGCATCTCATCCAATGTAAAGAGTCATAAGGAAGGAGAGAGAGAAATAAGAAGCCTTTTGAAGATGTCAGCCTCTCTATGTCTTTAATAGGTAGTTAGGAAAGGGACTCAAATATGTATAAAGCATCTTGCAGAAAGTAGCTCTTATGGAAACTCACCTGAAGAAGTACAGCTCTGCTTTATTAGCATGATTTAGAAAAGTGATTCTTTTGAAATGGTCATATCATTCTGTTAAGCAGAGTAACTGTTTATTCTGTTTGATTTTTTTTTAATCAGGCACTTTATGGAAATTTTATCAAGTCTTTTGTTTTCTTATGTAAATATAGTAGGAAATATATCTTGTAACATTTAGTTTAAAAGTACTTCTTAAACCTATCACTCCTTACTATCCAAACAATTCTGTGACTACACCTTGTTAAATCCACTTACACATGAAGAAACACAAGCTTTGAGAGGTTAAGTTAGTATTCTAAGATCCACAGCTATAGACTCAGCTTTAAATCTAGGTCTCAGCTTTAAATCTAGATCTCTGATATGAAATTCTATATGATTTCCACTATCTGCAATGTTACATATTAAAATGGTTTTAAAACACTAAGGAATTTTACAATTATGGGATGATATAACTGTATTCTTTGAAAAAAATCAAAATAATGAACTTATTTGCAAAGCTTTGGAATCAAATCTAGAATTACATCCAAAGGTCTTCCTCATAAAATAAAAATGAGAAGCTACTTAATCACTGAACTGCAGTTGTTTCATATAGTAATATTATATACAGCACATATGAACAGATACTTTCTCAATGAAGCCCAATAATGTTGTGTTTTCAGTAGTTTCTAAGAACTCCTTGAATAATGTTAGCTTTAGGATGTTGACCATCTCCCTCAAAATGAGTTTATTTTTCGTTTTTATGTCACAGTAGCCATCTGTTCACAGAGAGTCAGAACTGTGCTATTATTCCTGTGTGATATAGTACAACGTGTGTGTGTGTGTGTGTGTGTAAAAGATTTAACATAAGCCAGATATAGAAAGACAAACACTGTGTGATCTCACTTATATGAGAGATGTAAAATAGTCAAATTCCTAGAAGTAGAGTAGAATAGTAGTTGCCAGGTTTGGATGCGAGGAGAGGGAAATGAGAAATAGTTGTCAAAGGGTACAAAGTTTTAGTTATGCACGATGAATGAGTTCTGGACAGACGGTATAGTGATGATAGCTAATAATACTGTATTGCATATTTAAAATGAGCTAAGAAGATAGCTCTCTAGCTGTTTCTTTCATGGATTTAATTCCTGCTGTGTGCTAAGTAACTTCAGTTGTATTAACTCTTTGCAACCCTGGACTGTAGCCCTCCAGGCTCCTCTGTCCATGGGATTCTCCAGGCAAGAAAACTGGAGTGGGTCGCCATGCCCTCCTCCAGGTTATCTTCCTGAAGCAGAGATTGAACCCATGTCTCTTATGTTTCCTGCATTGACAGGTGGGTTCTTTAACACCAGTGCCGTCTGGGAAGCCCCATATTTAATTCCTGAAAGTGAAAGTGTTAGTGGCTTAGTCTTGTCTGACTCTTTGCGACCCTGTTGACTGTAGCCCACCAGGCTCCTCTGTCCATGGGATTCTCTAGGCGAGAATCCTGGAGCGCATTGCCGTTCTCTTCTTCAGGGGATCTTTCTGATCCAAGGATTGAACCTGGATCTCCTGCATTGCAGATGGATTCTCTGCCATCTGAGCCATGAGAGAAGCCATTTAATTCCAACAAAGAGCTAATTGAGTTCTTACTTTCTTTTCAACTTATTGTATTTTCCTGCATATATATCCACATTTCCTCATCATTGTCCTCTGCCAAAGTCACTGATACTTTCAGTGATCTCTTTCCCATGGACAATTTTTTATTTCAACTACTGTCAGAGAAGTACTTGACATACAGACAATTCTATTAAGGAAACATTCACAGTATTATTTTTTATCCTTTAAACACTACTTCACTTTTTCTTTTCAGTTTATGTTGACTATTTTATTCATAGTTGAGAGCAGTATCTAGGTATTTCATGTGTTCCTGAAATTTCCTTATCAAATAAATGATTTGATTATATATAGCTCTAGACCAAGTAGGGTCTTTGTTATGATCCATCATAAATGGATGTCAAATGATGTGTGGATTAAAAAGGATATATAAACCTTCTTCTCTAACTCTGTAGCAATGTTTAAGACTACAATGCTTGAAAGTACAGGAAATTTGCAAATGTTTTCTTTCAAGGGTATTATGCATTTATGGACAGTTAATATTGTATTTGTCAGTGAGTTGGTATGGGAAGATATTGAGAGAATTAATGGTAAATGGAAGTTTTAGATAGCTATTACTGGGGATTTTTTTTAATATGTAGAATTGAACTCCTTGGAAAGGAATGATGATGAGGCTTCTCCTAAGAGTATGGGCAAAGAAGTAGAAATATAATTTATTTACTTATTCAAAGAACATTTATTGAGTGCCACCTGTGTTGAAAGCAGTTCTAATGGGTATAAATGTAACAAAACCAAATTGTTCCATTACTCTCAGTTAGCTCACAAATGATGAGTATGATAAATTTGTGACCAATTAAAATTTTAAAATAGCAATTATGAGGAATGACTTGGTAACGTGAAAAATATTTGACTATACCGTGGACTCTTGAACAATATGGTTTTGAACTGTGGATGCACTTACACATGTATTTTTTATTTTCACTAAATACATATCACAGAACTACACTATTAGCAGTTAGTTGAATCTATGGATGCTGAACTGGGAATATGAGGGCCAACTCTAAAGTTATAGATGGATTTTTTGACTCTCTTCATGTTCCTAATCCCCCATGTTGTTCGAAGGTAAATTGTATCTATTAACATATCTATATAGATAACTGATGTTTATAATCTGTCTGTAGACTAAATGGCCCCAAAATTGCCCATTAATTTGGTTACATAAGAAAAATTTAAATTAACTTTAAAAGAAAGGATTAAAGTCAGATGCAGTATAGGGAGTGTTGGAATTATTTTGTATGATGCACATCCTTTTGGAGAAATTAGAGACAGTTCTAAGGTGACTGAGTCAGGACTTAAAGGATAAACTGAATTCTTTGGAGAGTAGAGTTTGGCTAGGTGCCACTATGAATGGTACAAATTATTCTGATAAAGACACCCTTGGTATTACCAGATAGTTTTGTTTGTTTTTTTTCCTTTTTTGTGTGTGTGTCTTTCTTTCTCAATGTTCATTTCTTAGTTGTATATCTAATACATATGACTCTCACAGTATTTTCAACTTTTCAATCAGTTAATGTACCAATTATTGTATTTTGCAAGATCTTTTTTTTTTTTTTTTTCTTTCTTTTTTCTCTTGAGTATACAAACAGACAAGCACAGACAGGGAGCAAACACACACACAAAGCTTGGGTTTGATGTGACAGCTCTTAACTCTATTATATGCTGTTTGAGGAAACCTTTGAAACACTGGAATGCTATTTTCAACCACAGCTCCCCCAGTAAGAAAGGAATGAGAAAAATGAGAGAAAATGACAGCATTAAGAAAATAATATTTTCTCCTTTCTAAATATGTATTTGGAATAGCAATGCACAGTCTTCCTGGTGAGCTAGATTGGAGAGCATGAACACTGGGCCACATAAGCACCCCACACTGAATAAACATGAGGCTGTTTATCTATTTTACCACTCCCAACCTCCAAAATAAACTTTGGAATTTAACAAAGACCTGTCATGGGAAACTGGCAGGCCCAAAACAAAACAGAGTAGAATGCTCTTCTCATGTGAAAGTAAGATCTAGCCCTTTGGTGCTCTGGTGAAATGGAGGGAAAAAAGGAGTGGGAATTAGCAAGTCTGCCGCAAAGGGCATAGGTCAGATGACCTTTTCTGAGGAATTGGGGCAGTGGGAACAGCGACATCAGAGAGGGTTCTATCCCCTTCATGACATTTTACCATAAGGTAAGCACATCAAATCACTATCATGACTAAATATTTGTCCTAGACTATAAATGCAATGTTGTAATACCTTCCTTTGAAGAAGTAATCATGTGGGAAAGAATAGAGAGCATGTCTGAATTCTGAATTTTTCTTTTAGTTTCTATGAATGATAGTATTTTTTTTTTTTTTTTTTGGTTTTTACAACTTTACCACAAATCAAAAGAAGAAAAGTGCCTTTAGGCTGAATGTTTCTTTATGTACTTATTTCTACTTTAACTTTTCAATATTTAATTTTCTTCTTATAATTTGCAAAAGTTCCTATATTATCATGTAATAAATATAATTGAAGACTTCTGCAAATTTTTATCATGTGCTAGTTGAAATCAACTGGGGGATTAAAATTCTAATCCCCATCCCCAGACTAATTTAACTGGACTCTAAGGTGTGGCTTGAGCATTAGGTGTTTTAAACGCTTCCCAGGTGGCTCAGTGGTAAAGGATCTACCTGCCAATGCAGAAGATGCTTATTTGATCCCTGAGTCAGGAAAATCCACTGGATAAGGAAATGGCAACCACTCCAGTATTCTTGCCTGGGAAATCCTATGGATAGAGGAGCCTGGCAGGTTACAGTCCATGGAGTTGCAAAAGAATCAGACATGACTGAACAACTGAACACACACATACAGGAATGCATCAAAGAATAAACCAATGTACAAGGGTAGTGTATAGTCTTGTAGGAAAAGACAAATAATTGGCTACACATATAATAAATGGTAGTTTTGTTATCTTTTACAAGATAATTCATACTCTGCCAAAGTAAAATAAAATAGAACAGAATTAGAAGAATAATTGTTCCTAGTTTTGAGTACATTAAATAAATTTGTAAGTGTCAGTTTCATTGAAAAGGTGATATGTGAGCACAGTTTTGAAGAAGATAAGGCAGTAAATTAAATCTGAAAGAAGCATGCTCTAAGCAGAAAGTTCAGCCAAAACAAAGCCCTAAGAATGTTGCAAGCTTGCCAGTTTCCAGGATAACCCAAAGGCCAATGTGCTAAGTTAGGAAAAGAAAAGACAAGAAAGAATTGATGCTGGAGTGGTGAACTATAACAGTAAGGCAAATGATGTTGGACCTGGGAGGCTATTTTAATCATTTTTATTTTAATTGGAATAAAATGGGACCTTGCAGAATTTTGAGCAAAGGAATAACATAATCTGATCTATGTATTGATCTATTTAACTACCATCTATTTTTAATTTAAATACCTAAAATTTTATTAATACCTATGTTTACAAGGAAGAAGAAAAAGAAAAATCTTGAAATAAAAATAAAAATTTAGCTTCTCATTTCTAAAGTTAAGAAAGGTGACATTAAAATGACAATGATAATTAATAGAGAAATGAATTGCATGACATTTTACTACATGGTAAGAACATCAAATCACAATTATGGCTAAATATTTGCCCTAGACTATGACCGACAAGGGATCTTCCTGACCCAGGAATCAAACTCATATCTCTTGTGTCTCCTGCATTGGCAGGCAGTTTCGTTACCCACGGTTTCCATTTTGAAAGCTACATTTATTTCTTTCTTGTCTGATGAGAAAGATGACTTTGATGCACCTTTTTGAAATTTAGATCAGCCACATGAAATTCATCACAGCGAAAATAACATAAAGAACATTGGATTACAAATCCAGTTTTCATGGGGTGTCTACTCCAAATGGAATATATGTAGTCAGATAAAGGAGGTTGATGGAAATGCACAAAATGAAGACCATGGTCATGAATGTTGATTAATGACTGTAGCTTTGACAAACTTAAGATACTTCAGAGATTCAAAAAACCACTACTACATTACAGCATACTAACACATATATATGGAATTTAGAAAGATGGTAATGATAACCCTATATGCAAAACAGAAAAAGAGACACAGAAGTACAGAACAGACTTTTGAACTCTGTGGGAGAAGGCGAGGGTGGGATGTTTCAGAAGAACAGCATGTGTATTATCTATAGTGAAACAGATCACCAGCCCAGGTGGGATGCATGAGACGAGTGCTCGGGCCTGGTGCACTGGGAGGACCCAGAGGAGTCGGGTGGAGAGGGAGGTGGGAGGGGGGACCGGGATGGGGAATACGTGTAACTCTATGGCTGATTCGTGTCAATGTATGACAAAACCCACTGCAATGTTGTGAAGTAATTGGCCTCCAACTAATAAAATAAAATTAAACATAAAAAAAAACAAACAAAAATAAAAACAAAAAACCACTACTAACTCACTATAGCTGGAAAGCTCTGTAAGTAGGCAAGAATTCCCAGTGCTTGCCCTTCAGTATAACGGTGTCACTCTGGCTGCTTTTTTTTTTTTCTTTTTTTAATTAGTTGGAGGCTAATTACTTCACAACATTGCAGTGGGTTTTGTCATACATTGACATGAATCATCCATGAAGTTACATGTATTCCCCATCCCGATCCCCCTCCCACCTCCCTCTCCACCTGATTCCTCTGGGTCTTCCCAGTGCACCAGGCCTGAGCAGTCATCTCATGCATCCCACCTGGGCTGGTGATCTGTTTCACCATAGATAATATACATGCTGTTCTTTTGAAACATCTGACCCTCACCTTCTCCCACAGAGTTCAAAAGTCTGTTCTGTACTTCTGTGTCTCTTTTTCTGTTTTGCATACAGGGCCATCGTTACCATCTTTCTAAATTCCGTATATATGTGTTAGTATGCTGTAATGTTCTTTATCTTTCTGGCTTACTTCACTCTGTATAATGGGCTCCAGTTTCATCCATCTCATTAGAACTGATTCAAATGAATTCTTTTTAATGGTTGAGTAATATTCCATGGTGTATATATATGTACCACAGCTTCCTTATCCATTCATCTGCTGATGGGCATCTAGGTTGCTTCCATGTCCTGGCTATTATAAACAGTGCTGTGATGAACACTGGCTGCTTTTAAAAGAAAAACCTGAGGATTGTAAGCAAGGGTATTGCTTAGGAAGATGACTGATTGTAACCTAGGCATGGCAATGACTGTGGGACAAGGGTAGCAAATTGTGATGAGAAGTTGTCAGGGTTTGGGTATATTTAAAAGTTAGAGATAACTGCATTGACTATTAAGTGAAGTTACAAGAAAGAGGAAGGAGTCAAGAAAATTTCTAAGACCTCTGAACTTCACAAGTGGAAAGAAGGAAATGCCAGTTGGTAAGGGGAAGATTTTGGATACACTAACTTGTGGGGGAAATTTCAAAGTTCAGTTTTTAGACTTTTCAATTTTCTGGTTTATGTTGAAATATTCTTCATCTATAATGTTTTTGTTCTATATTTTGGATTCTTTTTCTTTTCTGAGGAGGTCATTGAAAAAGCAAAAGAGCTCCAGAAAACATCTACTTCTGCTTTTTTGGCTACTCCAAAGCCTTTGACTGTGTGGATCACAACAAAGTATGGAAAATTATTAAAGAGCTGGGAATACCAGACCACCTGACCTGCCTTTTGAGAAATCTGTATGCACGTCAGGAAACAACAGTTAGAGCTGGACATGGAACCACAGACTAGTTCCAAATCGGGAAAGATGTACATCAAAGCTGTATATTGTCACTGTGCTGGCTTAACTTATATGCAGAGTACTTTATGAGAAATGCTGGGCTGGAGGAAGCACAAGCTGGAATCAAGATTGCCAGAAGAAATATCAATAACTTCAATTGGGCAGATGACACCACCCTTATGGCAGAAAGTGAAGAAGAACTAAAGAGTCTCTTGAGGAAAGTGAAAGAGGAGAGTGAAAATGTTGGCTTAAAACTCAGCATTCAGAAAACTAAGATCATGGGATCTGGTCCCATTACTTCATGACAAATATATGGGGAAACAGTGGAAACAGAGAGAGACTTTATTTCTTTGGGCTCCAAAATTACTACAGATGGTGATTGCAGCCATAAAATTAAAAGATGCTTGCTTCTCGGAAGAAAAGTTATGACCAACCTAGAGAGCATATTAAAAAGCAAAGACATTACTTTGCCAACAAAGACTCATCTAGTCAAAGCTATGTTTTTTCCAGTAGTCATGTATGAATGTGAGAGTTGGACTATAAAGAAAGCTTAGTGCTGAAGAATTGATGCTTGTGAACTGTGGTGCTGGAGAAGACTCTTGAGAGTCCCTTGGACTGCAATGAGTTCCAACCAGTCAATTCTAAAGGAAATCAGTCCTGAATATTCATTGGAAGGACTGATGCTGAGGCTGAACCTCCAATACTTTGGCTACCTGATATGAAGAACTGACTCTTTGGAAAAGACCCTGATACTGGGAAAGATTGATGGCAGGAGGAGAAGGGGATGACAGAGGATGAGATAGTTGGATGGCATCACCAACTCGATAGACATGAGTTTGAGCCATCTCCAGGAGACAGTGAAAGACAGGGAAGCCTGGCATGCTCCAGCCCATGGGGTTGCAAAGAGTTGAACAAAATTGAGAGACTGAACTGAACTGAATGTTTTTGTTTTGAATAATGGATTTTCTTTTTTCTTTCTTTCTTTCTTTTTTTGCTGTAAGAGCTTTTATGTGTGTTTGTGGTCAGTCACTCAGTTGTGTCCAAGTCTTTGAGATACTGTGGACTGTAGCCTGCCAAACTCCTCTCTCCTGGGACTCTCCAGGCAAGAATCCTAGATTGGGCTGCCATTTCCTCCTCCAGGGGGTCTTTCCATCCCAGGGATTGGGTGATTGAACCCTTGTCTATTGCCTCTTCTTGCATTGACAGATTTTTTACCACTGCACCACCTGGGAAGCCCATTGAGATTTTATATTCACCATTAATTGTGTATTTGTTGAAAAGTTTATTATGCATCTATACATGTCAGGTACCATAGTCAATACAAATAATATACTTGCTCCTATGGTACTAATAGTTTATTGATTGGGAACCGCTAAAGAATTAATAAATCACTATCTGACATTAATATATGTACTCCTATTTTATTTGCTTGTTGTTACATGCTGGTGAGCTTAAGATAATTTTTTTAATAGTAAGAAGTTATTCATGTATGGAAAATTTCTCTTTAATTTGAGCCCCCAGAAATATCCTTTCTCATGATAACAAATTTGAGCTGGCATGTAAATCAGTCATGGAGCTATCTAGAAGAGGATGGATATAAGTAAGCACCATGACCCCAAAGCATGATTTCTTGATATGTTAAAAATTTGGCAAGAACTCATTGAGGAAGGAAGGAAGAGATGAGTAGGGGAGCAGTCAGAGAACAGCTCAAGTCAGAACCTGTTATCTCAGGAGAAAATTTGAGTATTTTTCTAACTGTGATGGGAAACCATTGGAGAAGCAGCATGATGGAAACCATTGTAGACATCTAGGCAGAGGTAAAGCAGTGCAAGGTTTGGAGATAAAGGAGTCAGCTTTGTTCTCTGTTACAAAAGTTAAAGTGCTGGCAAATGGGAAAAAACAAAGGAGAGTGATGACTACTTCCTCAACAAGATCTCTGATTGTACCCTTTCATCTCATTGCTTGAAAGAATAGCCTTTTCATGGCAAAAGCTCATTGTTTTTAGTAAACTTTGACTCACTTCTTTCTGACACCACATTAAATGACATAATTTGGAGGATAAACACAGTAAAATGGATATAAACTTTGGAAAATCCTAAATTTGAAATAAAATTCCAACTGTTCTGTTAAGAAAAGATGTGTTACCTTAAGCATGTTATTTAACTTCTTTGACATAGCTTTCATTTTTATAAAAAGTGGATAAATGATATTTTATTAATGATATTGCAGTGATAATAAAACACATGTGATATGAGGCACATGATTGCCACTGAGAAAATGACAAAGTTTTATGGAAACTCTATATGGAAAATTTGACTTTGGCTTCTGAAATCTACTTCATATTCAAATAATTAATAAGGGGAAGGAATTTAAAGGTTGGGAGAATGAATGCAGACAGCTGAAGGTAAAAATAATCATCAAATATGTAAATTCTTAAATTTTTTGAATGCTCCTCTGATGGTGACTAATATTTATCCCTGTGCTTCTTCATTCCACAGAGTCAAAGGGGTATTTGTAAAGTTCTTTATGGGTCACAAATCTTTTCCCCTGCTGAAAATTGTGTTCTTCACCACCTGAGCAACCAGCAAAGCCCTAACTTTCTACACTGCTCCTGAAAACCACTTGGACAAATTGAAAACAATTCTGTTTTCATCAACATTGAATTACAGATATAAAATATTGTATGGGAATTATAATTTGATAAATGGGAACATTCTGGGGCCCATATTGAGTCCAGATGGTTACAGTGTCTTTAATACATGCATCCATTTGGCACTGGCACATTTGTGTATCACAGTCTCTTTCTCATTTATGTTTAATGATGGATAAATTCCAAGTACTACAAGATGCTTCTCAACATGTTAAACTTCTGGTGAGTAAGTGAGCAGACAGTGAGCTCTCTTTTTCCCAGTATACTGCATACTCTCAAAATAACTGTTCAAAGAGGATCTGAACTTCAGATTGATTAATTGGTATTTTCCAGTCTCAGGCAAAGAACAGAATAAAATGAATAACTTCTTCCCTCCAATAAATAAAAAAATAAATAAAATATATTTAGTAAGAATAAGGTAAATTTTGCAGTACATCTAAAATTCTGTAATATATTTTTCAGTCTACAGTCAAATGTGGAATTCTAGGTAACTTTCAGTGAGGTACAGATTTTGGGGGCCCTGGCTGTTTTCAAACATGTCTACAGCTAAATTAAGGAAGTAGCCAGATGTTGCCTTCAACACGATTCACATTTACTTATTACTTTATCTATTACTTCTAATATAAATGTGTCATTCCCCCATCAGAATTTTCTATCTCCAGTTTTCTTCTTTTTAAGTCCAGTAAGTGTTTGTGATTTATTTATTGTGAAAATTTCTCAGCTTTTTCAACCTACTCTAAAGTTGGATAGTGTCACATTTCCCATAAAATGCAAAATTAAATCATTTGACCTAGCCTGAAAGGTTGCCTGCATTTTTATGAATTCTAGCTTTGAAACATCATCTCTCTCTCTCTCTCTCTTTTTTTTTTTTTTTCTTTATTCCCTTTTAAGCATTTTTCTTCCATTAATCCACTTGGTATTCCACCCAAATTAAAGTATTTTCCTCCCGTGTGGTTCAACAGTGCATGCATGCTTCCCAAGTCACTCCAGTCATGCCCAACTCTGCGACCCCATGGGCTGTAACCCACCAGACTCCTCTGTCCATGGGATTCTCCAGCAAGAATACTGGAGTGGGTTGCCATGCCCTCCTCCAGGGGATCTTCCTGACCAGGGGATTGAAACAGCATCTCTCATGTCTCCTTGCATTGGCAGGTGGGTTCTTATCACTGAGCCCTCTGGGAAGCCCCATGCTTCAATAGACTTGACAACAAATCCTACTCTGGATGTCTACATATTGGATTCCTGGAATTGGTCCCCCAATACAGCTTAATCCTCTGAATTTGTTCAGCATTGTTTTATGACTTCCACTCACTATCAACCTTGTTGATATGAGGAATAGAAATCAGTATTTCTAAGACAAGATATGGTCTTCCCTGGTCGCTCAGACAGTAAAGAGTCTGCCTGCAATGTGGGACACCTAGGTTTGATCTCTGGGTTGGGAAGATCCCATGGAGAAGAGTACAGCTACCTACTCCAGTATTCTTGCCTAGAGGATTCCATGGACAGAGGAACCTGGCAGAATACAGTCCACGGAGTTGTGAAGAGTCAGGCTCAACTGAGAGAGATATACTCATATCTTTATACAGTTCATACAGACTTTGTACATGACTGTACCATGGACAGAGAAGCCTGGTCAGCTACAGTCCACGGTGTTACACAGAGTTAGACATGACTGATGTGACTTAGCATGAATGCACATACCAGACCAACCTAATTTATATAGAATGAATGACTAGGCATCTCTCATAGTAGGAGAAAATAAACATAACGGTATACAATTCTTCAACCTGAGAGTGGTAAGGGGTGTTTCTAGAAACAAACTGTTTGATTCCCACTTCATTACTTCTAGCTAAATGGAATAAACTTTTCCAAAGGCAACATTCATTATCTAAAATTTCCTGTGTAATAGAGCACTGATCAATGTGCCCAGTTTAAAGGCTACATTTCTCAATCTCCCTTGTAGGATATAGGATCAAATGTTGGCAACACAGAAAAAGCAGAAGTGTTGAGTATGCACTCTGGAAAACTCTTAAAAGACAATGGGAAGTTTATTCTCTTTCTATTTTAATTAGACAAATGTTAGGCCTTTTGAAATGGTCTCATATTTCTTGAATATTCTGTTCTTGTATTAATTTATTATTTGTTTAATTTTTTGGCTGTGTTGTACAGTTTACAGGATCTTTGTTTCCTGATCAGAGATTGAACCCAAGCCCCTGGCAGTGAGAGCACCAAGTCCTAACCCCTAGACTACCAAGAGATTTCCTGTTCTTTTATTATTATTTTTTCTCTTTGGATTTCAGTTAGGGAAAATTCTATTGCCCTGTCTTCCAGCTCACTGATCAATACAATCAATATGTTAAATAGAAGTGATAAGAGTAGGTATTCTTGGCCTGTTCTTGATTTTAGAAGAAAGACTTTAAGCTTTTCATCGTTCAGTATGATATTAGCTGTGTTGTAAGTGGCCTTTATTGTAATAGTTATGTTACATATGGACCAATTTTGATGAGAGTTTTTGTCATGAATACATGTTGAATTTTTCAAAGGTATGATCCATTCCTGTGTCTGTTTGGTTGATCATGTGATTTTTATCTTTCCTTTTGTTAATGTGGTAAATCAGATTGATTTATTTGAGAATATTGAACAATCCTTACTTCCCTGGGATAAATCCCCCTTGGTCATGGTATATTATCTTGTTTATGTATTGTTGAACTTGTTTTGCTAGCATTTTGTTGAATTTTTTGTGTGTGTGTGTCAATATTCATTGAGATATTGGCCTGTAATTTTCCTTTTTGTAGTGCTTTTGTCTTGTTTTGGTATCAGGGTAATGGTGATCTCATAGACTGACTTTGGGAATGTTCCCTTCTCTTCAATTTTTTGGAACAGTTTGAGGATAGTTATTAGCTCTTCTTTATATGTTTAATAGGCAGAAACATGTTGCTTTTCTGTACACTAATAACCATCAGAGGGAGAATGCAGGAAAAAAAAATTCAATTTAAAAATCACATCAAAAGAAGAAAATACCTAGGTATAAACTTAACTGTGGACATAAACAATTTATATTCTGAAAATGATAAAATATTGAGAGAATTTGAAAATAATTCAAATAAATTAAAAGATATCCCATATTATGGATTGAAAGTGTTAATGTTAAAATGTACATACTACCTGAAATAATCTAAAGATTTAATGCAATCCCTATCAAAATACCCATGAATTGTTTTATAGAACTGGAACTAATAATCCTAAAATTTATGAGAAACCACAAAATTACAAAAACAATTTTGGATTAAAAAAAAAACTAGGCATATCATTCTTTCTGACCTCAGGCTATACTACAAAGCTTCAGTAATCAAAACAGCATGGTTGGCACAAAAATAGATAGATATAGATCAATAGAATAGAGTAAGAACCTGGAAATAGACCCATACACTCAGAGTCAATTAATCTATGACAAAGGAACAAGAATTTACAGTGGAGAAACAGTCTCTTCAATAAGTGATGCTGGGGAAACTGGACAGCTACATGTAAATGTAATGAATGAGAGATAAGAAAATTCTTTACACTAAATACAAAAATAAACTCAATGTAGATTAAAGGTCTAAATGTAAGACCTAAAACCATAAAATTCCTAGACAAGAACACAGTAGAACACTCTTTGACATAAATTGTATTGTCTACCCCTGAATGATATATCACCTCACACCTGTCAGAATGGGTTTCATCGAAAATCCACAAATAACAAAAGTTGACCAAGATATGGACAGAAGAGAACTCTTGTATACTATTGGTGGGAATATAAGTTGGTTTAACCACAATGGAAAACATTATGTGGTTAGTCGGTCAGTCATAGCTGACTCTTTGGGACATCTAAGGATTGTAGCCCGCCAGTCTTCTCTGTTCATGGGATTCTCCAGGAAAGAATAGTGGAGTGGGTAGCCATTCCCGTATCCAGGCAATCTTCCTGATGCAGGGATCAAACCTGCATCTCCTGCATTGCATGCAGATTCTTTACAGTTTGAGCTATCAGGGAAGCCCAGAAAACAATATAGTGTTCCTCAAAAAGGCTAAAAATAAAGCTATCATATATCTAACAACACACCTCCTGCATGTATATCCAAAGAAGATGAAAACACTAATCTGAAAAAGTATACACACCCTAATGCTCATTGGTTTTAGTAGTCTTCACATCACCTTTTTTCTGACACCTAGTTAAATGACATAATCTCAGGGGTAAACACAGTAAAATGAACATGGACTTTCCAGACAGAGACAGACAAATAATAAATTCTGAATAGTGTCACTTATATATTTTATCTAAAAAATAAAACAAACAAAAGTATATAGCAGACTCATAGATGTAAAGAACAAACTAGTGGTTACTAGTAAGGAGTGGGAAAGGGTGAGGAGCAAGATAGAGGAAGGAGCTCAAAAGGTACAGAACAAGAAAACGCAGCACTGTTTTGCCAAAACTTTAAATGGTGTAGAATCTGTAAAATGTCAAGTCACTATGTTGTACATTTGAAACTAATATAATACTGTACACCTTTAAAAAATATTTTAAACATTAATAAAAAAATAAACATAAACCAATACATGAATTTCAGCATATGAGTTTTCTGTAGTTCTCATGAAGACACATATTGCCTAGTTCTACCCCTCAGAATATCTGATTCATTAGGTCTGAGATGGGAACTTATATTTTGCATTTCTAACAAGTTCTTACATGATGATGAGAATCTTTGAGAAGCATGTCTTAAGTCAGCTCTTGTATGTAACTAGTTTTCTGCTCTCCTTTATATCTAGAGTAGTATTATTGAATGAAGCTCACGGGACTTCCTCAGTGGTCCAGTGGTTAAGACTTAACCTTCCAATTCAGGGGGTACAAGTTCCATCCCTGGTCAGGGAGCTAAGATCCCATATGCCTTGTCACCAAAAATAAATAAATAAATAAACAAACAACAGAAGCAATATTATAGCAAATTTTATAAAGGGCTTTAAAAATGGTCCACATTAAAAAAAAATCATAAAATAGATAAAGGTCTTATAAATCATTTTCAGTTCAGTTCAGTCGCTCAGTCATGTCTGACTCTGAGACCCCATGAATCGCAGCACGCCAGGCCTCCCTGTCCATCACCAACTCACTGAGTTTACCCAAACTCGTATCCATTGAGTTGGTGATGCCATCGGACCATTTCATCCTCTGTCATCCCCTTCTCTTCCTGCCCTCAATCTTTCCCAGCATCAGAGTCTTTTAAAATGATTCAGCTCTTCATATCAGGTGACCAAAGTATTAGAATTTCAGCTTCAACATCACTCCTTCCAATGAATGCCCAGGACTGATCTTTTTTAGGATGGACTGGTTGAATCTCCTTGCAGTCCAAGGGACTCTCAAGAGTCTTCTCCAATACCATAGTTCAAAAGCATCAATTTTTTGGTGCTCACCTTTCTCTACAGTCTAACTCTCACATCCATACATGACTACTGGAAACATCATAGCTTTGACTACATGAGCCTTTGTTGACAAAGCAATGTCTTTGCTTTTTAACATGCTGCCAAGGTTGGTAATAACTTTCCTTCCAAGGAGTAAGTGTCTTTTAATTTCATGGCTGCAGTCACCATCTTCAGTGATTTTGGAGCCCCCCAAAATAAAGTCAGGTGCTGTTTCTCCATCTATTTGCCATAAAGTAACAGGACTGGATGCCATGATCTTAGTTTCCTGAATGTTGAGCTTTAAGCCAACTTTCTCACTCTTCTCTTTTACTTTCATCAAGAGGCTCTTTAGTTTTTCTTCACTTTCTGCCATAAGAGTGGTGTCATCTGCATATCTGAGGTTACTGATATTTCTCCTGGCAATCTTGATCCCAGCTTGTGCTTCATCCAGCCCAGCGTTTCTCATGATGTACTCTGCATATAAGTTAAATAAGCAGGGTGACAATATACAGCCTTGACATACTCCTTTTCCTACTTGGAACCAGTCTGTTGTTCCATGTCCAGTTCTAACTGTTGCTTCCTGACCTGCATACAGGTTTCTCAAGAGGCAGGTGTCATATTCCCATCTTTTTCAGAATTTTCCAGTTTATTGTTATCCACACAGTCAAAGGCTTTGGCATCATCAATAAAGCAGAAGCAAATGTTTCTCTGGAACTCTCTTGCTTTTTCAACAATCCAGCACATGTTAGCAGTTTGATCTCTGGTTCCTCTGTGACTTAATTTCTCATAAACTTTAGTTGAGAAAGTTTGCCAAAAATGTCACAGTATTTATGTGAAATATCATTTATCTCTTCCTACCAGCTATGTGGAAGGAATGTGAGAACCTGTAATAATGAGATTACTATTAGCATCTGTGAGATTGCTTTGAAAATTCTCAAGCATTGGATATAAATACTCATATTTAATGTTGTCTAATTAGACCTCTTAGAAATGACCTATGGTTATAGTGGCCTACACTACTTTAAAGAAAAGTGTTCACTAATTAAATTTGTGACGAAATTTATTATTGAAGATATTCACTCACTATCAGGGTCGTTGATTTTCAGAATGTGCTACCATGCCCTTCTTCTCTGACTGTTTTATGTCTGTAAGTACTTATGGAAACTTAACCTTGAAAACTAAACCTGAAATTCTTTCTGCTTTGAGCCCCTTATTCCCAAAGGCAGTAATAGTGAGTGAGTACAGTTTTGAGAGCAGTAAAATATGTTTCTCCATGTGTTTAATAAAGAATGAGAATATTTCAAGTCTCAGGTATCTTGATTTATGGGGTAGGACTTGCACACAATATAATATCCCTTTCCTTTTCCTAGTGTATCTTTCCCCCTCTTCTTCTAGTGTGTCCTTTCTTGCTTGAGAAAATTAAATCTGAAATTTAAATTTTCTTTCTTTCTTTCTTCTGTATTATTCAGCTTGGCTTGATTATTTAGTTTTTGTTTTAATCAATTATTTTCATGATGGGCTACTTTTGTTTATTTTAGACCTCATTTGTCTTACTTCAGTTTGCTTTTTTCTGTCTTCGTGCATTTATTCCATGTTCAGACTTTTTTGTCAGCTTGTACTTTTTTTCCCTGCCATTTATTTTCCCTTTGTTGATTCTCTGGTGCTCTTATTTTGCTGCTATAGTCAAAATAGATGTGAAACCAATGTCTCATGACATTTTTTTGCACGACATTTTTCTTTTATGTTTTGGTTTGTTACAAATTATCATGGTTTATAAACCCTTCCAGGCTTTTCAAATGGTTTTGTATTACTAAACATGAAAAATAGAAGGATATAGCAGTTTCAAAGGGACAGATTTCCTTTTAGAAATCACAGATGCTAAAGCAAAGCTGTAGAATGACTATTGAGTACATTTTCCAGGATCATGAGGTAATAGAGTTGCTCTTATAATGTCATCGAAGTTAATGAGGCAATTTCCTGTGATGTGAAAGATGGCTCAGAGCAAACCTCATGGCACATTCTGAACAGAAAAACAAAGGCCTTTTTGCTCACTGGAGATTACAGCTTCAAACTAATATAGAGAATAGTGTCTAATAAAGAAAAATTGAATCACTGACCTAAGTTTATCCAGGGCTTCAGATACCTGGTAGTGAGGTGGCATATATTTAGCTGGACGTATTCTTTTCTAAGTACCTTGTCAACCCAAACTTGAAAGAAAGATCCTAAGCAGTCTTTTTCCATCTTAAAGTCTTGTAAGATAATATCTCATGGGGTTGTTAGTGGCAGTCTCTCGCAACCACCCCTGGCTCATTGTAAAAGAAGATTGTACTGGAAGTGTAGTGTTTTACACACAAAAGTTCTAGGAGACTGAAGGCTTATGGTGAAAAACAAAGAAAACAAACAAAATTACAAAGTTCAAAGGACTTTAGATTACTAGAATGTCTGCCAAAACCTTGCCAAAGAAAGACGCTGTCATGGAAACTGCTGTCGCTGCCAACACTGGTTTTGTAACAGCACACATTTGTCACTGGCTTCCCAGGTGGCTCAGGTGCAAAAAGAATCTGCCTGCCAATGCAGGAGGGGCAGGAGACACTGGTTCAATCCCTGGGTCAGGAAGATCCCCTGGAGAAGAAAATGGCAACACATTCCAATATTGCCTGGAGAATCCCATGGACAAAGGAGCCTAGCAGGCCCCCGTCCTTGGGGTCACAAAGAGGCAGACATGACTGGCTTAGCACACACCCATGCAACTTGAAACTGGAAGCTCCAGGTGGAGTGTCATGCTGGTTGAGTCTAGATTAGATATTCATGACCTGGAAGTCAGGATAGTGGTAGAAGTATTCACCTTCTCAACTGAGAGTTGGGTCCATATAAATTCATATTGTGGAAGTTCCATTCCTTGAAGAGAAGGAATCCAAGATGCAGAAGATCCAATAAAATAATGAATATTCTTTATATACATGCATCATATATGCATTCTTGAGAATTATAGTTTTATGTTTTTTTATTTCATAAAATTGAATCAAAATGTTCTGTAGAGTAGCATTCTTTTATTTAATATTATGTTTATAGGATACATAGTTATATGTGTAGCAAAGAGATCTTTTTTCCTGAATGATATTGTATCTCATTTTATAACGTATTTCAAGGAATATATTTATTTATTTTATTTAGAATTTTTCCAGTTTTAATTACTAAAGCTCATGTTTTGAACATTTTTTTCAATGTATTCTGACTTTCTCCAGAGTATTCACCAAAGGAGTGAAATTTCTGGGTTTTAGAGGAATACTTACGTATTTATATTTGATAAGTAGTAAAAAATTGTTTTCTAAAATATTTATACCAGTTCACACTTCCACAATAATTTTGTGAGAGTTCCCCTTGCACCTGCATTGGTTTGTTATTGCCACAGTGATGCTCTAAACAAGCCACCTCAAACACAGTGACTGAAACCAGCAATCATTTATTCTCATTATTATATTCAGTGCATTATCTCTGCTTTCCACTGTAGTTTTTTGGGCCTAAATCTGTTTCATGTGTTCCTCATTTCAGCTTCCAATAGTGATGGCAGATGTTTGAGAGAGCAAGGCAATAACACACACACTTTCAAACTTCTGCTAACATTACTTTTACTAGCATCTTGCTGACCAAAGCAAGGCATCAGGCTAATCAAAAATCAGAAAGTGGGGATAGTTAGTTCACCTTTGGTGGGAAGTACTGTTTGCTTATAGTAAAGATGTTTATATAGGGAGGAGCAAATAATTGGGACTTGTAATTTTTTGTACCTTTGCATTCTCATCAACACTTGGTATTCTCAAACTTCTTAAAATTGTTTGTAAAGGTTTTATATTGTGGTTGCCATATGTATTTGTGTTTAAGTCACTTAAGCTGTGTCCCATTCTTTGTGACCCTATGGACTATATAGTCCGCCAGAATCTTCAGTCCTTGGGAATCTCCAGGCAAGAATACTAGAGTGGGTTGCCATTTCATCCTCCAGAAGATCTTCCCAACCCAGGGATCGAACACATGTCCCTTCTATCTCCTGCATTTGCAGGTGAGTTCTTTACCACTAGCGCCATCCTGGAAGCCTCAGTATGTATTTATCAGATCATAAATGAGAATGGACATATTTTTATACCTTCATTGGCCTTTTATATGTCCCCTTTGTGTGAAGTGATTTGTCAAGTTTTCTGCCCCTCTTTTTAAAAAGGATTCTTTGTCTTTACTTGAGAGTCATTTTATATTTCAATATTTGTCTTCTCCCACCATATGTATTATCAGGTCTTTTAACTTCCTTTATGATGATTTTTACCAAAAGTGCTTACTTGTAGCATAATCAGATTTTGTAACATACATCATAATCCTTTGATGTATGGTTAATGGTTTTTGCCCTGCTTAAGAAGTCCTTTTTCAGAATGAGGTTATGAAAATATTTTTGTATATTTTATTATCTCTAAAAATCTTTATAGCTCTGTCTCACAAACTTAGTTACTTAGTGTACCTTGATAAGGCAGGTCTTTCCACTTGATCTTCTTTAAGCATATCTTGGGCTATTCTTGCTCTTTTGTACTTGAAATAAAATTTAAAATCAGCATTCCAAAGTGCACAAAATCCTGGTATATTCATTTTAATGTATAGTACAATCAAGTTACATATTGAATTATGACCATTTTTTCCAATAACAAATTTAATGAATATTTCAATTCATAATTTTTTTAATTTTTAGAATTTTTCTAAATTTTTTTGTAATTTTCTCATAAAGACCTTAAGTTTTTTTCCTGGATACTCAGTCATTCTGCAGCAATGGTAATAGTGTTATTATAAAAATTTTATTTTCTAGCCATTTATTTTCTGACCACTTAATGCTGGAATATAACATTATTTTGGGAGATTCTTTACTCTTTTATGGCCAGCAATACTTTTGAGTTCAGTCATTAATTCTAATATTATCTATTAGTTACTTTGGGAATTTCTATGTATGTATTAATATCATCTGTGAATATTAAAGGTCTATTTCTTCCTTTCAAACTTTTATAAGATTTGTTTTAATTGCTTACATTTAATGTGTTGGCTATATTTTGAAGTAGAATGTCAAATAAAAATGGTAAGAGCAGATATTTGGGCTTGCACAAAGGTTTGCACATTTTACCATTAAATACTATTTTTATAACTTTTGAGGATACTTTTCTATCACTTTTTGAAAAAGTCTCTCAGGTTTTCACTTTTTGAAAAGAACAAACATGAATGCTTACTTAATTTTTAAATATTTTTATGGCATCAATTCAAAAAACTATTTTATATTTTTTTTACTCCTTAGTCTTTAATATGCTTAAACTTTAATTTTCTAATATTAAATTAACTTTGCCTTCATCAGATAAATTTAATTATGATATAATATCTTTACGGATATTGCTACAACTATTTATTAATACACTATTTAGGGCTGTTGCATCAAGTTTTGATATCAAGGTAGACTAAAATGAGTTTGAAAAGGCCTCTTAATATTTTAATTTTAAATTGTTTTTATAGCATTGGAAATAAGTTGTTTTTGCAAGTTTAGAAAATCTTACTGGTGAAACATTATCAACTATAAATTATTTCATGCAAATATTTGTGTCCACTGATTTAATGATAAATTTGATATATTTTAGAATCTTAAAATTTCAATTGTTTTTGCATATTTATTTAAATATTCAAAATGCTTTATATTCTCTAGAGTCTTCTATTTTAAAGCACTTTAAATGTTTGACATATCTGAGGTACTTTTTCCTTTTCATTCCTGTACTAAATTCTGTGCCAACTCTTTTATCCTCCATTATTTCTTTGCACTCTGTTCTTAATTTTGCTTGCTTATATAACATTTTCTATAAGTTTTTTCCAACTTCTTGAATGAATGCTGAGTCTCCAATTGTACATTTATAGTTACCTGTCTAAGTTTTATGACTATGTATTCCTCTTAAATTCTGCCTTGTTTCTAAGTTTCCCTGGTGGCCCAGTGGTAAAGAATCCACCTATCGCTACAGGAGATTCAGGTTAGATCCCCGAGTCGAGAAGATTCCCTGAAGACAGAAATGGCAATGCCCTCCAGTGTTCTTGCCTGGAGAACCCCACGCATAGAGGAGCTGAGCAGGCTACAGTCCCTGGGGTCATAAACGTGCTGACCATGCTTACTCACTAAAAACAAGAGATGTTTTGACAAATGATATTTTTATCATTTATTCCAAAATACTTGCTAATTTTCACTGTGATCTTTTTCCCTCAAACTAATCTGTAATTTAGAAGTGTGCACTAATTTCCAGAATTTTGGATTTTATTTTTTATTATGTTAAAAATTTTATTAGAGTATGGATGATTTACAAGAAAATTTTAAATTATCTTTTGTTTACCAATTTCTGCATTCCCTGAATCATGGTTAGAGAGTATGGCCTAGATATTTGGGAAAAAAAAAATTAAACCTACTACACATTTTAGTAAGTATAAGGTGATAATATTACTCAATTTCTGATTGGTTACACTTTTGATTGTGAAAAGATGCTATCCAGACAACTCTCCAGAAAACAGTTTGAGCAAATCAGGCTGTATAGTTATTCAAAACATGTAATGCATCTTTATAACTTTTCCATGGATGCTGAAAAATTGTGTACTTTCTATAATTCTTGTGCAAAGTGTCCTATATATAAATTTTGGGAGGCGGGAAGGTTATAAGGAAGCAAAGATGTAATAAAGTCAGAGATCTATACACTGTTCAGGATTTTCCATGTGCTATTTGCCAATTTAAAAAGGAATTATAAAAATGTTCCCACCACCACATATAAAATAACTCATAAACACACATTTTTGTGTGTGTGTGTGTGATTTCACATTCAGAGTTTTCAATGAAATTTTTAGAAAAAAGTTTACTTTTTAACTATAACTAATATAATAGTTATATAGTTCTGACTATAATTTTATGTAATACAATTTGCTTTCTGACTATAGCTAATAAAGATTCCTTTATATGTGCAGAGTAGAAAGCTAACTAATACTAAGAATATTTGCTCAAGAGGCAAATTGAGATAATGTTCATTAGCACTCTTTTCTACATTTCTCTGTGGTCATGGCCCACATCAGTCAAACCCCCTCTTTCTCCAGTTTTTGTATGACTTCAGCTTTTGGAGAGCAGAGGTGAGGAAAAGGCAAGGTCTGATTGCTCATTGTCCTGGTTTGCTTACCGGTTCTCAAGAAGTCAATGCCAGTTCTCTGTACCCAAGGCCACAGCTCCCTTCTACAGCTCTTCATCTGCCTGTCTTCCCTTCCACCTGCCTCTTCAACCTGAGGGTAGGAATGACTTTCTCTCTCCTACTTAACCCCATGTGTTACAACATTCCATTTTTAAAACTCCATCCACCATCTTTATATTTCTTTTATTAAACAGTTTTTTTTAAAACCTGATAATCACCTGTCACAACCCTAACACAGTATATTACTATTTTTTTTTCAAATACGTGTAAAATCAATTCAGAATTATAAAGAATAATTTAAAACATTTATGTGTAACACCTACAAAAATCTGAAAAAGTTTAATGAAAGTGTTAGTCCCTCCGTCAAGCATGATTGTTTGCAACCCCATGGACTGTAGTCTGCCCAGCCTCTGTCCTTGGAATTCTTCAGGCAAGAATACTGGAGTGGGTAGCCATTCTCTTCTCCAGGGGATCTTCCCAACACAAGGACTGAACCTGGATCTCCTGCACTGCAGGCAGATTCTATACTGTCTGAGCCATTGCTAATTGTATACATAGGCATCCTTTAGGGAACACTGTCTTGCACACTACTTAAGTTTGCTGAACTTTCCTAAATATAACTAAGATATGGTTTCTAAAGAGGATGTGGAGAAGACCTCCCAAGAGTAAGTAACATTAATTCTAGAAAAGTGACTTTTATATAATGCAAATAATGGATATAATTTAATAAGAGCTACTAGTAAGGATAATAACATATTACTTCTATGAAGCAATGTCCAGTAGAACTAAGGTAGATTATAAAGCTACTAAAATCCTCACTGAAGACTATATATTAAATTTTACCCATAGCAAATATTTGGTACATTAAATTTTCAACAAATATCACTAATTGCTTTCAAATTTCTTACTTGTATAATTGTTTCTCTGCTTTCTTTGAAAAAAAAGTGTTGTTTTCCATGCCTCTTATGTGTACTACTGATATCCTTAAAAACTGATGTAGATATTTCTTATTATTTTTCAATACACTGTAAGCATTAGCTTGTTATAACTGAACAATTTAGTGAGAAAAATTGCAAATTACACATCAATTTTTGCCCAAAGGTGAGACTTTAATAGATCCAAGTAAGAAGAAGTTAATCATGGAAAAGTGAAAAAGAGAAAGTGAGAAAATGAGTCTTCATTCTGGATATGTCATCCTCAGCATCCTTAATTGAAACAAAGTTACACTTGAAGAATAGTGGAATTCGAGCATTTGAATTTTCAGGTAGAGGATTTTAACCTTCTTAATATAACTCTGTATATACCAGGAGCCAAGAGTTTGCAATGAACCTGAACTTGAGAAGACTTTGGTACTGGAATGATAAGAGTGAACAAGTAGTTATTTCTCAAAATGTGCCTCATATAAACACTTATTCCTGCCTTCCATGGTATAAGCTCTTTAGGAAAGCTGTCTTATAAAACGACTGGGCTGCCAATTTCTTAGCAAGCTCAAATCCTAGAAATATCACCATTGATGAATCACTTCTTGCTGAGGAGCCAATTTGAAACAGAAATGGGCATGCAAGCTGCTAACTGTAGGGCAGAGGTTTCTGAGGCGTATAAGGATAGAAGAAAAGAAGAACAGCATGTTTTCACGTTAATTTGGTCCATAACCTTGGCACTAAAGTGATAATGGAAATCCCATAAAGTGTGAATGAAGGTCTCCAACCAAGCTAGTGAGGATGTTAGATAATACATCAGTTATAAAACCTCTTTTGACTATATATATATATATATATATATATATACTGAATGTCTTATACCTCATAGCACTTAACCTACTGTTATTGTGGAGTAGTCGGACAAGCATGGATTTTGAAGTCAGATGAGTGGAAGTCAGCAAGTGAGTACAATAGGTAAGTCACTTAACCTTTCTCGCCTTTGGTATTTTCATCTGTAAAATGAGGGTATTTGACTAGATCATTTGAAAGGTCTCATCAAGCTTCATAAAATCTATGGCTCTACCTATGTTTAATGATCAGACTCAAAGTACGGTAGATACAGTATAATGGAAAGAGAAGTAGATTTATTTCAATGGAAAATAGTCCTGGTTTTGAGGTATATGTGTGCATGCTAAGTCGCTTCAGTTGTGTCTGACTCTTTGCAACCCTATGGACTGTAACCAGCCAGGCTCCTCTGTCCATGGGATTCTCCAGGCAAGAATACTAGAGTGGGTTGCCACCTGCCCTCCACTGACCTATCTAAATCTATTCCTTTCTTACTTAGTGATCTTGAACTTGAAACTTAAAATTTATGAGACTGCAATATCTTTTCTTCAAAATGGGCATAAAAATTCTTGGTTGAAAATGATTTTGTTAAAGAAAAAAAAATGGAAGAAAACATAGAGATGCACTTTCTGAAGACTATATAAATGTAAGAAATGGGCAGCTATAGATAATATTGGTCATACGGGGTCTCTAATTAAATTGGGTTGCCTAAATTTAGACCTTTTAATTTTTGTTTAAAAGAATACATACCCCTTGTTCCAGACGATGAAGGACAGACATGACTTTTTCTTGCTCTCTCTTCCCCTGTCAGGGATATTGTTGTGTGTTAAGATATTAGTATTAAAAGATGGTGCGTCCTCTGTCATCCTGAGACCCTGACTGACTACCAATGTCCTCGGCAACCTGAATTAGATTGGTAAAGTAAATCTTTACCAAGAAAGAAGTAAATCTTTCTATGACTATTATGCCACAGGAATTTGGAAGCTAGGGTCTTCTGTGTTGGTTCAGTGGTAAGAAAACTACCTCTCAATGCAGGAGGCACGGTTTCGACCCTGATCCAGGAAGGTCCCACATGCTCTGGAACAACCAAGCCCATGTGCTACAGCCTCTGAGCCTGTGCCCAGAGCCCAGAGTTCAGTTGGTAAAGAACCTGCCTGAAAAACAGGAGACCCAGGTTCGATTCCTGGGCCGGGAAGATCCACTGGAGAAGGAATAGACTACCCACCCCAGTATTCTTGGGCTTCCCCTGTGGCTCAGCTGGTAAAGAATCTGCCTGCAATGCAGGGTACAATTGAACCCAGACCTGGGCTCAATCCCTGGGCTGGGAAGATCCTCTGGAGAAGGGAAAGGCTACTCACTCCAGTACTCTGGCCTGGAGAATTCCATGGACTGTGTAGTTCATGGGGTTGCAAAGAATAAGACACAGCTGAGTGATTTTCACTCCAGTTGACTTCACTAGAGCTCAAAAGACACAACTCTTGAGCCCACATGTCACAAGTACTGAAGCCCATGAGTCCTAGAGCCTGTGCTCCACAACAAGAAAAGTCATCACAATGAGAGAAGCCTGAGCATCGTAAATGGGAAAAAACCTGCGCAGCGAAGGCCTAGCACAGTCAAAAATAAATAAATGGATAAATAAAATTATATTAAAACAATCCTACACTTAATTTACTTAATGATGAAAGATTGAATTAAAATAAAATAGAAATTTAGAAGTTAATTTGGCTTTGAAGCATAATAACTGAAATTTCCTGAGCAATAGCACCCTTAATACCAGGGAAAAGCTCTTGAATTTTATTGGCCAGAGGGAAATCATGTGGAAGTAACCTGACCAAGTGTGGATATTAAGCATGCTTGAACTTCAAGGAACACAAGAACTGAGTAGATAGGTAGCAGGAAATTGTAGTGGAAGTGGTTAAAATGATACATTTTAAAGTCAACTGGTCCCCAGAGGAGTGTAATTAGCATTGGAATCACCAGAAACTGAACCAAATCCATGTCAATAGGCAAGGAAGAAAAAACTGAGAAACGTTTCTACCCAATGGAAATTGTGTTTTTAGAGTTTCCCTTTATGGCATCTCTTTACTCCAGAAGTTCAATATTCTAAAAAAATTTATCCTGGGGAGAAAAAAAAATTATCCTGGGAACAGAAAATGTCTTACTCTGGCTCCATTCATATAGACAGGGATTCAAGACAGTCCTCTATCAATGCGAGATGGGACAGTAAAATTTATATATTTATATGTACATGTTTATAATGATATCAGATACTCATATACATATAATTTGTGTACCTGCTTATGTTAGTCTTTATAACTAAAATATTCCACCATAGATGGGGTTTTTTTTTATCTCTTTTGTGGCTCATAGCATGAAATCACTAGGTATTTGCTTTGCTTACTCATAAGATGAGTGGATAATTGAATGCAAAGAGCAGGTAGAGAATCAATGGATGAAATGTGAAAACTGGACACTATGTGTTTGTGGTAGGAATCTTGGTGGCATGTGAATGCTAATTACTTACGTTAGAAACACTGGGAACTGTATTTAGGGCAGCAAAATGAATACTAGACCACATCCACCCTGGTTAACTCTGGCCTCTCAATATCTTTCCGACTTTAGCCAGAATTATTTCAGGAACTGATAGAGTAGATGAATTATTTTTACACTGTAGGATTTAGTAAACTGGTTTTTGACCTTGACATTCTCTTTCTCAGCTGCCTGCAGTCTGTTCTTTCCCTTATGCAGTTTCTTTCATAGTCTGCTTTGTTATAACATCTCACTCCCATCCCAATACGCCTTTATCTGGTAAATTCCTATTCATCTTCTAGCTGCAGAAAGCTTTATTTTCATTCTCTCCAAACTGAATAGTTGACTTTTCTATGCATTTCACAGTAATCATACTTTTCTATCTTTTAAGATTCACTTTTTTAACCTCTAATAATTTGGAAGCATCTATGTGTAGCTTGGGGTTCATAATAATCATTCAATAGATACAATGACTGGATAAATAAATCACTAAAACCAAAATGCCATAATATTTTAAATTCAGGGACTGTAAATTTTGTTTTTTCTTTAATACATACATTTACCCAATTGCATTTTGAATGAAGAACATGGGGGTTCTATAATGCCCTCAAAGTAAGGAAATTTATCTCAACTTTTGCCCTGCACATGAATATACAGAAAGAGTAGGCATTTTAAATAGTTTCTTTGGAATTTACATAGAGTTTGAGGTTCTTAGAATCATACACATATCCTTGGTGAAGTTATGTAGATTAGAAATGATTTTTTCCAACTATCTATACTACTCTGCAGTTTGTAAGCCTAACCTGTGGGGAGCCACAAGAAAGAGTGAGGTGGGAATAATCAAAAAGAGTATCAAGTCGATGTTTTTCTGGTATGAATAATGGTAGCAGATCTGTATGTGAAAAATATACGCAGAGGTCAAACTTTTCTGGACCACATAATGAAAGATGACAGAATTATATTCTTAATCTTAGATAACAATAATGCAATAACAAAATAAATGTGCATGTGTTTACAGTATGAAGTAGTCAGAAGAGTATGTTCAATGCATTGACATTGTGCCAATTAATATGGAAAATTATAGCAAAAGAAAAGTAGAAAAATGATAAGAAATGGGAATTATCCAAATAGAATTTCTTAAGACATCTTTATATCTTTCTGTAGGAGTTTCTAAAGATGGCTTTTGAAAATTTTACTTAAAACACTGCAATCAACAGGTAAGGGCAGAATGAATATGCAATGTCTGTCAAAGAGTAGGTGTATCACACATAAACAGATGCAATCAATTTTAAATCACTGCTCTGTAATTGTCCAAAGGATCAAATATAATACAATTGAGAATGTAGTAGATTAAAAAAGAGTTACATTTAATACATGAGTTTCAATCCTGACTCAGACAAGTACCTTTTCATGTTCCAATTACTCATTTGTAAAAAGAGGGAAAATAATAGCAGTTACCCCTTAGGATTTTTGTAGGGATAAAGCAAATTGGTACTTGTCCACAGAGAATTGAGTGTGTGCCAATGATTACACACAAAATGATCATCTTACTGCAAGTGTTAGTGAAGAACTATCATTCTGGAGATCTGTATTCAACAATACTCGAAGGAGTTGTATTTCATTTATTGCTAATGCACAAGCTTATTTAGGATTCTGACCTTTGAGAGATTGGGTCCTTCTTCATTATATATTCTTCAAGATGTTATTCTGAAGATAATAGTTTAACATTTGTCTTGTAACTACCATATGTCAGACAGTGTATTAATGCCTTGAATCATGAAACAAATAAATACATAATTAAAACAGAAGTACCCAGATCATCCTCATTTTAAGTTTATGGAAGCTGAAATATAAAAAGGTGAATGACTTGTTCCAAGTCAAGCAATATGAGACAGGATTTGAACTCATACATTTGAAATCCATGTTCTTAACCCTCACATATCTTTTCCTAGTGAAAATCTTTCTCTCTTCTTTAGTCTTTCTCCTCCTCCTCCTCTTTCTTTTTTTCCCCTTCTTCTTTCTCTCTCTCTCCCCCTTATTTTTATCTCTAGTGCTGGCTCTCTTTTAAAAGTTAATGTACAGTAACTTATTAATAAAACTCACCAGAAAAAAATTAATTTTCAAATGATTAAACTTGAAAAACTATTTCACTCTGTACAAAAATACTTAGCTGTAACATTCATCTATTCATATAAGATTGATTTTGTCCCTACTGTGAGTCAGGCTATGTTCTATGTGATAGAAATAAAATGATGAAGGATAGATGGGAGCTTTTATTCTAGTACTTTAAACAAAAATATTAACTAAAACTGAGTCAGATGCTGATAAGTGCTGTGGAGAAAGGTTACAAGGAAAAGGTGTTAGGGAATATGTGAGTGTGTGTGTGAGAGAGAAAGGAAGTGATGTACATCGTTAAACCTACATATGGACCAGGAAAAGCCTCAGCAAGATGGTGACATTTAGGCAAAGAACTGAACAGAAAGCATGCAGAAAACCAGGGGAAGAGAATTCTGGTAAGGGGGGCGGGAAGTACAAAGCTTTGGAACAGGTGCATATTTCTGATGTTTGCAAGAAGTGTACAGCAGCCTTGGATTTGGGTGGTTGTTGTTTAGGCGCTAAGTAGTATCTGACTTTTGTGTGATCCCCAAGGACTTCAGGCCACCGGGCTCCTCTGTGCATGGTATTCTCCAGGCAAGAATACTGGAAAGGGTAGCCATTTCCTTCTCCAGGGAACATCCATTTCCTACACTGGCAGGCAGATTCTGGGCAAGTTTTTTTTTTTTTTTTTTACCACTGAACCACCAAGGAAGCTCTTGGTGGAAGGAAACAGGGCATGAAGTTAGTGTCATATAGAGGCAGGGGTTTGCAGGCCACTTTAGGGACTTGAGGGGTCTCACTTGGCTCAGACAATTAACCTTTGAATAATTGTTAACATATGAGGGACACAAACTAATTCGATTTATATCTGTATCACTTCCCAGTGTTGGGTGGGAAAGAGACGGTGGAAGGTCAAGGGCAGAAGCAGGGATGCTAGTGGACTAGGGCAAAGTTCCTGAAAAGACTTAACAGCTCCTTAGGTCAGATAAACAGGGTGACAAATTAGACTCTGAATATAAGCCGAAGGTAAGGCTGAGAGTTACTTACTGTGACATTATCAGTGCCCCCACACATAAAATTGGGGCTTTCCAGGTGGCACAGTGGTAAAGAATCTGCCTGCCAATGCAAGAGACAGGAGATGTGGTTCGATCCCTGGGTTGGGAAGATACCCGGGAATAGGAAATGGCAATCCACTTCAGTATTTCTTGCCTGGAAAATTCCATGGACAGAAGAGCCTGGTGGGCTACAATCCATGGGGCCACAAAGAGTTGGCCATAACTGAGCACCGTCCCAATTACTGTAGCTCCTGCAGCTGCAGACTAACTCTGTGGGCAATAAAAACAGGTAGCAGAGTACAGATCACATGGTGAGCAGTTTTTCAATGATAGCTGAATTCAAACTTGATTTTTGAGAAGTTTTACAGCCATGACTTTCAATGAACTATTCTTTCTGTAGTATGGGTACCATCTGTAAGGATAATATTCCACCAAAAAAAAGTAAGATCTAAGGAATGGGGAACAAGAAGAACTGAAGACTAAGGAGAAAAGGGAGCATCATATAGAAACAAAGAAAGGGTAATGGTGTCTGGACTTTGGACCTCAAAGTGTGTGTGTGTGTGTGTGTGTACATGACCATAGGAATTCCACGTTAGTAGTGACAAAGGCATCTATATAGGAGTTGTTAGGAGTATTAGCTGTGGAAAGGATCAAAATACTGATAACTCAATGATAATCAGTGATTCTTTACCCCATCAGATCAAGCTTCTGCAGACTGGGGGAGTGATGCAACTCTTAGTATACTCTTTTAGAAAATGAATAAAGAATTAAAACTACAAAATGAGGTTCAGAGTCTCATAAATGGCTTGTACAACTGAGAGGCCCAGAAGATTAAGTGTTATTACCATTAGTGTACATCTACCGCTAAATAGAGAATTTTCATATGGAATACATTTTATTTGCATTTATTCCTAATAGACTTCACTAAACATCAATCTATAAAAAATAATAAAAACAGGAATTTCTTTAATTTAAAAAATTGTAAACTGTAAAGTATATATCCCAAGTTGTTCTCAAGCTGCCCCCTGAGGCCCTGAATAAAAATATGTTTTTTTAAAAAAACATATTCTGAAAGAAGAGCATGCAATTGTGGTTTTTTTAAACATCTCTATTATCATTTTAAAGTGAATGTTTCAATGGTTGTTCCAAATACCTACTAAAAACTCAGGGAACATTCATCTCTGGACAGCTGTTTAGAAAATGAAATACAGATCTAAAGCAATCTAAAAACTGGAAAAGAAGTTAGAATTTAATCTTTTAAGAAATGATGAGGAAACTAATCCTTTTTGATAAAAGAGGAAATAAGACCAAGTCTCAGATGCAATCCTTTACCTAATGTGCAGGAAACCCTGGGATGAGGAAGGCTGTATTTCCTTGCAATTAAAACCCCCTCATTCCCATAAACTCCTACCACTGCCAATATCTAACCTGCACATTTTGTGGTTGAATTAAGGAATAGAAACTCTATCTTTCTCAAAATCTATTTTTATTTCCCCACAAGTGTTCAACTTTCCAATTTTTATAGTCTCATTATTTTTCTAAATTGCTGTTTTCCACATATCCAAGACTTTCCCCCTTCTTTTGGATTCTAGAAAGGAATTAAATGAATGTTTTAATGATTATTAGGGAACAAAAAATTTAAATTTCTTAAGGGATCATTTTAAGTTAGACTTCAGTGGAAAATAGGGAAAATCAAACTCTTCTTTGGCCCCTTTAGGTTCACCCTCCAAGAAGAGTATTAATTTGGAATAGAACAGCATCCTTTGCTGTTATTCCAGCCAAATTCCTTGTGATTCACTTCAATTCAGCTCAGTTCAGTCACTCAGTAATGTCCAACTCCTTGCGACCCCACAGACCATAGTACATCAGTCTTCCCTGTCCATCACCAACTCTAGGAGCTTACTCAAACTCATGTCCATTGAGTCGGTGATGCCATTCAACCATCTCATCCTCTGTTGTCCCCTTCTCCTCCTGCCCTCAATCTTTCCCAGCCTGAGAATCTTTTCAAATAAGTCAGTTCTTCACAGCGATGGCCAAAGTACTGGAACTTCAGCTTCAGCATCAGTCCTTCCAATGAACACCCAGGACTGATCTCCTCTAGGATGGACTGGTTGGATCTCCTTGCAGTCCAAGGGACTCTCAAGAGTCTTCTCCAGCACCACAGTCCAAAAGCATCAATCCTTGTGATTACTTTTAATAATTTGGTTGATCTACTATGCTGTGTGTGTGTGTGTGTGTGTGTGTGTGTGAACGCACACACTCAGTCGTGTCTGACTCTTTGCAGCTTAGTGCTGAAGTAAACACACTCATCTTTGAATTTAGGAGAAGTAAAGAAAATATATCATGTGTCCCGGTTTATATCTTAACCATTAAGGATTAATATGAACTGAGTAAATTATTATTGTAATATATTCAACAAAAAATCTCTGGGTCTTGCAAGTGAAGCTTGGAGCTAAATCTCTAGGTAGTAATTACATGTCATTTTACCAGGTACTGCCTTGGAAGGATCAATTATCATATTAAAATCTATTCTTAAGTGTATCTTATATTTTTTAGCCAATAGCCTAAAAGGTACCTAACTTTACCCTCCTTCCAAACAGAGGTTATTAATTTGAAATCTAACCATAAAAATGTAACTTTTAATTTAATTGAGCAGCAGTGGAAGATATTTGCCAGAATCTATCATCTGGAACCAAACTGACAACAAGGGCAGGTGAGCAATTTACTCTTCCTTTGAATCATGGAAAACAAAAATAAAGCAGGATTTAGTAAACACAGCCACTGTCATTACTGTATTAGCTAAACAAACATTGCAGTTAGTTTTGGATATATGACAAACTACCCCCTCCAATATAATGCTTTAAAATAGCAACAGTGATATTTAGCTCATACTTTCAAGGATTGCCTTGATAGGCTCATGATCTAAGCCAGTGCTGCTGGCCATGCTGGTCTCCCTCACTTATGCATGGTCAGCTGTCAGGCTGGCTGGTTGTGAGATCTCATAGCACCTCCGTCACATGACTGACAAGCCAGGCGTACTGGATCTGCAGGTGGGATGGTTCATCTAAGCTACCATCTAAGCTCGTCCAGGGAGCTAAGTCTGCTTTGTTCACATAACCATTTTGATTTTCGTCACTCGCGTGTTTGCTCAGTCCCTTCAGTCACGTCTGACTCTGTCCCACCCTGTAGACTGCCGCCTGCCAGAACCCTCTCTCCATGAAATTCCCCAGGCAAGAACACTGCAGTGGGTTGCCATTTCCTACTCCAGGGGATCTTCCCAACCCAAGGATCAAACCTGCATCTCCTAGGTCTACCTGCATTGGCAGTCAGGGTCTTTATCACTAGTACCTCCTGGAAAGCCCCTTTAGTCGGTTATTTGTGTCCAACTCTTTATGATCCCATTGACCATAGGCTGCTGGGCTCTGCCATCCACAAGACTTTCTAGGCAGGAATACTGGAGTGGGTCGCCATTTCCTTCCCTACATGGCAGTTTAAGCATAGGCAAAATGAGCTCTGAACTCTTTTCAAACCTTTGCTGTATCACATTTGCTAATATCCATGAGCCAAGACAAGACACGGGGAAAAATCCATATATAAAAAGTGAAGAAATTATCTTTATCTCTTGATTGGAAAGCTTTAAAATTACTTTGCAAAAGGACATGCATAAATGGAAGGTAAAAATTTTTCACCATTTTTTTGTAGTCTGCTCTGTAGGCTAGTGATGTGAAACTATTGTGCTATTGTGTTGAATTGAAAATCTTTGAAGGTCACTCTCCTACTTTTCCGCCTTTCTCTTGCAGCTTTCAGAGCACATCTTATCTCCACAGCTTCTACCTAGAGATGAAATGCTCTTGTCTCACGCTACCCTATTATTTATGTATTTTTTTAAACTACTAATTAGGGTAAAAATCTATTTGGCTTAATAATTCTATAACATCTTCTTTGTCTAAACACATCCTTGAATTAAATACAGTAAAAATATTTGAAAAATGATATTTATTTTTGAAAAGAGAAAGTATCTTATGGTACACGAGAGTTGAGGAATACACACCAGTATTCTCATTTCTTTCTTCTTAATGTGATTTATGCATTGTCAGTCAGTTCAGTTTCTCAATCATGTCTGACTCTACGTGACCCCATGAACTGCAGCATGCCAACCTCCCTGTCTGTCACTAACTCCTAGAGTTTGCCCAAACTATTGTTCATTGAATCAGTGATACCATTAAATTATATCCTCTGACATCCCCTTCTCCTACTTCCCTCAATCTTTCCCAGCATCAGGGTCTTTTCAAATGAGTCAGCTCTTTGCATCAGATGGAAAAAGTATTGGAGTTTCAGCTTCAGTATCAGTCATTCCAGTGAACACCCAGGACTGACATCTTTTAGAATGGACTGGTTGGATCTCCTTGCAGTCCAAGGGACTCTCAAGAGTCTTCTCCAACTCCAAAAGCATCAATTCTTCAGCGCTCAGCTTTCTTTACAGTCCAACTCTCACATCCATACATGACTACTGGAACAACCATAGCCTTGACTAAAAGGACCTTTGTTGGCAAAGTTGGTAACATTTTTTTAATATGCTGTCTAGATTGGTAATAACTTTCCTTCCAAGGAGTAAGCATCTTTTAATTTCATGGCTGCAATCACCACCTGAAGTGATTTTGGAACCCCCAAAAATAAAGTCAGTCACTGTTTCCACTGTGTCCTCACCTATCTGCCATGAAGTGATGGGACTGGATGCCATGATCTTAGTTTTCTGAATATTGAACTTTAAGCCAACTTTTTCACTCTCCTCTTTCACTTTCATCAAGAGGCTCTTTAGTTCTTCTTCACTTTCTGCCGTAAGTGTGGTGTCATCTGCATATCTGAGGTTGATATTTCTCCTGGCAATCTTGATTCCTGCTTATGCTTCATCCAGCCCATTATTTTGCGTGATGTACTCTGCATAGAAGTTAAATAAGCAGGGTGACAATATACAGCCTTGACGTACTCCTTTTCCTATTTGGAACCAGTCTGCTGCTCCATGTCCAGTTCTAACTGTTGCATCCAAACCTGCATACAGATTTCTCAAGAGGCAGGTCAGGTGGTCTGCTATGCCCATCTCTTTCAGAATTTTCCACAGTTTATTGTGGTCCACACAGTAGAAGGTGTTGGCATAGTCAATAAAGCAGAAAGAGATGTTTTTTTCAAACTCTCTTACTTTTTCGATGATCCAGCAGATGTTGGCAATTTGATCTCTGGTTCCTCTGCCTTTTCTGAAACCAGTTTGAACATCTGGAAGTTCACGGTTTATGTACTGTTGTAGCCTTGCTTTGAGAATTTTGAGCATTGCTTTGCTAGTATGTGAGATGAGTGTAATTGTGTCATAGTTTGATAATTCTTTGGCATTGCCTTTCTTTCGGATTGGAATGAAAGCTGACCTTTTCCAGTCCTGTTGCCACTTGAGTTTTCGAAATTTGCTGGCGTATTGAGTGCAGCATATCCACAGCATCATCTTTTAGGATTTGAAAGAACTCAGCTAGAATTACATCACCTCCACTAGCTTTGTTCATAGTGATGCTTTCTAAGGCCCACTTGACTTCACATTCCAGGATGTCTGGCCCTAGGTGAGTGATCACACCATCGTGATTACCTGGGTCATGAGGATCTTTTTTGTACACTTCTTCTGTGTATTCTTGCCACCGCTTCTTAGTATCTTCTGCTTCTGTTAGGTCCATACTGGTTCTGTCCTTTATTGTGCCCATCTTTGCATTAAATGTTCCCTTGGTATCTCTAAATTTCTTGAAGAGATTTCTAGTCTTTCTGATTCTATTGTTTTCCTCTATTTCTTTACATTGATCACTGAAGAAAGCTTTCTTATCTCTCCTTGCTATTCTTTAGAACTCTGCATTCAAATGGGTATATCTTTCCTTTTCTCCTTTGCTTCTGGTTTCTCTTCTTTTCTCAGCTATTTGTATGGCCTCCTCACACGGCCATTTTGCTTTTTGCCTTTCTTTTTCCTGGGGATGATCTTGATCCCCGTATCCTGTACAAGGTCATGGACCCCTGTCCATAGTTCATCAGGCACTCTGTCTATCAGATCTAGTCCCTTATATCTATTTCTCACTTCCACTGCCTAAATCCTAAGGGATTTGATTTAGGTCATACCTGCATGGTCTAGGGGGCTTCCCCATTTTCTTTAAATTAAATCTGAATTTGGCAATAAGGAGTTCATGGTTTGAGCCACAGTCTTCTCCCAGTCTTGTTTTTGCTGACTGTATAGAGCTTCTCCATCTTTGGCTGCAAAGAATATAATCAATCTGATTTCAGTCTTGGCCATCTGGTGATGTCCATGTGTAAAGTCTTTTCTTGTGTTGTTGGAAGAGGGTGTTTTGTTATGACCAGTGTGTTCTCTTGGCAAAAATCTATTAGCCTTTGCCTAGCTTCATTCTGTACTCCAAGGCCAAATTTGCCTGTTACTCCAGGTGTTCCTTGACTTCCTACTTTTGCATTCCGGTCCCCTATAATGAAAAGGACATTTTTTGGAGGGGTGTTAGTTCTAAAAAGTCTTGTAGGTTTTCATAGAACCATTCAACTTCAGCTTCTTCAGTGTTACTGGTTGGGGCATAAACTTGGATTACCATGATTTTGAATGGCTTGCCTTGGAAATGAGCAGAGATTATCCTGTCATTTTTGAGATTGCATCCAAGTACTGCCTTTCAGATTCTCTTGTTGACCATGATGGCTACTCCATTTCTTCTAAGGGATTCCTGCCCACAGTAGTAGATATAATGATCATCTGAATTAAATTCCCCCATTCCAGTCCATCTTAGTTTGCTGATCCCTAGAATGTCGACGTTCACTCTTGACACCTCCTGTTTGACCACTTCCAATTTGCCTTGATTCATGAACCTAACATTCCAGGTTCCTATGCAATATTGCTCTTTATAGCATTGTACCTTGCTTCTAACACCAGTCCCATCCACAACTAGGTGTTGTTTTTGCTTTGGTTCTGTCCCTTCATTCTTTCTGGAGTTATTTCTCCACTGATCTCCAGTAGCATATTGGGCAACTACCCACCTGGGGATAGGCTTAAACTTCTCTCAAAGGTTTCTAGGAATCCACTGAATGACATCCACATTAATTTCCCTAATAAATCACAAATTTGAAACAGATGAGTAGTCCTTACTGTGAAGTTGGATGATATATAGTGTCCCTACAAAGTTTTTAAATGCTGGGGCTCTTCCAAAGCAATATGACTAAATGATGTCATTTTGTAACATCCTCTCTGGAGATGGGGTAAAAATCAATGTGTGAACACTTTGCAGTTCACAGGGAGCTGATGTCCATAATATTATGATCTTGATCATTACATGGACTCAAATATTCAAATTACTGGACATGATATCAGATAAATAGAGAGGAAGGAGGGAAGGAGGGAAAGAAAGATAACTTACTATAGACTTGATAGCTACCTATGGCATGGCATTCAGAAGTTTGTTTCAGAGATCATTAACCTTAAGAATATTTTTAGAAAAATTGTTAAAAATGGGAAAACAGAGTCTAATAAGGAAATAATTTGGGGAGATAACACCTATGATTTTTTTCCCTTTTATATATTTATAATCTACATCAGAATAATTAAGTAATCTAAGAAATCTTTAAAAAACAAGTCAAATTCTCTTAATTATATTTACTGATTTATTTTTAAATAATATAATAAAGCACTTCTCAATTAAGTTGATTGGGCCAGCTGACTCCACTCTGAAGAATAGGAGCTAGATTGGGAGGGAGCCAGATAGTGGATGTTAAACCTAATCTCAGATGGCAGTGATGGCTATATTTGATTTTCTTTCCTTTTGGTATTATGAAACCCAGTGTCCCTCATACTTTCTAATGAGGAAACTTGAAAACTGAAGTAGAATACCTATTCACAAGGAGCCATTAACAAAAATTTTGGTGAATCTGAGGGGGGAGAATATGGGGAAAAATGATAATTGAAAATTTCAGTGTTTTGGTCCTACCACTCAATACATGGGATTTCCTCCCACTTTTTAAAATGTGTTTTAATGTATGCAAAATTGCAGTGAAATCTGAGGACGATTTGGGGAGAATTCATATAAATAATTATGTAAGCTATTATTCACACTGCATAATTAGTATTTGATCAGGAAAAAATGTTTATAATACTTTCATATTGACCTAATAAAGATTCAAAAGCATGTAATATATTCATTTGTAAAAATTGGCATAAGAATTTGATATGCAAAACTCTTATGGTTTGTGCATTATAACATACTTGAATTAATTTTGTATTATATAGCAATGATTTAAAATAGGTACTAAATTTAAAAAATGAAATAAAATAGGTACTAAATATTAAGCCCCAGATGTTCCTGATTGTCTTCTATAGTTTTCATCCACCTCTCACCTAAATATCTGTCCATGAGCTACATATGTTCATCTCCAATAAGACTGATCTGCTCAAACCACTAATTCCATCTATTAGATGGAATTCCATCTAATAGATGGATAGACAGAAAGGTGATAGACCCTTTCACTGCCAGTGTTGACCTTCTTTATAGACACATGAGGTTTTGATTTTGGCTTCAGTGTGCTCATGAAGTTGATGAGCAACCCAGTACCTATTCCTCCTCTCTGTTCTGGGATTAACTTTTTATTGCATACTCGTTGATTTTTGCCTATGCGCTTTGTTCCCATATAACAAATCGTCGTAGACTCCCTCTGGTCATTTTCCACAAAGCTGTTAAAGCAGAATAGAAATTTATTTTTCATTTGCTTTTTACTCGAATAATCACTCAAAAAAGAAACATGCCTAGTCGTAAATGCCTCGTATTGTTGAAACATTACAGATGGACACATTTGGTAATATTTAGAAATTAGATATGCATGGCAGATGATGTTGACCAGTACTAGCTTCATTTCAGTCATTGCATATTTCCATTCAATGTGGACAAAATACGGTGCTTTATTTTAATTCTTATGCACTGAGACACAGGAAAATAATGACAAATTCGGTGGAAATTGCCCTCATTAGCAGGGTGACCCATGTTCATTCTTCATATCTCAAGTTGGTGATCATACAAGATTTCTTCATATTCCATTTCTTAGGCCTTCTTTCAGGTAGCACAGTTATCTGTAGAGATGCAAATATGCTTACAATGAAAACAACTTGTCAAACTTATATAAAATATATTTAACATCTCATTGACTGTCTCATAAAAATAACTTATTTCACATTAAAAAGGCCAAAGGGATCCCTAATGCATTTTTTTTTTAATAGAACTCTCAGGCCCACGAGGATGAATTCAAACCTTTACCAACTAAGCACAGAATCTATGGAATTGCACTTTTTTTTCTTTCAAAGTGTCCAAGATTTCTGAACTTATAACCTAAATATAAGGTATAATCATAAGAGAAGCACCTCTCTCAATCCAGAAATTTTGTTTTTAAAAAATTGCTTTTCTAAGCAAATGACCTGATGGAATAGAAGGACAAGAAGGTAACACATCTAAAACTCCATTTTAAAGCAAATTTAAATGGTTGGAGTTTTCTTGTTATACTTTTATTTCCTACATAATATATTTTCTTAGATCAATAAAACTTTGCTTGTGGATAAATGAAGTGCAGTTCCAACAAAAAGATAAGTCCGTAATCAATGTTAATGCTATAGACTCAACATTGAAAGAGTCGGGAATGGGGCCTTAGTGTAAAGGTGTCTCACTTAACTAGGTTTTTAAAGAAGATTGTGTTTACCCAATATTTTCTAATGGATCTGGGGAACTTTCTAGCTCTCAGTCCCCATCCTAATCCCTGTCCAAAAGAAACCCACTTTGACAGATCATAGAAATCCCATAAATATGTTGCTACATCTGATATTGGAGATGATTTCTATCACAGAAGTATTTTTATATTATGTGATACCTGTAATAGTACAATAGTAATCATTTTGAAATCATATAACATTCCCTCAATCTGAACCTAAAACTACATCTCCATCTGACTTTGTGTTCCAATGATCTCTAAATATCTTTTTACTTAACATAGGAACAATCAGCTGAAGCTCATATATGAAATGAAATATGTTTTGAATTGCATTAAGTGCATTAGGACTAGATAATATGTCCATATTTGATGTTTTATAATTGCTTAGAATCATCTACACTATACTGGATGAAGCATATTTACCCCTAAGCTAAGGCATTCTATGGAGAAGGAAATGGCAACCAACTCCAGTAATTTTGCCTGGAGAATTCCATGGACAGAGGAGCTTGTCAGGCTACAATCCATGGGGCTGCAAAGAGTCAGGCATCACTGAGCAACTATCACTCACTCAGTAAGGCATTCTAAAGCTAATTTCAGCTTGAAGGTTCCTTTAAAAATGGAATCTGTAATAGAAATGCAGCCAAGGGCTCAAGAATATATGTGTTAATGGTTAACTGTGAGCATAATAATACTATTTATTCAACATTTTCACCTTTATCTATTGTTTAAATTCTAGCTGACAATCTAGAGCAAAAACACTTACACATCAAGATCATAAGCTGGTAAGACTGACATACTGAAGTGTGAAACATTTTTTCCCCTACATTTTGACTTTTGGCCTGCCTATCTAACACAACCAGTCTTCAAAATTATGTGAAGAACTGAGAAGTTTCAAGGAGAAGGATGGAAACTTGGAGAACTTTATTGAGGCATTTGTTCTAAGAATAGAAAAGGGATAAGAAAGTATCATTTTTCTAAAGACATACCATCTTGAGCTGTGAGCTTGTCAATTCTAAGCAGCTGAGTAGGGTCAGTTCCTCTTAGTGCTTGAAAGAGATCTCAGGAGATAATATAAAGGATTGAAAGAAATGGTGTTTATGATTTTTAAAATAAGTTATAATTTTATTCTTCTTTCAGATTTCAACTAGGATTCGTAATAGAGTTATGAAAACTATTGGCCATGTTAAATTAAAAAAAAAAAGGCTAATGAAAAGCAATATTTTATTAGAAATTCCTGGATAGATTTTGGAATTCATTTATGTTTTCAGTCATTTATAAACTGGCACGCCATTATTGCTTTTATCACCATAGACATATTCTCATTACAAAGTTTCATATTTTGTATCCAAGATAGGTTTAGGATAGCTATTCATTTCTTGATCCAAATTATTGTCCACATATGTGAGCTGAGGGTTCTTTGCCCATGTACCCATTAAATTCTGTACTTCTGAACTTGAACTTATCCTAGTTCTATTCTCACATCTAACAAGATTTATTTGTATCTCTAGCAGAAATGAAATTTCTGTAGGGTTAATTCTTAACTTTCCCAACACTCACTTGAAAGCTTAGCTGAGAGTAGGTGCTCAATAAATATCTGTTGAATATATGAATTAATAAATGAATTATACCAAGATAAATAATGGTGGAAGAAAATGAAAAAGGCAAAGCTATAATTTGGGTACTTCTGAAACTATAGGCTCCTTGGAAGGAAAGTTATGACCAACCTAGATAGCATATTAAAAAGCAGAGACATTACTTTGCCAACAAAGGTCCATCTGGTCAAGGCTATGGTTTTTCCAGTGGTCATGTATGGATGTGAGAGTTGGACTGTGAAGAAAGCTGAGTGCCGAAAAATTGATGCTTTTGAACTGTGGTGTTGGAGAAGACTCTTGAGAGTCCCTTGGACTGCAAGGAGATCCAACCAGTCCATCCTAAAGGAGATCAGTCCTGGGTTTTCATTGGAAGGACTGATGTTGAAGCTGAAACTCCAATACTTTGGCCACCTCATGCGAAGAATTGACTCATTGTAACAGACCTTGATGCTGGGAGGGATTGGGGGCAGGAGGAGAAGGGGACGACAGAGGATGAGATAGCTGGACGGCATCACTGACTCAATGGGCATGAGTTTGAGTAAACTCCAAGAGTTGGTGATGGACAGGGAGGCCTGGTGTGCTGCGATTCACAGGGTCACAAAGAGTCAGACACGACTGAGAGATTGAATTGAACTGAACTGAACCTATAGACAGTTGTTGTTCAAAACTCATGGTAAAATTATGACAAAATTATTTGCACTCTTAAGCATATTTAAGTATTTATTCTGTACTATTTTGTGAGTTTATTTCTACTTTATATCCCAGTTGAAGCAATGTCTTCAAACATAAACTTAATAAGTATATAAAAAAGACAGTCTACTCAGTGATGTGATTTATAAATGCCAAAATATTTCCTCAGAGAAATGTAATTGTAATAGGGAAGAACAAATCTGACTCCACATTGGATCAGTTTCTTATGTTTTAACCTTTGTATTCTATCGCTTTTTCTAGAAGTGTTAGTTGCTCAGTCATGTCTGACTCTTCACAGCCCCATGGACAAGGGACCGCCAGGCTCCACTGCCCACGGAATTCTCCAGGCAAGATACTGAAGTGGGTAGCCATTCCCTTCTCCAGGGGATCTTCCCAACTCAGGGATGGAATCCAGGTCTTCTGGCAGATTCTTTATCATCTGATCCACCAGGGATGTTTTCCAACAAGTTAATCACTAAACTTAACGCTGGAGCGGCTCCCGGGTGCTGGAGAGGCGCGCTGAAGCAGCAAGTGGCTGGGAGGAGGTACCCCACGTCCAAGGTCAGGAGTGGCGGCGGTGAGATGGGGAAACAGTGGAAACAGTGGCTGACTTTATTTTTCTGGGCTCCAAAATCACTGCAGATGGTGATTGCAGCCATGAAATTAAAAGACACTTGCTCCTTGGAAGGAAAGTTATGACCAACCTAGACAGCATATTAAAAAGCAGAGACATTACTTTGCCAACAAAGGTCCATCTAGTCAAGGCTATGGTTTTTCCAGTGGTCATGTATGGATATGAGAGTTGGACTATAGAGAAAACTGAGCACCAAAGAATTGATGCTTTTGAACTGTGGTGTTGGTGAAGACTCTTGAGAGTCCCTTGGACTGCAAGGAGATCCAACCAATCCATCCGAAAAAAGATCAGTCCTGGGTGTTCATTGGAAAGGCTGATGTTGAAGCTGTAACTCCAATACTTTGGCCACCTAATGTGAAGAACTGACTCATTTGAAAAGGTCCTGATGCTGGGAAAGATGAGGGCAGGAAGAGAAGGGGACAGCAGAGGATGAGATGGTTGGATGGCATCATCGAATTAATGGACATGAGTTTGGGTAAACTCTAGGAGTTGGTGATGGACAGGGAGGCCCGGTGTGCTGTGGTCCATAGGGTTGCAGAGTTGGACACGACTGAGCGGCTGAACTGAACTGAACTGAATCACTAAAGGGATGTTGCCTATAGCTTAAATTATACATGACTGCCCATCTGCAGGGACTCTGACTCCCATACCTGAGCCTTAAGCTAAAATATCTGTGTTTAGCTCATAAGAAACATCCTGATGAGGCCCACCTAGAGTGCATTGTGAATGGCCACAGGAGAGGAGAAACTGACACATGCCCTCCAGAATCTGGCCAGAACCTGGAAATATTTGCAATATGTCCCCTTTTTTGCTTGACCTTTTCACCTCCCCTTCTTTGTTCTATAAAAGATACTAGCATTCAAGGTCAGGCAACATGGTTCTTTTGGACACTAGTTCACAATCTTCCCAAGCTGCTGGCTTTCTGAATAAAGTCACCATTGCCTCAACAGCCCATCTCTTGATTAATTGGTCTATTGGCACTTGATTTTTTGGTGGAGCACAGTATGAGCTTGGACTCGGTAACGATTATTCCTGTAATTAGAGAATTAGATTTATCACTTATAATTTTAAGATTGAAAATTTTAGGATACAGTAGAAGAGCAGTTTACCTTATCTCTAATGCCCTTCCAATTATGCCAATGAAGTAAGGAATGGTCAGGTAATTAGAATAGAGTTGGATTATAATTATTGATCCACTTACTCACTGTTTTGTAGTACTGAATTGGTATCCTAGTTGTTTTCTTTTATATCTGTTAAAAACCTGTGCCTCTCATGAGTAGAAGTCCAATAAAAAAAAATTATTGTAATTCAACATTCTTTCCACAAGTATTTACTAAACCCATTTTTGCCTACAAAACATTTCACAAATGATTGTTTCACAAATCATTGTCACTCATTTCCTGCTTTTTCAAAAATGAGATCAAAATACTGGTTTAAGCAGAAAAATGTTTCCTGGGATTGCTTATAAATTCAATGCTCCAGATCATTAATCAAAGCCATATTATTAGGAGTTTCTTTCATTTTAACAGTAATTATCCAAGAGTCTCCTGTAATAGAAATTGGAATTAATCCCTCTTTCCTCCCTCCCCTCAAACAAGAAATAGGAAAGCCATGAGACCTGGAATATAAGCGAAAGCAGCAGGCTTTGATCCTTTTCTCTTTTCATATGCCTAGTAGTGCGTATGAGGTAGAAGATATGAACTTGTGTGGAGACTCTTAGAAGAGGTCATTTTAAAAGTTGTTAAAAAAATAATAATAATAAAAGTTGTTGAAAGTATCTCCCAGTTTAGCAATAGCTAAGGGCTCCCCTAGGGGCTCAGATGGTGAAGATTCTACCTGCAGTGCGGGAGACCGGCGTTCGATCCTTGGGTCAGGAAGATCCCTTGGAGAAGGAAATGGAAATCCACTCCAGTATTCTTGCTGGGAAAATTCCAGGGACAGAGAAGCCTGGAAGGCTACAGTCCATGAGGTCAAAAAAGTCGGACACAACTGAGAAACTTCACTTTTCTTGGCCTCAGACTCAGAAAATTGTCCCAAAGCAAGTGATATCAAACTCATGCATACTCTAAGGATTTTGAGCTTTAGTCACTAGATTTCAGAAAGCATATGCAAAATTCTCTCCCAAAATCAATTATATAGGAGAAAAATACTGATATTGAAATATTAATAAAGATCCTAAGAGACTGTTCAGTTATTTTTGCTCCAAATATAGTAAATTTCTCCTCATGTATTATACATTGTTTAAATTTGTGTAACATAAATAATACATAACTAAGTAATTTATTTATAAGAAATGCACTTTTTCTTCACCTTCTCAAGTTCCACAGCATATTATTATTCATACTCCTCAGGTAAGCTAATCACATATGTCAGTTGAGTATTGGTGAACATGCATAAAATGTAAAACCATTAGGATGACTCATATCAATTTTGGTAACTGCCAAGAAGCATTAGAATGTTTAATTTAAAAGGAAAAGTAAATCTGCGTGGACTGATCTTCTTATAATCTAGTTCAATTTATTTTCTTATGTATATGCACTTCATTATTTTGAATTTAGTATAATGGTAAAATAGATAAGATTCTAATATTGAAAATATAAAGCAAATTGAAAGATCTAAATTCTTCATAGAATAGGTAATATTCTTCGTTTGATTTGGAGAAATAAACTCTTAGAAATATGATGCAATGTCTTAACAAATTTCTCAGAAGGATAAGTCTCATTAGTCTGAAGGGGTTCCAAATAAGGATTCCAAAATAAATGATTAGCCAATGTTAGCAGTAATGAACCTAAATCTCTTGGTATGAACTAATCTGGAAGAGTCTTAAAGATTATCATTAGAGTGAAATTCTTCCTTTTCTTTTATTCTCCAATAGTTAAAAATAAAAGCAAACTCTTTGTGTTCTATTCAGTCTGAATGTGAACAAATGGGTTTGTTGACTTGAACCTCATTTTATTCTCGCATGAGATGCTATAGACTAAAATCAGAAATAAGCTGGCACTGTAGTTACAATTCTATTCCCAACTTTTAACAAGATGTTTGCAGGTACTAGTTTGCAGGTACTAATATTTCAAAGCATGTCAGTAAATGAAGAGAATGTAAGTTTTTACATTCTACAAGAATGTAAAAATACAAACTACAAGAATGTTAGTTCTTCTTTTTTTTCTTAAAATAAATTTTACAAACAGTCATAGGTAGGTGTGTGGCCACAAAAAGTTTTGTTTTCTTAAGTAAACAGAAAATCAAGTAAGTGAGTATCCACTCTGTTTTAAACTACAATCTTTTGGATTCTTCTTCATTTTATTTCTGCTGTTTTGACTTCCCTCAGCCCAGAAACTGATACAGTTCTAGCCATCAATACCTAAAATGATTATGGGCTAATTATAGTGACAATACTCTCAATAAATTAATAAATAAAATTATCAAGCATTTACAAGATAAAACTAAATATTTAGCTTAAATTTTCATGCAATGAATTAATTTTGTGGATTAATTTTCAGTTAATCCACATACACACACACACAAAGACACTTTAAGGAAGTTACTTTTATAATCTGCATTTCACAAAAGAAGAATATGAAGTCTAGAGTGGCCACATGGCACATCAAACTTAAAACAGCTACTACTGCAAAACAAATGTTTTTTAAAACACACACACACACAAATAATTGCTTAATGATTACATTATATTAAACTTTTGTCTCACTTTTACTATAACTCCTAGAGTGAAGGACTAAATATTATTTATCTTTAACATACTTAATACTGGGCTTCCCTGGTGGCTCAGATGGTAAAGAATCTGCCTGCAATACGGGAGACTTGGGTTTGATCCCTGGGTTAGGGAGATCCCTTGGGGAAGAAAATGGCAACCTGCTCCAGTATGCTTGTCTGGGAAATCCCATGGACAAAGGAGCCTGGTAGGCTACAGTCCATGGAGTTGCAAAGAGTTGGACAACTGAACAATTAAGGTCAGTACAGCACAGCATACTTAGTAATAAATGCTGTGTAAAATTCACAGTTCATAATAATCTATTGATGGGGGTTTTAAACATTTTTTCCTCAACAATTATGCATTTTCAACCATTTGCTTTACAATGACCTCTGATTATCTCTTAGTGATCAGTGGTGAAGGTGTTTTAGTCCTTCAGCAGTAATCTGTTCTGCTGCTAATTATTTTGTTTCATTACAGGCCTTTTACTACAAGGTGGTTGGCATTTTCTCCTGGATCCTGCAGTTTCGCATTGGCTGGTTAACTTTGTCAGCCAGCACATTGTCTTTTCCTCTAGTTTGATCATGAAATTCCTAATCCCTAGTTGAGGAGAGACTGTAGATCTCATAGTGGAGAAAAAGAAACTGAAGTATTTTGAAGCCCACTGAAGGCTCCAGAAGTTCAGGGGGCTTATTTTGTCACTTTTTCAAATTCCCTGGATTACTGTTTAATCATGTTACAACTGTGAAGCAGAATTCAGATTTCCTGTGATTACTGTTTAATCATTTTATGATTGTGAAGCAGAATTCAGTTTTTAACCTATTGGCAATGGGACAAATATTTTCCATGTTTCTTGAGAAAATAATAAAACTCAGAGTCAAAAGGGTATAAAAAGCATTCACTAAAGGGATGCTGAAAAATCATCCTTCTATGACATTTTCTGGTGACTCAGCAGTAAAGAATCTGTGTGCAAGCAGGAGTCTCAAGTTTGACTCCAGGGTCAGGAAGATTCCCTGGAGAAGGAAATGGGAACCCACTTCAGTATTCTTGCCTGGGAAATCCTGTGGACAAAGGAGACTGACGAGCTACAGTCCAAAGCGTAGCAAAAATTCTGACCCAACTTAGCGGCTAAATAACATCACTTTCTCCACATTTTTCTTCTTTTCCTTCTCGTTAATCCCCTACTGCGCTTTTCCTCTTTCTTCTCCTTTTTCATCTTTCTATTTCTAATTGCTTGTTTATAACCAAACACACATGCACGTCTCCATAAATCTCCATAAATCTCCATAAAGATATGAAAATTGATTGATAGATTATAAATTGATGGATAGAGATAGGTAAATGGAGATAGATATGTAAATCAGAGTATTCTGGGATGTTTCATTAATTCTGGAGAAGCCTACAAAGATCAGAATAATTTGTTAGATGATAAATGATCACACATTCTAAAACTAGGTACTTGAATGGATGTTACAAAGAACAGAATATAGATAGTGAAAATGCTTTTGCTAAGACTATTTTTTACACTAACCTAGGCTACTTAAGTTGAAAAATTCACTGGAATGTTGAAGAAACTCATAGCAAAAATTTCATTAGAGATATTGTAGTCCATCATGACCCCTTTGTAGAGTTTGAGGAAGCAAGAAGTGGTATTTGGAATATGCCAAGTAAAATTCTCAATTGGGTAGATTGATTAGCTCAGTTTGGGACAGAAGAGAAAAGAGAGACAAAACTGCATTAGTAAAAAGCTGCACTTACAGATTCTACCAGATTAAACAATGTTGCCTGTGACATAATTTATTATGGATTACTTTGGGAAGAAAAAAAAAAAGTTGTTCTATCCAAAGCAGTTTCATGATGCTTCATGACTTCACCAAAAAGTGACTTGAGGCAGAGCATTCAGTACAGAGCTAATGGGTTGTTAGGTGCCAGCTGGATGGTATTCCAAGTGCCAAAGGAACTGCAGGCAAGAGATCCCCAAGAGTGAGTGTATATGTATCTATGTGTGCGTGCTTGTGGGCACAAATACATGCATGAGTGAAATTGCACAAGCTCCCCTTGAATAAAAGCTTCAATAAATATTTGGTACCAGGCATTCCCAGATTACAACTGTAAACGTTCCTTAAAAACATTTGTCTCCCTTTCCTTTATCTTCTGTCCAAACACTGCATTAAACAGCTGTTAAGCAGGAAATAGAGTAAGGGAGGCACCAACTTTACTTTCTTCCAACTGTAGGTTTCTTGGGCTGAAATTGGCTCAAATCACACAAGGGATAAGTATACAGATGAGACTGTGAAGTTTTTACACTTCTGGACTGAAATTTGTATCAGGCAAAAAGATAAACCTGTTATCTGTGGTAATCAGGAAAGCTATGAAAACGTGCCAGGGACTGGAGGGGTAAGAGTGGAGTTGAGTGGGACTGGAAGAAGGAAAAATATGTCAGCTAGGAAAATAAAACATACATTTAAAAGCATGAAGAATTACTTCCAGTTTGACCCCTACAGACTTGGAGAATATGTTAGAAGTGTTGAAGACATAGCCTGTGAAGGGATTCAGAACGATCTTCCCGAAAACATTCCACTTTGACTGGGAGATAATCTTGGGCTGAAGACAATTCATCAAGGACCAGAAGACTCAGGAAGAGTTTTTCACCTCCCCCTCAATTACCTAAAATAATGTAGATAAGGTGGCCTGAAAGTAAAACAGTTTGCTTAAAGCTCAACATTCAGAATACTAAGATCATGGCATCTGGTTCCTTCACTTCATGGCAAATATATAGAAAAACAGTGGAAACAGTGACAGACTTTATTTTGGGGGCTCCAAAACCACTGCAGATGGTGACTATAGCCATGAAATTAAAAGACGCTAACTCCTTGGAAGGAAAGTTATGGCCAATCTAGACAGCATGTTAAAAAGCAGAGACATTACTTTGTCAACAAAGGTCCGTCTAGTCAAGGTGATGGTTTTTCCAGTAGTCATGTATGGATGTGAGACTTGGACTATACAGAAAGCTGATCACTGAAGAATTGATGCTTTTGAACTGTGGTGTTGGAGAAGACTCTTGAGAGTCCCTTGGACTACAAGGAGATCCAACCAGTCCATCCTAAAGAAAATCAGTCCTGAATGTTCATTGGAAGGACTGATATTAAAGCTGAAACTCCAATACTTTTTCCACCTGATGCGAAGAGCTGACTCATTTGGAAAGACCCTGATGCTGGGAAAGATTGAAGACAAGAGGAGAAGGGGTCGACAGAGGATGAGATGGTTGGATGGTATCACCAACTAAATGGACATGAGTTTGGGTAAACTTCAGGAGTTGGTGATGGACAGGGAGACCTTGCGTGCTGCAATCCATGGGGTCACAAAGAGTCGGACATGACTGAGTGACTGAACTGAACTGAAGATGGCCTGACTCAGAAAGAGAGAGAGAGATTACCAAAGATAACTTTTACCTGAATGACCCATCTGTGCCACAGGGCAAGCATCTAATTACTTAATATCTGTTGTTCCTACCATCCCTTGAATTACCCTTCTCTCCTTTGAAGCTTTAGGCCATATTCTAGTCCTTGGCTCAGGACAGCCTTTAAGCCCCAAGTGCCTGACTTGCCTTTGGGTCTTATATTTTAGGTATCCTGTATGTACAAAATTTAATTAGCTTTTCTCTGTTCATCTCTCTTATATTAATTTAATTATTTAGATCAGCCAAAGAACCCAGAGGGTAGAGAAAATGCCTTTCCTCCACAACATTTGTGATTATGATCTTTACTTTTCAACCACATTCCTTAAATCATCCTAAAACAAACAAATATACAAAAAGCACATTTTAAAGACAATATTTAAAAATCAGCCTTAACCAAATTATCCATGTCCATTTAAGTGAAAACAAGAAAAAAAGAAAAGAAAATGGAACAAATATGTAAGACATCTCTGTTTGCAAATATTTAAAATATGAGTTCCCCTTCCACCCCAAGTACTGATAGGAACAAAATGGGAGTTTTCTGATTATTTACAGATAGGATAATTCCTATATATTTAGTAAGGACAAGTATTCTTCTTCCCTGGTGGTTCAGACAGTAAAGAAAGTGCCTGCAATTTGGGAGACCTGAGTTCGATCCCTGGGTTGGGAAGACCCCTGGAGTAAGGCATGGCAACCCACTCCAGTATTCTTGCCTGGAGAATCCCCATGGACAGAGGAGCCTGGCAGGCTACAGTCCATGGGGTCACAGAATTGGACCCAACTGAGTAACTAAATAAAGCATGTTTTGAAAACACGTACTCATTTTTATGCCTCATATAAAAATGTATGCTTCAATAATGGTAGATATTTTATTGTTCTCTTGTCATGCATATAGTATGACAATATCTTATGCTTGATCTCAAAAAAGGATGGTAGTTACAAGATGAAGTTTCAAAAAACCAGCTCTCATCAAATATATCTCATCAAATGTGACCCAGCATTATTTTAAGTGCTGTTAAAAAAAAAAAAAATAGGGCCAATCAAAATAGAACATAATGTTTTCTTATTATTTAGAATTTTTATTTTCTATTTTTAGACTCATTTTGATGTTTGCTTTTGTCATATATCAGACTTGAGCCCATGTAAAACAAATTAAATGGCTCAGTGGTAAAGAATCTACCTGCCAGTGCAAAAGACACAAGAGCCTTGAGTTCAGTCTCTGGGTTGGGAAGAATCCCAAGCTGGAATACCCACTCCAATATCCCTACCTGGAAAATTCCATGGACAGAGGAGTCTGGCAAGCTACAGTCCAAGGGATCACAAAAAGTCATACACTATTGAAGGACTGAGCACATAAACACACACATAAGTGAAATTAAGTGGTTGAAACATTCCAAAAATATCTTCTTATTCAGAGTTTGATATTACTGAATCACATTGTCTCAGAGTCACTAATGTCAGTTTTTCTATGTAGCATCATTCTCTGTGCCACCAAAGCATCTAAAAAGTAGAATACTCATGTCTTAAATGAGTATTCTACCTTTTTCTTTGAGATGTTCTTCCAAACTGATAAAATCCATATTGCAAGTTTGGATTTGCAAGCATCTGCTTGGTCAATGACAATAGCATCAACAACTTTGGCCTGGATGATTGTCATTGTAAAAATGTCCTGGATTTCATGAATGTTTAATATGAAGGATGTACACCTTGAATTTCATACAATATTTTAGGAGAGCTTTATAGCGTCTTTTAAATGTACTCTTAGAAAAAAGGAACACCTTATATTTCCTCAGGACTTGATTTAGGATGTAAAGTGATGGGAACAAAGTAACATTTGCATTTGAAAGATTTTCATTTAATTCCTCAGTTGTAAAGCAGGGTAAAGGTATTGAAACTTTATTCATTCTGTTCTTTCTTACACTGTGGTTCTTTAGTTTTCACATTATTATTCTTTTTATTTTTGCCGTTGCTTTGTCTCTTTTGTTTCCTCTATTCTTCTTTTTCTTACCTTTGACTATCCTAAGAATCTGAGAGCCTCTAAGACCTTTATTTACCTCTCAGAGCCTTAAAAACTGCTCCTAACACAAACCAATTAAAATAATTATTAAACACCAAAAGCCACCCTCACCATTAACTTTTTAAGTTAATGCAGGGTTTTTTTCTTTCACTTCTAAGAAGGATTCAAAATTTCTTTATTCTGTGTGATCTCCTGCCAGTCTCTTAGAAAGTTCAACATTGTTGCTAATTCCTTGGAAATAAAGAATTCTGAATTCTTTCGGGTTCATTGCTCTGTAGTTTGGGAAAGGACACAGAAGAATAATAGGTACATGAACTAGGCAGATTTTAAAAAGATGCATGCATGTTCAGTCACTAAGTTGTATTAGACTCTGCAACCCCTATGGATTGTAATCCACCAGGCTCCTCTGTCCATGGGCTTCTCCAGGCAAGAATACTGGAACGCTTGTGCTTCCTTCTCCAGGGGATCTTCCTTCTCCAGGGATTGAACTCAGGTCTCCAGTTTGTAGGAGCATTCTTTACCACTGCACGTCCTGGGAAGCTCTTAAAACTGAGCTATAACACTGGTCCATCCGTTGCTTCAAGTTTTTCCGGCAGCCAGACAGAACCGAGGAAATTGCACATTCCACAGACATAATATGGTGCCATGACTCGGATTGAACCTGCCTGAAACAATCTCAGCTCAGCTCTGGCTAGGCAGAAGCCAAGCACAGCAGAAGCCAAACTCTGCGAAAGCTCCAGCCATGAAAGCTGAACCTGAGGAAAACCCAGTGGAGGGGAAGTGACAAGGAGCGACAAGAAGCCCAGCGTGGTAGAAACAGGACAGCAAAAACAAGCTCAGCAGAAAGCTCACGCGACTCAGTCTCAGATTCCAGAAGACCCCAGGTTAAGGTAGGAGGTCCTCACGCCTATGTCTAGAAGGATTTATGGCTAACAAAATCTCAATTCCTTTACAATCTCTTGTTTCTTGTTTCCTTGAACCCCCCCATGAACAGGTGAGCAGCAGTGGGTGCAACTGAGGGACTCTGGCAGGGGCTACTTAGTAACTGTTGTCCAAGCAGGTGGGGGTTCTTCTGTCCTTAATCATCTTTGTGTCAAGGATCAGGCCAATGAAAACTGTGAGCACATTTTATGTATTTAGCAGATTTTCCAGCAGGTTATGAAGGTGATTGCTCAGCACATTTCTCCCACTGCTTTTGCCTTCCATTTTTCAGTTCCTCTTTCCTGGGATTTGAGCCCAGCCAAAACCCATAGTACTTGACTTCAGGGCCTAATGAAACTCAGGTTCTTGATGGCTCATTGCAAAAATTCGGTGAGAGACACAAAGATAAGTAAGAGGTAGATTTGTTTGGATTCAGAGAAAAACACACTCCAAGAGTGTGGGCCATCACAGAGGGCAAGTGCAGTGGTTATGGAAGGTGGTGTGGTTAGATCTTGCTAGCTAGGTGATTTCATATGCTAATGAGTGGGAGGCTCTTCCCAACAATCAGGGAACTACCCAGTCCTTGGTCTTTTGACAGTGCTTTGAAACTGTCCTGGCCCCTCTGGGTGTGTCATTTAGCTTGCAGATTGAGGACCAAAGTTTAGTTGAATTTGACTTGTCATCTGGGACCCATTTGTTTTTAATCAGTTTATGTTGTGCCCTTCGGTATGTCATTCTTTCAAAAGTTGTGGCCTTCCCCCCACCCCCTACTGTTTCAAGCTCTTTTTCTGAGCCCCTTCCTGCCCACAATGTTGCCTCTACAAATTTCTGGAAGGACAAACAGAAAATAGCTGGCCCTTGGGAGGGAAATGCTGTATAATATCCAATCCCTCTAGACATTCAGGCTTTCATCTTCCATGTTTCCTACAACGTGTGCAGCAAAAGCATCTCTCAGTGAACATGCTAATGCAGTTGACAGGCACACAATGTCTGCTAGAAATCCATCTGTTGGTCCATTCCTTCAAGGGCAGTTGGGCTTCCAAGGATAATGCTTGCCAATTGGGGAGTTAGCCCTGCAGGCCCTTGAATCAAATCTCCACTCCACTATTGTGGAAACTCTGTTCTAGTGCCTCTTATCAATTTGTTCTTACTTACTAACTACTTACTAACTTACTTACTAACTTACTAACTAAGTACTTACTAACTACTACAAGCAGGACCCTGCCCCCTTGTAGACAACATCTCTCCACCTCACTTACTGTTACACTACTCCTAATGACCTTAACAAGACCAGACCAGTTCAGTTCAGGTCAGTAGTTCAGTCAAGTCCGACTTTTTGTGACACCATGGACTGCAGCATGACAGGCCTCCCTGCCCATCACCAACTCCCAGAGTTTACTCAAACTCATGTCCATTTAGTTTGTGATCTCATCCCACCATCTCATCCTCCATCATTTCCTTCTCCTCTAACCTTCAATCTTTCCCAGTATCAGGGGCTTTTCAAATGAGTCAGCTCTTTGCATCAGGTGGCCAAATAACTGGAGTTTCAGCTTCAGCATCAGTCCTTCCAATGAACATTCAGGACTAATTTCCTTTAGGGTTGACTGATTGGATGTGCTTGCAGTCCAAGGGACTCTCAAGAGTCTTCTCCAACACCACAGTTCACAAGCATGAATTCTTAGGCACACAGCTTTCTTTATAGTCCAACTCTCACATCCATAATGATTACTGGAAAAACCATCACCTTGACTAGATGGACTTGGTTGGCAAAGTAATGACTCTGCTTCTTAATATGCTGTCTAGGTTGCTCATAACTTTTTTCCCAAGGAGTAAGTGGCTTTTTGTTTCCTGGCTGCAGTCACCATCTGCAGTGATTTTGGACCCCCCCAAAATAAAGTCTGACACTGTTTCCACTGTTTCCCATATATTTGCCCTGAAGTGAAGGGATCAGATGCCATGATCTTAGTCTTCTGAATGTTGAGCTTTAAGCCAACTTTTTCACTCTTCCTCTTTCACTTTCATCAAGAGGCTTTTTAGTTCCTCTTCACTTTCTGCCACAAGGATGGTGTCATCTGCATATCTGAGGTTATTGATATTTCTTCTGGCAATCTTGATTCCAGCTTGTGCTTCCTCCAGTCCAGCGTTTCTCCTGATGTACTCTGTATCAAGTTTAAGCAGGGTGACAATATACAGCCTTGACGTACTCCTTTTCCTATTTGGAACCAGTGTGTTGTTCCATGTCCAGTTCTAACTGTTGCTTTCTAACCTGCATACAGATTTCTCAAGAGGCAAGTCAGGTGATCTGGTATGCCCATATCTTTCAGAATTTTCCACAGTTTATTGTGATCTACACAGTCAAAGGTTTTGGCATAGTCAATAAAGCAGAAATAGATGCTTTTTCGATGATCCAGCAGATGTTGGCAATTTGATCTCTGGTTCCTCTGCCATTTCTGAAACTAGTTTGAACATCTGGAAGTTCACGGTTCACATATTGCCTAAGCCTAGCTTGGAGAATTTTGAGCGTTTCTTTAACTAACGTGTGAGATGAGTGCAATTGTGTGGTAGTTTGAGCATTTCTTGCATTGCCTTTCTTTGGGATTGGAATGAAAATTGACCTTTTCCAGTCCTGTGGCCACTGTTGAGTTTTCCAAATTTGCTGGCATATTGAGTGCAACACTTTTACAGCATCATATTTTAGGATTTGAAATAGCTCGACTGAAATTCCATCACCTCCACTAGCTTTGTTCATAGTGATGCTTCCGAAGGCCCACTTTGCTTCACATTCCAGGATGTCTTCCTTTAGGTGAGTGATCACATCATCTTGATTATCTGGATTGTGAAGATTTTTTTTGTTCAGTTCTTCTGTGTATTCTTGCCACCTCTTCTTAATATCTTCTGCTTCTGTTAGGTCCATACAATTTCTGTCCTTTCTTGTGACTATCTTTGCATGAAATATTCCCTTGGTATCTCTAATCGTCTTCAAGAGATCTGTAGTCCTTACCATTCTATTGTTTTCCTCTATTTCTTTGCACTGATCACCGAGGAAGAATTTCTTATCTCTCCTTGCTATTCTTTGAAACTCTGCATTCAAATGGGAATATCTTTCCTTTTCTCCTTTGCTTTTGGCTTCTCTTCTTTTCACAGCTATTTGTAAGGCCTCTTCGGGCAGCCATTTTGCTTTTTTGAATTTCTTTTTCTTGGGGATGTTCTTGCTCCCTGTCTCCTGTACAATGTCAAGAACCTCTGACCATAGATCATCAGGCACTCTATCTATCAGATCTAGTCTCTTATATCTATTTTTCACTTCCACTATATAATCGTTAGGGATTTGATTTAGTTCATACCTGAATGAACTCGTGGTTTTCCCTACTTTCTTCAACTTAAGTCTGAATTTGGCCATAAGGAGGTCATGATTCGAGCCACAGACAGCTCCCAGTCTTGTTTTTCCTGACTGTATAGAGTTTCTCCATCTTTGGCCGCACAGAGTATAATCAATCTGATGTTGGTGTTGACCATCTGATGATGTCCCAAGATGCATGGGTCAATATGTAGAGTTCTGACAAGATGTGGTTCACTGGAGAAGGGAATGAGAAACCCCTTCAGTATTCTTGCCTTGAGAACCCCATGAACAGTATGAAAAGGCAAAAACATAGCACACTGAAAGATGAACTCCCCAGGTCGGTAGGTGCCCAATATGCTACTGGAAATCAGTGGAGAAATAACTCCAGAGAGGATGAAGATAGGGATCCAAAGCAAAAACATCACCCAGTTGTGGATGTGACTGGTGAAAGAAGAAAGGTCCCAATGCTGTAAAGAGCAGTATTGTATAGGAACCTGGAATGTTAGGTCCATGAATCAAGGCAAATTTGAAGTCATCACACAGGAGATGGTAAGAGTTAATGTCAACATTTTAGGAATCAACGAGCTAAAATGAACTGGAATGGTTGAATTTAATTCAGATGACCATTATATCTACTGCTGTGGTCAAGAATCCCTTAGAAGAAATGGAGTAGCCATCATGGTCAACAAGAGTCCAAAATGTAGTACTTGGATGCAGTCTTAAAAACGACAGAATGATCTCTGTTGGTTTTCAAGGCAAACCATTCAATATTACAGTAATACCAAGTCTATGCACTAATCAGTAATGCTGAAGAAGTTGAAGTTGTACGGTTCTATGAAGACCTACAAGACCTTTTAGAACCAACACCCCCCCCCCAAAAAAAAAAAAGATGTCCTTTTCATTATAGGGCACTGGAATGAAAAAGTAGGAAGTCAAGAAACACCTGGAGTAACAGGTAGATTTGACCTTGGTTTACAGAATGAAGCAGGGCAAAGGCTAATAGAGTTCTGCCAAGAGAATGCACTGGTCATAGCAAATACCCTCTTCCAATAGCACAAGACTCTACACAGGACCAGATAACCCTCAACTTTGTCATTACTTCTGTTATTTCCTAAAACAGAACTATGACAATGAGATGTTTACCATTGGGAATACCCTAAGCTGTTTTATGGAGGCCTGAGGGAGGAAATCAGTAACTTAGATTCCCTCAGAGAAATAAGAGCATAAGGTTTATGGCTATTTCCCCAGGTTCCCAGTCTCAGAGCACAGTCTTGGATTGCTTTACATCATGATAGCTGTTCCCATCTGCAGTGGACAAATCAGCATTAAGTTAAGTTTGCAACCCCTTAATCCCCGCCCACCTCCCACCCCCCACCACTGGTCATGTTGGAGACCTTGGGGATGCCCAACTCCAGTCTGGAGGTTCCAGGAGATCAACTTGCCTGGGAATCTGGTCCTCAAAATGTTGTCATGCCTCAACCTGCTCAGGGGTCCGCCAGTCCAGGGGGTCCCAGGAGGTCGACATGCCTCAACTGCCCAAGTACCCAATTCTTACAAGGCTGACCTGCCTTAACCTGCTCTGGGGATTCACTGTCCAGGAGGCTCTCATGCCTCAGCCTGCCTGGGGATCTGCACACTGACCTGAGGATGTCTGGCTCTCAGGTTGCAATAGTACTGGGTAGGATAGCTTCAAAAAGACTCACCCTTAAGGAAATCCACCCATGGAAATAGAAGGAGGCCTATAAATTTTTTTTTTTTTCCTTTTCCTCTCTGTCATCACTGTCTTTCAGATGGGAAAGAACCAATTCACTTTCTGACAGATGTCCTTGAGATGCATCCTTCATAACTGGAAGTTGTTTGATCCTCTAACCCTAAGGAGAAGTGGCTTAAAATTATTTTGTGCCAGTGCATGGTCACGGTATCCTCTGGGGGACAGGGGACACTCACCTGAGGATGGGAGTTTAAATTACAGTATCATCCTGCAGCTAGACTTATCCTGCAAAAGACAAGAGAAATGGACAGAGATCTCCTATGTCCAAATTTTCTTCCAACTAAGAGATATGAAGGAACTCTCTCTTAAGTATGGGATTGTTGTATGCCCTAAAAGTGATCCTACTAGGCAAATGGTGTTAGGCACAGACAACCAAGAGAAGGAAGCTGCCCATGAAGGCTCAATTCCCATGGTTCCTGAGTTGCCTGGTGCTCCTTCCTTGTGTCCAAACATAACCCCATATCTGAAAATATCCCTCCACAAAAACTTGAATGTGTCCCTTAGTTGAAACTGGAGGAGAATTTGGACCAACCCAGGTCCATAAGTCCCTCTCCCTCTTAGAACTAAGATAGATCAAACAAGACCTGGGAAGCTATATAGATGAGCCAGGGAACTATATAGATACATTCCAACACATTACCTTAGCCTTTGACTTCACGTGAAAGGACATCATGATCATATTTTGTCAAACTTTATCTGACCCTGAGTATGCTAGGGTCTTAAAGGAAGCCCAGAGGTATGCTACGGGGCTTTACATGTCAAATGGTAAATACCCAGTAGGGCAAACTGCAGTCCCCTCCTCAGATCCTAATTGGAATTATAATGACCTTGAGCACCTCTGGGAAATGGATCATTTTCTGATCTGGGTAAAGGCAGGATAAAAGTAGCCCAGCAACAAGTAATCAGCTATGCCTGGGTCTCAGCAACAACTCAGGAGCCCAACAAGAACCCCATTGCCTTCCTGGAAAGTTTAAAAAGGCCCTCCAAATGTTTACCAATCTGAACTTAGACTCCAGATTGAGGGTCAGGTGATTTTAAAGGACAAATTCCTGTCCCATTGTGCATCAGACATCAGGGTAAAGTTACAACAACCACAGCAGCAGAACCCTGCTGCCTCTTTATAGGAGATGGTCCAGACAGTCACCAATACCTTTTATAACAGAGAACAGGAGAGGGAGGCCAAGGCCCAGGAAAGGGAGGAAAGAAAAGAGATAAGTCATGCCCAGATGCTGGCCACCCTCCAGGGAAGCCCAGTGGCAAACCCTGAGATCTTGAAGGACAAGGCATGAGGCAGATGCCCAATCAGTAGACAGGTGGGACGTTGGGCCAAAGAGTATCCAAGCTGTAGCAAGTCTCCTAAAATGACTTGCTAAAAATGCTATTATTTGGGATACTGGGCAGCACTCTGCCCTCAGGACCCAAGAGCCTCAAGGTCAAGCACTAAGCCTTCCCTCATGGTGGTTCAACAGGACTGAAGCTAAAGTGGCCCACTCCAGCCAGCCTGCCTGTCACAGATAACCATCATGGGCCTGAAGCCAAGGGTGCAACTGGATGTGACAAGTAGGTCCGAGAATTTCTTGGTTGACACAGGGGCTAACTACTCTGTCCTGACCTCCTACTCTGGAGCCTTCTCCTCCCAAACCTGTACCATTTTGGGTGCTACAGGAAAAACAATTAGAAAAAGATTAACCCAAGCACTTCTTTGTTGCTGGGATGGACAAGTATTTCCCCACCAGTTTCTGGTGGTCCCTGAGTGTCCCACTTCCTTATTGGGAAGAGATCTTCCCCTGCCTTTGAAATCTTGCAGCTATTGCAGTCCTGATAGAAAATGCTTTAAAACTCTCTTTTGGGGGCAAATTAATTATTTTTACTATTCATCAAGTGAAACAACTCCTGAATGGGAGAGGCCATTTATGGATGTCCAATCAAAAGATCCTCTGGTATCAAGTAGTGATGATGGAAAATCCAAGCCTAACTATATCCCCTTGTAAGGTTCTTAACCCAGTTACCCTCCTGCCTACCCCCAAGGGCTCTCTCCCCTTTCATTCTTACCTAGAAACTTTGGATCATTGGACAAAACCCCGAGAGGGATTGTCAGAAGATCCTCTGGCCAATACTGAGGGACTCTTGTACACTGATAGAGCAACTTTGTCTTGGATGGAAAAAGAGCTGGATATGCAGTTGTTTCCAATTTTGAGATCATAGATGCTAAACTTTTGCCCCCAGGTCAATAAACTACAACATTCATGCCAGTTCAACAAGGATATATAAAATTACAGCCGACCATGAAAAATATCACTCACCCTTAGATGGACACCACTATACGGACTCTGAGGCTTGAGACCAGCAAGTGGGGGAGGCCCAGTGCCCCTCGCCATCCCAGTTAAGCAGGAAGTATCCAAAAGAGACCTCGATGCACCACCTATCACTGAATAATTGGGCCTCCTAAGTCTTGAGTGGGGAATGTTAGGTATTTAAAATAGGAAAAAGGAGTCCAGAATGGCAGTGGCTAAAAGACAAAGAAGGGAAAAACCCGCAAAAATAGAACAAAGGAAGGTTCGGAGTGAGGAGTGGAGTGAGAACCTCAGGTAAAGCAAACAGCCCTCCTGGTTAGCCCAATTTACATAGGGCAGGCTCAAGGGGAGGAGAAAAAACATAACGAGGAGCCAAAATTGAGCAGGGAACTTCTCTTCTGTCTTTTGCGTCCACCCACCCTCATGCCTCAAGAATGTGTTTTCCTTTGTTTGCCAAATAAAACTGAGCTATAACACTGGTCTGTCCATTGCTTCAAATTTTTCCTGCGGTGAAAGAGAACTGAAGAAATTACACACTCTCCCAACAAGGCCTGAAAAAATTGTCATATGACATAACATCACATGGCATGTATTTAAGAAGTACCACTGTGTTCTGTGTATTTCCAATATAGTTATTTAGGAAATATCTGAAAGAAATTTGGGAGCCACTGTGAAAGTAATTTTGATGATCTGTAGCATTATTTTGATGAGCATATCATAATGAGAAATTGGCCATGTAGGTAACAAGTTTATAAATGGTTCTAAGAGTCCCAAATGCAAATGCATCCAGAAAGCAATACATAAGGAAGGCAGACATTATTCCCCTTAAAGTGAAAGTGAAAGTTGCTCAGTCATGTCTGACTCTTTGCCACCCCATGGACTGTGTAGCCCCTGGAATTCTCCAGGTCAGAATACTGGAGTGAGTAGCCATTCCCCTCTCTAGGGGATCTTTCCAACCCAGGGATTGAACCCAGTTCTCCCGCACCACAGGCAGATTCTTTACCAGCTGAGTCACAAGGAATGTAGCAAACTTGAAAGGACTTGTTCCAGTCTGAACTATTCAAATTCAAATATTGTCTTAACGCTTTGGACAAATGCAACTGTAGCATCAACAAAGTCATTACAACCTCAATTCGGTTGAAACTACATCCAGGTGGCACTAGTGGTGAAGAATCCACTGGCCAATGCAGGAGACAGAGGAGGAGGGCATGGCAACCCACTCCAGTATTCTTGCCTGAAAAATTCCATAGACATTGACAGAGGAGACTGGTTGGCTACAGTCCATGGAGTCACAAAGGTTGGACAAGACAGAACACACACAAACACACACGCATACACATGCACACACAGTATAAAACTTAGATATTACACAAATAACTTAAAAAATTATTTTGGATCACACTTTGTTTGGGACACAAATGAATGAAAAAAAAAAAAAAAGATTTGGGAATTGAAACTGTGGTTTAAGCCCTAACTTAAGGCCTAATTGTGTACTTCTTCAGTATCTGGTGAAAGCCTGAGGGCCTCGAATGACATAACCATAAGTTCCCCTCCTGACTCTGCTTCGTGAGTAAGGTCTTTAGCTATAAAATATTTCCTTACCAAGAAGACCTGGTCCAGTTCTGGCTTATCCATGAGAACCAGGTTTCAAATTCCCTTAGACTGTGGAATTGTTTCAAAAAGCTAATCACAAACTGCCTAGGAAGGAGAGGTCACTGCCTCCTCTTTGCACTATAAAGGCTGCTTGTTCAATGTTTCTGGGTGCAGACTTCACAGGACTTTTTGTGTCATGCAGTGTTCTTCTTTCCTGAGCTGTGATCGAGGTAGACAATCATTAGGTAGTCAGTGTAGGGTTAAAGCCTCAGTTTCTGTTTTTAAGCAATTCAATTCTAATTTCCACTTATTTTCTCACACAGGTAAGAGAAACAGGTTTGCTCCAATAACCCACACCCATATTCATTGTTCCAGTTTTCTTGACATCCAGAGGATTGACTTCCTGGCCTGTGACCATAAAACACTCGAACCCACAACAGGACAATCAGTAACTGATGTTCAGTTTATGAGAAGGAAAACACCAAGTGAATCATCAACATTAAAACATACATCTGGTCCTTAAACAATGGCCTGAGGTCATGAGAAAAGGTCAGGGGATGGAGACTCAATGTCTTAGGAAAACTCAAGGACTGAGAGATCAAAAAAGGCCGTAAAACTGACAAACTATGCATGATGACTTTTCAACTGATTGGCCATGGATTGCACACATCAGGACTTCTAAACCAACCAAAAATGAACAGGTTAATATTGACACTGTCATAAATTGTTGTGATTCCCTCTGTTTCAGGACACTGTTCCCACTCTCAGTGTCCATGCTGAGAACTTTGTACTTCTACTCTCTAAAACAAAACTGCCTGTGTGAGTGTGTGTATGGATTCCATTCTTCAGCTTTGAGGACAGAGTTCAGATTCCCATTTCATTATTACATGTAATAAATAAACTGCTGTCTAGCTCACCTGTCCAGGGTCATGAGTCTTACATTCAGCCATTCCTACAACCTTGGAGGAGGGAGGATCCCAAACTCATCAACAGGATGAAGAAGAATCACTAAAGCAGAGGGGTTGGCTTCATACAGAATAAATGTTCAGAAATTATGTTGAATAAAAGAACAAGTATAAGAGTTACTACACAAATTTCCATCTGTGGTCATGTGCTACTTATCTATAAATAATTTAGATGTTTCCAAATACTGAAAATTATTAACAGATAACCAAACTTCATAAAACTAGCAGATCTCTATTCTATGAAGGAGAAACATTTTCTAACATTTAGAGTGTCAAAATAAGCACTGAATTATTTCTGTAGGTCCGTTTTGCAAGCATTCTTTCCTTGGGGCTTCTGGAAAGTTTGGTCTTTAACCCCAACAGTTAAAAACTGCCTAAGGACAGGAATGCCTTTAGTTGTTCTCTGCTTTCATAACCCTGCCTCTAGGCTGTGTTAAGAGGAAAAGATAGTCTCTAAGTTTGCTATAACTTATAAAAAGTTTGCCTGTCTTATCATGTAAAGAAAAGCACTGGGGATTTGTTTATGTGTTACTTCACAAGTCTTATGTTATTACACTAGAAAAAAAAAAAGTCTGATAAATCACCAAGTGTATATCATAGAATTCTGGGAGTATTAAGGACAAGATTCTTTGTGGCTTAATCTTTGCTTTTGGGAAGCTTGTAGGTTTAATGTAAAGTAGCTGCTCAATAAATACCTGCTAACTGAATACATATACTATTATGGCCTAAGGAAATACTGTGATAGAGTGCTAGAAAACGTGTCAGCTAAGTAAACATTACATTATTATTATGCAATTTTACTTATATTTTTAAATTATCTTCTTTGAAAAGCTCTTCACTGAATTTGTCATTATAATCACTACATGTCATAGTTGTTATTAACCAGGTCTTTTCTTCCCCTTTCTTCTTCACTGATTTTTACTAGACTATACACAGTCATGGGTACTAAAGTTAGTAAACTGGGTTGCTGTCTGTTCACAGTGAGTCACCATGGATTGCAATTGGGAATGTATTTTGAATGGTTTTCTCACAATTAATGGTCCTTTAAGTTGATAAACAAATACTATCACTTTGTGCCTTTGTCATCAAGTTTTTTTTTTTTTTACTTCTGTCTTGAAATAAAAACCATAGAAAGATAAAATTACCTAGTGCACGCAAAAATGTATGGCAGTAGGTTAGCTAGTAAAAAATATGCTAAATTCAAATGTAACAATAGCAAAAATGTATTGGCTACACTGTGCTAATAGGACTTATACCTCTGTTTAATTTTCTAGCAGTCCTACAATAAGTTATATCAAGCACATTGCAAAAGAAATGAAACTGAAGCTAAGTTAAATAAATTTTCCTTATATACTATATAGTGACTCAATTGATTAATTTTATGTGAACTTGGCTAAACCACAGTACCTGACTGTTTGGCAAAACACTATTCTAGAAGTTTCCGTGAAGTTCTATTTTGGATGGGATTAGTATGCAAATCAGTAGAAGTTAGTAAAGCAGATTGTTCTCCATAATGTGGGCAAGCCTCATCCTCAAGTGAAGGTCTTTAGAGAAAGATTGGCATCCCCTGAGGAAGAAGGAAGGCTGCCAGCAGACTCCCTCCAGCCTTGAAGGCTTGAGTGCCCTCCAGCCTGCTAGTCTTCTCCCAACTTCAAACCTGCCAGCCTGCTCTGCAGATTTTTGAACTTGCCAGGCTCTACAACCATCATGAGCCAATTTCTTAAACTCTTGATAGATGGGGAGAGAAAAAGAAACCTGCTTCATACCATGACAGAGTGGAATATAAAGCAAGGATTTTCTAATTGTAAATTTTGAGATCTGTATAATTCTGGGGATAATACAAACTCAAACTATGTTGTTCTATTTTATCCTTTATTATGTGCTTATCCTTCTGGTGTGTGTGTGTGTGTGTGTGTGTGTGTGTGTGTGTGTGTGTGTGTGTACCTGTTTGACATCACTCTGGTCTACCATCCATCAACCATGTCCAGTCATTGTGGCTCTGGTCAGGCCCCTATCTTCCCCTGGATTAGGAGAAAGTACATGCTTCAAATTTGCCCAATTATGACAAGGTATTGTTTCCATCACAGTGATCGGTTTAGTGAAGGTCTCAACCAAATTAAGGCCAGTTAAAGCCTTCCAGGATCTCCAAAGAAAAAGGGATTTCCTTCTAAAATTATTTTCATTGAGGACAATGTAGATGCTCATATAGCAGAAGACAAAATATACAAAGAAGAAAGCAGAGGGAAGAGACAATATTAATGGATCACTGGAGTTTTTACCAACCTCATTTAACTACATTTAGTTTTCTGATACTATATATTCTGGTGAAAGTGAAAGTTGCCATCATATCTGACTCTTTGTGACCCCATGTACTGTAACCTGCCAGTCTCCTCTGTCCATGAAATTCTCCAGGCCAGAATGCTGGAGTGGGTAGGTATTCTCTCCTCCAGGGGATCTTCCAAACCCAGGGATTGAACCAAGTTTCCTCATTACAGGCACTTTCTTTACTGTCTGAGTCACCAGGGAAGCCCAAGAATACTGGAAAGGGTAGCCTATCTCTTCTTCAGTGGATCTTCCCCACCCAGGAATCAATCCAGGGTCTCCTGCATTGCAGGCAGATTCTTTGCCAGCTGAGCTACCAGGGAAGCCTCTATATATTCTGATAGTGGAAACCTATTTATCATTTAGTTTAAATTAATTCCAGTTTTTTTCTGTCATGTGATACTAAAACAACTTAGCTATACTTAATTACAGGCTTCCCCGTTGGCTCAGCAGTACAGACTCCACTAGCAACGCAGGAGATGAGAGTTTGATCCCTGGATTAGGAAGATCTGGAGGAGGGCATGGCAACCCTCTCCTTTATTCTTGTCTGGAGAATCCTGTGGGCAGAGAAGCCTGGTGGGCTATAGTCCATAGGTTCCCAAAGAGTAGGACAGGACGGAAGCACTGAGCACATACACACATACTTAATTACAAGAACTTAAAAGAATGAATATTTTGTAATACAGTTGAACATTTTTGCTTTCTTTTCTTTTTCTTTCTTTTTTTTTTTTTGATTCAGAAAGTTTTTGATACTCGATATACTGGTATCCATCACTATGGGAGAAATTTTAGCAGACAGCTATTATGTGGAAATATCTATTTAATTATCCATTACAGTAATAGGTTCAAACCTTCCATTTTTATAGAACTTTCTGATTTTCCAAATGTTATTTTATTGGTTATTGCACTCAGGTATTCATCAAGCCCAATGATATGGTTTGAATCAGTATGATGACCTCAATGTATTGATGATGAATTTATTCTTAAGATTTTTGAATGACAAAGTTTTACTGAAGTTCTATCATTAGTTAAAGAAAATAAGACCTCAATGGAGGAATTTCAGATACATTATTTCTTGGCTGATGTTTTGAATAGTTTGAAGATTCTATAAAAGATGATTCTGAGATCAATTTAAGATATACTTTTGGTAAGTTTTCTATAAGAAAAAATATATATAATAGAATATGATTTCATAATAATGTGATATTTTTAATGCCTGGAAACATCTAGAGGTAATACTACATGTTCAGAAAAGTAATTTCCCACGAACTTGCTTGTCTGAATTATTGTCTCTGAAAATTAAATCTAATCAAGTTCCTCAGTTACTAAGAAAAAAAAAAATCCTGTCTTTCCTTTGCTCATGGGACAATATCTAAACCCTTTATAATTTGCCTTTTTTGCTCTATCTAGCACTACTCTCTTAGAATGTACAAACTGGTCATTTAACTTTTATCACTATTTTAACAGGGTCTCTATACCGATGCGATTTTTATGTACTATTCCTCTCAACTAAATGCCCTTGATCTCCTTTCTTTGTTCGTCTCACTCCAAACAAGACCTTGTCAACTGAAAGTTGTCTTCTATCACTATGCCTTCTTTGACTCCCTTAAGCCAAAAGTAAATATTCTTTACCTTCATTTCTTGTTACTTATACTTTTAATACTATACTTATCTCCCTGAGCTACAATAATATCTGAATTTTTCTCTTTGTCTAACAGGACAATGGGTCCCTCAAGGTCTAGTTCCACATGCATTTTACTTTATATTCCTGGTATTAAGAAGTATGAATCAGACCTAGAAAATATTCATTGTTTGTTAGCTATTTAAATGAAAATTTGAATGAATAAATGAATACATAAATTGAATATTTTTGCTAACATCCTAATCCATGCTTTCAGAATTATATCCTACTTTGATGGTGTATCAGAAAAGGTCTAATGAAGAAAGAGAGATAATCTGTACATAGAAATGTAGACACTATTATCACAGAGATTCTACTTCTAGGTATTTGTCCAATAGTAATATACATGTATATTCATCCAAAACCATGGACAAAGATGTACATTGATGTACTATTTGTAATATCACATATTTTTGATAATCCAAAAGCTCCATAAGTAGTTATATGAAAAAATAACTTGCAATATATTCATATAATGAAATACTGTAACAACTGAACAAAAATTCACACAAGAAGGGTAATTTATGCTTATGTTCATATATCATAAACAAATGCAATGTTGAGTGAAAAGCAACCAGATCAACCAACACACAAAATACAAACTGTGTGGTTTCATTTATCTAACATTTAAAAAAGGCAAGTTAATCTAAGCTATTATATTAGACATTGTGCTATTATTATAACTTCTGTTGAAGGTAATCTGGGAGAAAAAATAATGAATTCTAAGATGCAGCAATATTTTATTCCTTGATCTAATTGGTAAAAATTTACTAAGCTGTTGATGTAGGGTCTTGGAACTTTTTTCCTATTTTTATTGTACTTCAAAATAAAGTTAAAATTATAAGTTATTGCTAAAACTTTTATTACAGTATTTTAAAGTAAAATAGCTCATGGTTCTGCTTCATAGTTTAGAGTGTAGTTCTTAATCTTTCAATATTCCTTAGAGTTTGTAGCATCTCTCCCCCTTTATCTCTCCTACTAAAATATTTTTATCATTTAGAGTTTTGTCATAATTGATCTAATTATACAAAAATATGGATTCCCAAAGTTTAGAAATATGATCCTGTGAGAATATGGGGGATTACCCTGAGAGGAATACTGATGACATAATCATAAGATTACTCATTTTTTAATTTGACAAATTTGACATGTTAACATTTCGTAAAGTGTACAACATATTACTTTGACACGTTTGTGTACTGTAATGATTGCCATCGAAGTAGAATTTATCATATTGTATCATTAACATATTATTGCCTATATTCATTGTACTCTACAGTAGATCTCTATGGCTTTTTCTACTTGTTACAAGTTTGCACCCATAAACCTCAGTCTCCTCCCTTCATTTCCCATCCTCTCGTAACAACCACTTTACACTGCTTTCTTAGAGGTTTGATGCTCCTGGATTTCACATATAAGTAATACCATATAGTATTTGCTTTTTTCTGTCTCACTTAGCACAATGTGTTTAATATACTTTAATGTCATTGTAAATGAGAGGATAGCCTCCTTTCTCATAGCCGAATATTTCATTATGTATATTTACAACATTTCTTATCCATTGATAGGTCTTCAGATATGGGTTATTCCTATATTTTGAGTATTAAGAATAATGCTGTGATAAATATGGTGCATATATATTTTATCAAAATCCTGTTTTCATTTCCTTCAGGTATGTACCCAGGAACAGAAGTTAGGGATCATATAGTAGCTCTACTTTCAATTTTTGAGGCACCTCCATGTTGTTTTTTATGAAGGTTGGACTATCTTACATTCTCACCAGTAAGACATAAGGATTACCTTTTTACCACATCCTTGCCAGCATTTACTGCTTCTTGTCTTCTTGATGATAACATTCTAATAGGTGTGAACTGATTATATTATATATTAGCTATTATAAAACATATGCATACATAATACTTATTGTTGTTTAATTGCTAAATCATGTCCAACTCTTTGTTACCCCATAGACTGTGCCCACCAGGCTTCTCTGCCCCTGAGACTTTTCCAGGCAAGAATACTGGAGTGGATTGCCATTTCCTTCTCCTCGGGATCTTCCCAACCCAAGGGTCTAACTCACCTCTCCTGCATACAGGAGGATTCTCTGCTGCTGAGCCATCAGGAAAGTCAATACTTCTACTAAAACTAAGTGGAGTAACCACTAGTAGTAAATAAGTACTATTTTGTAAGCTTTGTGCTATTCCATTCTGCAGAATCTAAAGAGGAGATAAAATTATTATCAGTATTTTAGATATAAGGACATGAAGAAGGGAGACCAATAACTTATCCCAGATCACATAGCTATCAGATTTAGACCAGGGTTATTTGACTTCAACACATATGGATTTAACTACCAACCTTATGCCACTTATTGTAGCTACTTATAGGCTACACTGACTTTGTACTGCAGATTCAAACATACACATGAGAAATTGTGCTGGATCACATTGATTGCAAATAAGGGTTGCTATATCAAGGGAAATCATCCATACTTTTCCAGATTATTTTCTCTAACTACATTTGAAATATGCCTTATCAATATTTTAATTCCATATCACTTGGTCTGAAGAAAAACTAATGTGGAAAATGTAGTTTATTTAGGATATATTGGCAATAGACATAGGTCTATTAACATAAGTCAAGAGGCAAGCTCATTTATTTCCAAAAATATCTTCTTTTCTGATTTGTCTTCAGCTTATTTCTGCTACCTGTTCTGCAAACTGTTCATCTTCTGAATAGCACTTAGGTGTTTTGTGGGAAGGAAATTATTCCACTTAAGTGCTACATTCCAAATTAATTATCCACTAATGTCTGAATAACCGTCCTCATTTTTTAAATTATATTTAAAAATTATCTACTGCCTCAATTATTTTTGTTCTCCCTAGAATTTTCTTTCAACTTGTATGATACCTTTTCATTAAAGTAAGCCCTGATATATTAAAGTTAAATATCTTTAAAGACAATTTAAATCACCTTCCATATGTCACTGGAAAATGTATAACCACCAAGGGGAAGGGAAAAATTATTAATTTCACTGGCCTATCACATAAATACATTGAAAGTTTAACAATTATAAAACTTTGCTAAAAAAGAAGATATATGGGACAACAAGAGCCTTTTTATCTCTAGATCCTTTTCATGAAAAATCTCAAGAGAAAGCTCATAACCGTTTCTATATTCATCTGAAGGGGAGGAAAAGGACAAACAATTGAAGGTGATTTCAACAAGACTTCAAGCAGTAGCACTGGAATTAAATGTTGAAACAGAAAGGCTGTAATATCAGGGTACTTCTGAAGAAATAGGAGTCAAGCTACATCTTCATTTAACTTGCAGCTTAAGCTTTTGAAAGTTGAGTGAAATGTTTTACTATTGCAAATACTCAAAAATCATGAATTAGATTATTGGAAATTTTGTTAGAGTCTATTTTTTAGAAATGACATGTCCAAAATTCTATTTATCATAAGTAATTTAAATGACGGTGGCGCATGCTGTGACTGACTCTAAGAATAATAAAAATATCATATAGCTTTGCTTTGATAAGGGTTGCCAGGAATTATAAAATTGAAATCAAAGCAAAGCAGCAGCTGTAGGGAAATATTCAGAAGACTATGAAAATACTGCTTTTTTTTTTTTTAATTTAGGGATTACTAAAGAGCTTAAAAAATTATGTCCAATCCTTTCTTATGCCTCCTCTTATATTCCATCTTAGACAGTATTACATACTCTCTGGGAAAGAAAATATCTGCATGAAATTACTTCTGGTGGCCTTTCTAACATTTTTTTTTTTTCACTGTTCTCCCTGAAAGTGACACTCCAGATATTCCATAACTTCTTAAGTTCAGTAGATGTGACCAAACTCTCTGAGCTCTATGCCTCCTGCAAGCACACACATACACGTGTACTTGTGCCTTTTATCTCAGAGGAAACAATCTGGTTATTTGTGGACTATCTCTGGATCACAGATACATTCTCTAATATTGTTTGAGACACATTAATTTTAATTAATTTCCTACAGTTAAAGGGAACTGATATAAAAATCTGAATTTCGGACTTTTCTTGAAAAATTAGAAGTTCTGATAAGATTAGACCTGTATTCCTTTAACTGACATTGCCTGAACCATGATCACTTGAATCATCTACAGTGAGGTCTATAGTACTATTATAATTTGCTGATTCATAGCTAGCTCATTTCACTCATTTAGATTACTTGACTGATACCTCAATGTATTCCATAGTTGTTTCTATTTTATATGCTTCTCACTTAAAAATAATAGTATTTTATTATACATACTCATCATTATACATGGGGCTTCTCAGGTGGTACTAGTGGTAAAGAACTGTCTGCCAATGTAGGAGACACAAGAGACACCAGTTTGATCCCTGAATGGGGAAGATCCCCTAGAATTGGAAATGGCACCCTACTCCAGTATTTTTGCCTAGAAATTATATGGGCAGAGAAGCCTGGTGGGATACAGACCATGGGGCAGCAAAGAGTTGGACACAGCTAAGTGACTGAGCATAGACCTAGGAGATGGTTCAGTCCCAGAGCCCAGAGGCTCAGAGTCATTATTATGCATACCATTTTTGTGATTAAGTGTATAGGCAGACTTTGAAACATAATTATTTGGGTCAAATTTTGGCTTTACCAAATAATAGCTATCTAAGCATTTTATTGTTATTTAAATTTCTATGTTCTAGTTTCTTCAACAATATAAAAAGTACAACAGTGATAAATATTTCAAAGACTATCTATGCATGCAGAAGTGCATGTCATCATGTGTACCATCCTTGAGAACTATGGATGTACCTCATAAGCATGCATTTTTATTATACCTCTGTTCATTTAAATAAAATACTTATTATCTTTAATTTTACAGTACACAGTAATTTGTCTGGCAGATATGTGATACTCAAAGCTTATTGAATCAATTTGATAAATGCAAAACAAGTCAGAGCTACAGGAAATAGTTTTCTAATGTAAATTATGACACATTTATAACTAAAAAATACAGAATGGTTCCCATCTGACTCAATGCAGTCCTCTACCCCCAGTTATTAATTTGTTGCTAATTTATTTATTTTTGCCTTACCTGGATTATAAGGCGAAGTGTTCTTGCCTGGAGAATCCCATGGACAGAGGAGCCTGAAGGACTACAGTCCATAGGGTCGCAAAGAGTTGGACACGACCGAGGACTGAGTATACCACAGCACGGCCATGAGAGTGAGTCACTGTTCCCTAGTTTTTCTGTGTGCTTTATAGGGAGTGTCCATGGCTTTAGGTGTAGTCTCTAGTCCTGTTTGGGTGAAAAGAATGCATGGGTGATTTGTTCAAATAGATTTTTTTTTTCTCCCTACAGGAAGCTGTAACTTCTTTTCTAAAAGTCATGTGTGCTAAGTCACTTCAGTCATATCTTACTCTTTGTGACCCTATGAATTGTAGTCTGCCAGACTCCTCTGTCCATGGGATTTTTCAGGCCAAAATACTAGAGTGGATTGCCATGTTCTTCTCCAGGAGATCTTCCCAACCCAGGGATCTAACCCATGTCCCTTATGTCTCCTGCATTGACAGGAGGTTTACCAGTGGGGCCACCTAGGAAAAGTCAGTGTCTAACTATTTCTTGGTGTAATTCCTCACTATTTCATCTATGTAGTATGTGTTATCAAACACAATGGTATTCATCCCATGCAGTGCTATTTATGGAGTCTTAGTTCATCATACATCTGCATACATGCTTGCAATTCTAGAGCTTTTCACATAGCTTTTCACATAGTTCAGCCTGCTCTCCCAAAATTGTTTCAAAATAGTTTTTAATACACTTAAAATATGAATATATTCTAGAATGAATTGATGAATTGCATTGCTTATAAAATTCATTTGTGAAATACTTTGTGAAATAATAATTTTTTCTGTGTGAAACACTCCCTGGAGTTCTCAAGGTAAGTCCTAGTACTTGAACTCAGCCAGATGGAAAGTCAGATATAGAAACACAAGAAAGAAACAAGTGTTCAAGAGATTTATAAGCTATATCTGTGAAATACAGGTGTGGGAGTATAAAGAAATAGCTCTTGGATTTTAGTAAATACCTACATAGCAGTGGTTTGATGGTCCATGATGAAAACAACAGTCTAGAAAAAATATTCTAGGCGAAGAGCGTAGTTTGTTAAGGGTCACCGCCAATGTGGCAATGTTCTTACTTGCCCAAATTTGAAGAATTTGCAAGAATAAAACAGGAAAGTCCTAGAAAAACGGGGATAATTTTGTCATCCTAAGTAGAACAATGAGAAGATGGTGATGGAACACTATCTTAATAGATACAGTGGGTTAGCCAGTGGGAATTTGCTTTGTGACTCAGAGAGCTCAAACTGGTGCTCTGTGACAACCCAGACAGGTGGGATTGGGTGGGAGGTGGGAGGGAAGTTCAAGAGGGCGGGGAGATATGTATACCTATGATTGATTCATGTTGATATGTGGCAGAAACCACCATAATTTTGTAAAGCAATTTTCCTTCAGTTAAAAATGTGTGTGTATGTATTAGTCACTCAGTCATGTCCGACTCTCTGTGGCTCCATGGACTGTAAAACCACCAGGCTCCTCTGTCCATGGAATTTTCCAGGTAAGAATACTGGAGTGGGTTACCTTTCCCCTCTCCAGGGGATCTTCCCAACCCAGGGATCAAACCTGAATCTCCTCCATTTCAGGCAGATTCTTTATAGTCTGAGTCACCAGGGATGTCCTCAATTAAAAGTAAATAAATTAAAAAAAAATTCCATCCCTGGTGAAAAATGATGAAGACACAGGCAGTCGCATTCCTTGTTCCTACCTGCAGATATTAACTCAATACATCTCAGTTCAGTTCAGTCATTCAGTCGTGTCTGACTCTTTGTGACCCCATGACTGCAGCACATCAGGCTTCTTTGTCCTTTACTATCTCTTTGAGTTGGCTCAAACTCTGTTGAGTCAGTGATGCCATCCAACCATCTCATCCTTTGTTGTCCTCTTCTCCTCCTGTCCTCAATCTTTCCCAGAATCAGGGCCTTTTACAATGAATCAACTCTTCCCATCAGGTGGCCAAAGTATTGGAGTTTCAACTTCAGCATTAGTCCTTCCAATGAATATTCAGGGTTGATTTCCTTTAGGACTGACTAGTTTGATCTCCTTGCAGGCCAAAGGACTCTCAAGAGTCCTCCAGCACCACAATTCAAAAGCACCACTTCTTTGGTCCTCAGCATTCTTTATGTCCCAATTCTCACATCCATACATGACCACTGGAAAAACCATAGCTTTGACTATAACTCAATTCATCTATAGCTTAAATAACCTGAAATCATCAGTTTTAGAACCATCAGCTTTAAATTACTACTTAAGTTTTGGCAGGAAAAGCTGGAGCTAGGATCTCACTTATCTGTTAAGATTTTTTAATACTGAATTATAAATGAATCATATAAGTTTTATACGATTAATTTATGAAATACCTACTTATAAGAATTCTTGGGAATCATTTATGCCTTTTCTCACACTCACGAACAATTCGATTTTTCATGAACTTTCATTTTACCTCATGAATTCTGTCAATTCCATCATTTAGTGGGTTTTCTCCTTCCTTAAAGTTATTAGAAAACTTTGGCCTATTATCTACATAGGAGCATAATGGTCCATAACATACAATTTGTAGATAACTGCCAATGAGCATTTTTTCCCTTCTTTTGGGTTTCTAGTGTTTCATCATTTTTTAATTTTTTAAAATATTTTTCACATTGTCAATTGCTTATAACTTTGTGATAATATATTTTTCTTGGAACAAGATAAGGCATAAATTAAAAAAAAATATTTTATGATTTGCATTTGTCACCTTGGAAATCACAGAAAAACTTGATTGGTAGGATATTAAAATCCACTTCATTGACATATTCAAAATAGGGCTCTCATATTAATACAGTTGGGAGAAGAAAAGAGAAAATGTAATTATAGTTTTAGGGAAAAGTATTGTTTAAATTGAAAGATAAGATTTTCCTTAATGAGAATTATTTTTTCCACTCAAATTCCCTATCCATTCAAGGTGAACACAGCATAGTCAACAAAATAAAAACAAAATATCTCTGACCAGTGATTCTTCATATTTGTACAAAGGCATAGTGCCCAATAAGAGGTCCACATTGCTATTAAATGCTCTTGGAGAATACTCTATAACCTGTGGCCTACTAGTGCCATTAGCAATTCCTCCGAAGATCCCATTGAAGAAAAGGGTACTAGCAACCTGGGACGAGAAGCAAGCAAGTAAATGAATGAACCAAAGTATTGTGGGCCTCCCCGGTGGTTCAGATGATAAAGACTCTGTCTGTACTATGAGAGACTCAGGTTCAATCCATGGGTTGGGGAGATCCCCTGGAGAAGGGGATAGCAGCCCACTCCAGGATCCTTATGCGAAAAATTCCATGGACAGAGAAGCCTGGAAAGCTACAGGTCACAGGGTTGCAGAGTCAGACACAATCGAGTCACACATACACACACACACACACACACACACACACACACACACACACACGCACACACAGAGCATTGTACTTAGTAATAGGATCCATCATAGGCCTTTGCACATTAAGGTGAGTTTTCAACATGACGTTAAACTCTTTGAAAGGCTTCCAGTGAATTTAGGACTTTCCTGATAGCTCAGTTGGTAAAGAATATACCTGCAATGCAGGAGACTCTGGTTCAATTCCTGGGTTGGAAAGATCAGCTGGAGAATGGATAAGCTACCCACTCCAGGATTCTGGCCTAGAGAATTCCATGGACTATACAGTCCATGGGGTCGCAAAGAGTCCCACACAACTGAGCAACTTTCACTTTTAGCTCATTTAGGAAGATACTCCTCTGTCATGGTTCAGTGGTTGGATCTATTTCATGGACCTAGAACAATACTGATTAAAGTCTGTATCCTTCATGAAGGGCCCGTGAATGACCCATCAAAGACAGAATTTAGCCATGAATGATTATCTTGCCATATTGAGATGAAGTGGTACTTCAATATTGTTTTATTTTTTTTTAAAATATCAGTTTCTTTTGTCTTCTTTGTTTATGGTTGGCATTAATATCCCTATAATTGAAATAAGGGTTACAAACCTTCTGGGAATGAGTTTCTTCTAACTTTTTTTTTTATTTCTTGGTGGTACAGTGGTAAAAAAAAAAAAAAAAAATCCACTTGCCAATGCAGGAGATGCAGGTTAGATCCCTGGGTTGGGAAGATCCCCTGGAAGAAGAGGTCAGGAAGATACCCTGGTGGAGATCCCACATTACAGGCAGATTCTTTACCACCTGAGTTACCAGGAAGCCCTTGATGATTTGAATCATTCATTTATTTGCTTGCTTCTCATCCCAGGTTATCAGTACCCTCTTCTTCAATGGAATCTTAGGAGGAATTGCTAATGACACTAGTAGGAAGATCCCCTGGAGAAAGGAATAGCAACCCACTCCAGTATTCTTGCTTAGAAAATTCCACCGACAGAGGAGCCTGGTGGGCTATAGTCCATGGAGTCACAAAAAGTCCCACATGACTAAGTACACATGCGCACTTTTCTTTATCCATATAGAAATTGATTTAAGAGAAAGCTTAAAAGAAAACAAAAATGGATGATAGCAACAATGATAAATAAATTTAACTTTAGGTTAATGAGTATAAAAATATATAGGCTGGATGGGTAGCTTCCCTAAAAGTGAGACCACTTGGAAACTGAGAGTTGAGTTAGTGGTATCAGCTGAGCATTGGCTTCTTAGGGAAGAGGAGAAAAATGCAAGCTTGAGGGAATCATTTCATATCTGGTACATAACTTACTGAATCCTTTCTTCAAACTTTTGACCCCATTTAGAAGTGCACAGGGAAAAATGGACTGGTTCCAAATTGGGAAAGGTGTACATCAAGGCTGTATATTGTCACCCTGCTTATTTAACTTATATGTGGAGAAATGCTGGGCTGGATGAAGCACAAGCTGGGAATCAAGATTGCTGGGAGAAATATCAATAACCTCAGATATGCAGATGACACCATTCTTATGGCAGAAAGTGAAGAACTAAAGAGCCTCTTGATGAAAGTGAAAGAGCAGAGTGAAAAAGTTGACTTAAAGCTCAACATTCAGAAAACTAAGATCATGGCATCTGATCCCATCACTTCATAGCAAATAGGTGGGGAACAATGGAAACAGTGACAGAGTTTCTTTTCTTGGGCTCCAAAATCACTGCCGATGGTGACTGCAGCCATGAAATTAAGAGACTTGCTCCTTGGAAGAAAAGCTTTGACCAACTTAGACAGCATATTAAAAAGCAGAAACATTACTTTAATGACTAGTCAAAACTATGCTTTTTTTCAGTACTCATGTATGAATGTGAGACTTGGACTATAAAGAAAGCTGAGCACCAAAGAATTAATGCTTTTGAACTGTGGTGTTGGAGAAGACTCTTGAGAGTCCCTTAGACTGTAAGGAGGTCAAACCAGTCCACCCTAGAAGAAATCAGTCCTGAGTATTCATTGGAAGGACTGAGCTGAAGTTGAAACTCCAATACTTTGGCCACCTGATGAAAAGAACTGACTCATTTGAATAGACGCTGAAGATGGTTAAGATTGAAGACAGAAGGAGAAGGGGACACCAGAGGATGAGATGGTTGGATGGTATCACTGACCCAATAGATATGAATATGAGAAAGCTCCGGGAGTTGGTGATGGATAGGGAAGTCTGCTGTACTGCAGTCCATTGGGTTGCAAAGAGTTGGTCACAAGTAAACGACTGAACTGAGATATTTTAAAGATACCATTGTAAATTCATGGCTGATTCATGTCAATGTATGGCAAAAACCACTACAATATTGTAAAGTAATTAGCCTCCAATGAATAAAAATAAATGGAAAAAAAAATAAAGATACTATTGTTATCAAAAATCTCCAGAAGGTATCCATGAAGTAAGTAACAACTAGTCACTTAAAAGAGGTTTGCAGAAAATGAAATGAAGGTTATGTTTGTTCTTGCAGGACTTGTATTATGTAGAGACAAGTGAATTTCTAGTTCTCCATATCTTCCAGTTAATGACAAAGCCAATACAAGAAGCTGTTGCTTCTAGGGTATTCTAAGCACTCTCCTTAAATAATAATTAAATGCAAATTTCTATATTGATGAAAAGTTATTGTATTTCACATTTACAGAATTTTAATAGAATTTTTCTTTCTGTCCTTTATCTTTATACACACACACACTCACACACAAATGTGGTTGCAAATTGTCCTTAATTTCAGCTATAAGTAATCATATCAAGGTACATTTGATGCATTATAAATTTTAATTGTTTAAAATATGATGACTTGTATTTACTTGCAAAGAATCTATTGATATTTTCTTATGTATGTTTTAGGTCATCACAAGTTCCATTTTGGTGTCAGATACATCAAACTGAGAGCTAAATTTCCTACTATGATGATATTGAATATATAAATATATTTGATATTTTAGCAGACATAATTCTTTGTTAGGAACTTTATGTTAACAACATATTACAGAGTTACGGGTTCTTTTATTTTTATTTTATTTTTTTATAAGTTCTTTTAAAAGAAACAAAATTTGTAGTCTTCATAGTTTGACATTGATTCTGTAAACAGATTGCTGTGGCTAACTTTTTTTTTTTTTTTTAATTTATAACCACTTCTCAATGATTAATCATGTAGAAACAACATTTAAAACTGAATTACGGATTTTTTCAAACCTTAGCTTTCAGTAATTTTTTTTTCTTTCAAAATTCCATTATTTCAAAAATATAACCACATAGTGACTCCTACATTAAAACAAAAATTGTGGTACATGGCCATACAGCAGCAATTAAACCATCTTCAGTGACATTTTTTGTGCACTACCCACTGTGCATCAACACTCTTTTTAAGGCTAATATTAAAGTTATATTTAATTCCCAGTTTTATAGGAGGAGCTCAGAATTCCATGAATAATTGTTGAGGTGACAAGTGGGGGTCCCACTTATAACATCTATAAGAAATGAATATTTGTGAAAGTATATGGAATAATAAGGAGGCTTATTTTTATGGCTAGGTATAGGACTCTTCCATGTGTATTTTAGCAAAGAAAAATGTGATGACTTAAATAAGGTGTTTGACATTAGCTACAAAAATAAGCAAGATATGTTCCAGTTATGAAGTCACTTCTTGATAACAAATTAAGTAGAAAAGATGCATTTTCTTCTGCACTTTGGAAATAATAAGACTGTATACTTCTACTAGACACTAGTGCACAGAGTAATTGTAGTATCGGGAGAAACATTAGATATTTCCTGGTCCACATTTTTTCAATGGAATTTCTGTAACATGTGTCATAACTAGTTGCAAGATTAGCAACAAATAATCTGTACCTAAAAGTCATTAAAGTATTGAATTTTAATTAAATTACCTTTTCATTATATGAGTAGAAATAATTCAAGAATGTCAACAATAGCTTATCTCACTTAATCATCTATATGTCTGTATTTACCTGAATGAGAAAAAAAAAAAAAAAAAAAACAAATTATCCAGTTATAGCTAAAATTGTGTAGAAATGTAAACAGTCACCAAATGATCTTACCTATACTGAGGCAATACATATGACCAGCATTTTATGGCACAGTGGTAACTAATCTTCCTACCAATGCAAGAGATGCAAGAGACACAGGTTTGATCCCCGGGTGAGGAAGATCACCTGGAGTAGGAAATGGCAAGCCACTCCAATATTCTTACTTGGAAAATTTCATAGACCAAGGAGTCTGGTGAGCTACAGTCCATGGTGTTGCAAAGACTCGGACATGACTGTGCACAAGCACATGTTCATTTTTAAATAATGAATGATAATAATTTATATAAATATTTATTATATATTATACATTTATAATATTTATTAAATATTAATAAATATTTATAATAAAAAAGTCCAGACAGAAGAAGGAAGCCTAAGGCACAGCTGAAATATATTTCTCTGACTGATCATTTCATATTTGTTTTTATCTACCCTGTATGATCTTCCTACAGTTTCTTAGGTAGTGACAGAAGGCATGGATGTATTAAATATGAGACAAAGGACTTTATTACTCAAGGCACAATAAAGTGCATGAACTTCCTGTTTGCATTGGTTTTCCTTGCACCCTTTCACCAAGTCCCACAGAGATGATGTGGAGGCAGGAACCGGTACAATGAGCGTGTATCAGCCACTGAATGCTAAACAGAGAATCCCGACTCTACAAAGAATTACCAGCAAACCCCTCCAACCGTTACCCCAGAGGAAGACGTTGTCTTTATCTTTATCATCCTAGTCAGAAATCAAATCTGTCCTACTCCTCAGAGGGAGACCCCATTTGTACCTTCTAAAGATGCTTGCTATATAAACAATCTTGGAAAGACAGTTACAAACAAGAGCTGATCATGCACAAATGTCATAGAACAATGTCGCTTAACAGAACTCTTGCAACATGGTCTTCAAGGGAGCTGCAAACTATGGATGAGATTAGGTCCTAATGTGAGGGTCTAAGTAAAATATGTCCATCACATGACTACAATACCATGATCGTAGTCAACTCTCCAGCTAAATAATCAGAGAAATATTAGGTTGTGCCTACAGACTTCTAAGGACCCTAAGAGCCTGCTTGATTTTGGCACTGGGGTGAAAGCTGGCGGTAGGCTCTTACGGCAAATAAGAAAGAAAATGCCCTTTAGCCTTGTTATCTCTCCTTACATTAAGTCTGAGCTGCCTGCGGCAGAATTAAGCAGGTCAGATTGTCCTAGAATGTCATTTGTCGGATGTATCATACATAATCAACTGAATTACTTTCTCAAGTTTGCTTGTGAATACCCCTAGGTAGAAATCTGTAGCCTGTAATTGTTAGAGTGTCATGAGATTAACTCTTTCCTTTAAATATAAATTAATTAACTTTAATCGCTTCTGATACATAACCCTGGAAGAGAAATAAGAGAGTATAGGTTAGTGTTCAAAATTATGCTCATATGGTTCAGCTTCAGTGATTCTCCTTGCACTCTATTTCCTAGAAAATATTTGACTCTTTCTAAAGACTCTGGTTAGGATGGTGGAATTTGTATATTCATTTGCTACACTCAGAAAACTTTCCTTTTAACTCAGAAAAGTTTTTCTTCTGAAAAATATACACTTGACAATTAAATCTACTTTTTGTGTTGATTTATTCATCAAATGTCTAATGAGAACCTGTAATGTGCAAGAGGAAAGCATGGTAAACACAATTTACATGATCTCTGAATGCAAGAAACTTATCCTTTGGGGAAAATGTGACATTTCCAAAATAAGTAAAAACTAAATAAATGAGACATTTTCTGAGATTAGTAAAATAATGAAAAGAGAGTGTAATGGACAGGAAATGAAAGTTGGAGCTATTTTTTTTTCCTTTTTAAATTAGTTTTTATTGAGGTATAGTTCCTTTACAATGTGTTATTTTCTGTGGTACAGCAAAGTGAATCAGCTACACATGTGCGTGAAAAGTGAAAAGCACCCAGGCGAGTCTGACTCTTTGTGACCTCATGGACTATAGTCCAGCAGGCTCCTCTGTCCATGGAATTCTCCAGGCAAGAATATTGGAATAGATTGTCATTCCCTTCTCCAGGGGGTCTTCCTGACCCAAGGACTGAACCTGGATCTTCTGCACTGCAGGCAGATTCTTTACTGCCTGAGACACCAGGGAAACCCATGCTTATACATATATCCCCTCTTTGGATTTCCTTCCCATTTAGGTTGCCACAGAGCATTGGATAGAGTTCCTGTACTATACAGTATGTTCTCACTAGTTATCGATTTTATACGTAGTATCAACAGCATGGAGAAGGCAACCCACTCCAGTATTCTTGCCTGGAGAATCCCTGTGGGCAGAGGAGCCTGGTGAACGACAGTCCATGGGGTCGCAGGAGTTGGGCATTACTGAGTGATTAACACACACACACACAAACATCAGTAGTGTATTTTTGATTGTATATGAAAGAAATATTTTTGAGATATTTAAGCAAAACATGAGTAATAAATACAAGCATAGAATTTGAGAATTATGGTAGAGATAATAAAAATGCTCTAAGGTGGGAAATGGCTGAGCATCACAGAGAGACAGAAAAAAGTCAGTATGACTGCTCTGAAAGTTTTGCGAAAAATGGTTTACAAAAAGAGAACTTTCCCTTTATTTTGTCTCTAGGTTCTGGTGGAAGTCTTTGAGCTTATTGTACAAAAGGCTGAAAACTTATTGCTATTGAAGTTACTGAGAAAGAGAAAACTCTCCGACATCTGGTGCTGGCTTGGTACTGCTTGCTAGACCATAGTGTTGCTGTGAGCTGGCCTGGTACTCATAGTTAGATCTTGGCGTCCACCTGTTGAATATACACAATTTCTCACAACATCAACATCAAGTTAGGCCATTCTCTAACCCTGGTGGATCAAGATAAAAATAAGACTTCTCCACTATTGCTTGTGAACACAGACAAGATGATCAAACATCCCTTTATTCCAATTTATTTGAGTGACTGCTGCTTCTTTTCCAATTACAACTTCAACTTTTTTACCTTCTAGGTAATATTTGTTAGGATACCAAATTGAAGCATGATCCCTGCTTCCCAACACCATCTAAGCCAGAACAGAGCTCTGTCCTGATATTTTCTCCCAAATAATCTAACACAAAGCAAAATCTAATAAGTCTTTTGCAACATCCACTTACTGAGATGTCCCACAATTTCTCATGCAAGTCACACTGTGACCATCATTTAGTTCAACACAGAGTTTTGTACGTCCCAAGAGAGCAAGCCTCTTTTCCTTAAAGACTCATAGACCAGAGCCAAACCAAATGTGCAAATAGGCAAGCACAGAATGAAGTTGACCCCAGCCCTCAAATGTTTTGCTCTTCTCTCACAACCTTCAAGCTTTTATTTGCCTTTCTGGTGTGAGATTTGGGCATCTAGGAAGATACTCACATATGGGGCTTAAGGACAGTAGAGGTGGGATCTAGACTTCATTGAGAAGCAGGTGCTGCCTCTAACAATGATTAACATCTTTTATTGAACACGCACACTATGGGTCTTCCACATATAAAGTGGGTATTTACAAACTATGGGTAGTCCACATTTAGATTCACTTTGTGTGTGTGTACTAAATTGCTTCAGTTGTGTTTTTGTGTTTAGGACTCTTTGGGACCTTATGGACAGTAGTCCGCCCAGCCTCCTTTGTCTATGGGATTTTCCAGGTAGGAATACTGGAGTGGATTGCTGCGTCCTCCTCCAGGGGATCTTCCAGACCCAGGGGTTGAACCCGCGTCTCTTACATATCCTGCATTGTCAGGCAGGTTCTTTACCACTAGCATCACCTGGGAAGCCAGATTCACATTTAAGATGAAGAAACTGAGGCTCTCAGAGAGTGAATCTACCGTCACAGGGCTGATGAGAATCTCCTTATACTGCCCCTTCCATGAGACCTCCAATTTCTGGCAGAGCTGAGTGGGGGAGAGGAACACTTTCTAATTTGCATCACTTAGGAGCAAAGAAACCCTAATTGTAAGTCTTCCCTCCCATATATGCAATGCATAATAAACCCAAAGTGTTCAACTACTGGTGTATTCCCAGTGGTCTTTCACGGGAGGGCATTTATACAACTGCATCCATTTCTTACACAGAATATAAACCCAAGAGTAGACAAGGATTTTATTTGCTGATGTACTTTCTTGGTAATACATATTTTAAATTATTTTTACAACTTTTATCTGGGGAAGGGGAAGAAATGAGAATTTTTTCCAGACTGGTGATGTTCTTTAGATCCATGTAATATCAATATTACTAAGAATTTAAGTTATTGTGTCCTGAACACATTATTAAAGAGACCAACTGGTATTGCTTATGATGTAAATGAATTATAAAGTATCTAATGGAAAAAAGGTATCAAGAAAAAGACAATTTTTCTTAAGAGCAACATTTCCAAGTACCTCAATTTGGGCTTAATTACCAATTAGCCTACAAGAACATAATAACAGTATAACATATGGAAATTGTCTGAAAATTACAGGGGACTGGCAGTTCATGCTTATTATATGGGGTGCTTGGAGAAATGTACTCATGAAAATGACTTAAATTGAAATTTTGAGAGGAAAGAATGGCTGAAACATATTTACTCACTAAAAGAGGAAGATAGATTCAAAGTTACCCAAATATTAAATTCTTGGAAAAATTTGACTTAATTTCAAAAAACTTCAATGTGACTCTTTAATACCTAGAAACACTGAAAACCAGAGGATCCTTATTTGAGAAAGAGAACACATTTAATGCAATTGGAGCTAAAATGCACAGGTTACAGAAATAAAGTACCCTCTCACATTAGCTTTATTTCTCTGAAGACAGAGACGTTACCATTCTCAGATGAATGACTACTCGAGAATGTAAAGATGTAAAATTAAAAGCACAAATATTTTTCAGGAATAAATGAATAGCCACAATCTAGGATTAAGACTCTGTATGTCTGTGTTCAGTTCAATACAAACATAGGCACATATACTAAACTTGTAGTTAGCATAATGTGATATCTATGAGACTTACATACTATGAGTTAAAGAAATTGTATCAGTTCAGTTCATTTCAGTCGCTCAGTCAGGTCCGACTCTGCGACCCCATGAAGCACAGCATGCCAGGCCTGCCTTTCCATCACCGACTCCTGGAAAACCCATGTCCATCGATTCAGTTATGCCACCTAACCATCTCATCCTCTGTTGTCCCTTTCTGCTCCTGCCCTCAGTCTTTCCCAGCATCAGGGTCTTTTCAAAAGAGTCAGCTCTTCACATCAGGTGGCCAAAGTATTGGACTTTCAGCTTCAACATCAGTCCTTCCAATGAATGCCCAGGACTGATCTCCTTTAGGATGGACTGGTTGGATCTCCTTGCAGTCCAAGAGACGCTCAAGAGTCTTCTCCAACACCACAGTGCAAAAGCATCAATTATTCAGCTCTCAGCTTTCTTTATAGTCCAACTATCACATCCATACATGACCACTGGAAAAACAATAGCCTTGACTAGACAAACCCTTGTTGGCAAAGTAATGTCTCTGCTTTTTAACATGCTGTCTAGGTGGGTCATAACGTTCCTTCCAAGGAGTAAGCATATTTTAATTTCATGGCTGCAATCACCATCTTCAGTGATTATGGAGCCCAGAAAAACAAAGTAAGCCACTGTTTCCCCATCTATTTGCCATGAAGTGATGGGACCAGGTGTCATGATCTTAGTTTTCTGAATGTTGAGCTTTAAGCCAACTTTTTCACTCTCCTCTTTCACTTTCATCAAGAGGCTCTTTAGTTCTTCTTCACTTTCTGCCATAAGGGTGGTGTCATTTGCATAACTGAAGTTATTGACATTTCTCCCAGCAATCTTGATTCCAGCTTGTGGTTCCTCCAGCCCACCATTTCTCATGATATACTCTGCATATAAGTTAAACAAGCAGGGTGACAATATACAGCCTTGACGTACTCCTTTTCCTATTTGGAAACAGTCTATTGTTCCATGTCCAGTTCTAACTGTTGCTTCCTGACCTGCATACAGATTTCTCAAGAGGCAGGTCAGGTGGTCTGATATTTCCATCTCTTTCAGAATTTTCCACAGTTCATTGTGATCCACAGAGTAAAAGGATTTGGCATAGTCAATAAAGCAGAAATAGATGATTTTCTGGAACTTGCTTGCTTTTTCGATGATCCAGTGGATGTTGGCAATTTGATCTCTGGTTCTTCTGCCTTTTCTAAAACCAGCTTGAACATCTGGAAGTTCAGGGTTCACATATTGCTAAAACCTGGCTTGGAGAATTTTAAGCATTACTTTACTAGCATGTGAGATGAGTGCAATTGAGTGGTAGCTTGAGCATTCTTTGGCATTACCTTTCTTTGGGATTGGAATGAAAACTGATCTTTTCCAGTCCTGTGGCCACTGCTGAGTTTTCCAAATTTGCTGGCATATTGAGTACAGCACTTTCATGGCATCATCTTTCAGGATTTGAAATAGCTCAACTGGAATTCCATCACATCCACTAGCTTTGTTCATAGTGATGCTTCCTAAGGCCCACTTGACTTCACATTCCAGGATGTCTAGCTCTAGGTGAGTGATCACACCATCGTGATTATCTGGGTCATGGAGATCTTTTTTGTATAGTTCTGTGTATTTTTGCCACCTCTTGTTAATATCTTCTGCTTCTGTTAGGTCCCTACCATTTCTGTCCTTTATTGAGCCCATCTTTGCATGAAATGTTCCCTTGGTATCTCTAATTTTCTTGAAGAGATCTTTAGTCTTTCCCATCCTCTTGTTTTCCTCTATTTCCTTGCATTGATCGCTGAGGAAGATTTTCTTATCTCTCCTGGCTATTCTTTGGAACTCTGCATTCAAATGGGTATCTTTCCTTTTCTCCTTTGCTTTTCGCTTCCCTTCTTTTCACAGCTATCTGTAAGGCTTCCTCAGACAGACATTTTGTTTTTTTGCATTTCTTTTTCTTGGGGATGGTCTTGATTCCTGTCTCCTGTACAATGCCACAAACCTCCACCCATGATTCATCAGGCACTCTGTCTATCAGATCTAGTCCCTTAAATCTATTTCTCACTTCCACTGTATAATCATAAGGGATTTGACTTAGGTCATACCTGAATCGTCTAGTGGTTTTCCCCACTTTCTTCAATTTCAGTCTGAATCTGGCAATAAGGATTCATGATCCAACCACAGTGTGTTCCTGGTTTTGTTTTTGCTGACTCTATAGAGCTTCTCTATCTTTGACTGCAAAGAATATAATCAATCTGATTTTGGTGTCAACCATCTGGTGGTGTTCATGTGTAGAGTTTTCTCTTGTGTTGTTGGAAGAGGGTGTTTGCTATGACCAGTACGTTCTATTGGCGGAACTCTGTTAGCCTTTTCCCTGCTTCATTCTGTACTCAAAGGCCAAATTTGCCTGTTACTCCAGGTGTTCTTGACTTCCTACTTTTGCATTTCAGTCCCCTATAATGTAAAGGACATCTTTTTTGGGTATTAGTTCTAGAAGGTCTTGTAGGTCTTCATAGAAATGTTCAACTTCAGCTTCTTCAGTTTTATTGGTTGGGGCATAGACTTGGATTACCGTGATATAGAATGGTTTGCCTTGGAAATGAACAGAGATCCTTCTGTCGTTTTTGAGACTGCATCCAAGTACTGCATTTCCGACTCTTTTGATGACTATGATGGCTACTCCATTTCTTCTAATCAAAATATCATGATAGAAATTTTTACATTACGAGGAAATGTTTGGTTCAAAAAAATGTATGTCTGATTCTTTTTAAGAAATATTCAATTCTGAAAGTGCTAGAGAAATAAGTAAGAGGGAGCCTGGAGCCATTTATTCTCATTCTTGAATGAAAGACTCAAAAATATCCCTTGCCGTATCATTTTTCTTCCCAAAATTTCAAAAAGAAGAGAAATGTATCAAGAAAAGCCATTTTCTTTTTCCTGATAAAAAAATGAGTCTCAAACTTGGACATGTGCCCCATGATCACCCAGTGAGTAGTGTCAGACTTTTAGCTTCTATTATTAACCAAAAGTTCAGTCTTTACTTGTCCGCTTTGCTGTACAACAGAAACTAACACAGCATTATGAGTCAACTATATTCCAGTAAAATTAATTAAAAATAGATGAACAAGGACCTACTCTGTAGCATAGGAGCTATATCTATGTCTTTTAATGACCTATAATGGAAGATAATCTGAAAATTATATGTGTATATATTTATAGGTATATAACTGAGTCACTTTTCTGTACATCTGAAACTAACAAGATTTATAAGTCAACTATACTTTAATTAAAAAAAAATAAGATAACTGAAAAAAATCCTAATCTTTAATCTCAACTAGTTCTCTTAATTATGAGGTTAAATTTGTGTATGTGTGTGTGTGAATACCTTTTCATACCTCCAAACTGATTTGTCTCAAAAATCCGTGGTCTTGTCCATGTTGTGAAAGAATAAGCAATGAATTATATGTTTGGAACATATCTGAATTTTACAGAATGTGTAATTAGAGAAAAGGACTCAGTTTAACATGCTTCATGATAACCAAACATGAAAATAAAAGAATACATTAAAGTATAAAAGCCCCGTTTCCAGATATAGTCACATTGAGGGTTAAGATTTCAATATGTGAATTTTAGGGGGACACAAATTCATTTCATAATAGTATCATTTTGTTTTTCTCTTTTGTTGAAAGATAACCAATGTTGTGGAGTTTTGTTCCTTAGGAAACAGAGATTTTGTGTGTAAACAAATATATGTGAACAAAACATTCAGATGTCATGCAAGCCATGTCAAGTGTAGCACACTGCATTTGCAGCAAATGAAAAAAAACTACTTTTTGGGTTTTTCTGGCTCTTGGACTAAGGTTTTTCATATTAGTCATTTTGCTGAACAATTTTTAAATCTTTTCTATGCAAACTCATGCCTCTCATTTTAGACAAACTTTATAGCCATTTTACTAATTCATGTATCCTTACCAAAAGAGAAAATGATCCTAAAAACAATTATCTGTACTTGTTTTCTGATTATGCTTCAGCTAACATTCTAAGTATTGAATACTAAGAGCTTTTATACATGTTGTTGTTTTGCTGTTTAGTAGCTCAGACACGTCCCTTTCTGCAACCCCTGGGACTGTAGCCCTCCAGGCTCTTCTGTCCATGCGATTTTCCAGGCAAGAATATTGGAGCAGGTTGTCATTTCCCTCTCCAAGGGATATTCCTGACCCAGAGATCAAACTTGTGTCTCGTGTGTCTTCTGCTTTGGCAGGCAAACACTGAGAAACCTGGGAAGTCCATTTTTACATATTAAACCTTTTGTTTTCTAATTATGGAAGGAAATGTTTATATTTTATATGGCTTTTTACCATCCAAAAAACTGTACTTTTTTTTTAAACTTGCAAATTACTATAAATGAGGGTTTATGAAATCAACCTGTGATTACTATATTAAACTTAATTTGCTCAGCTTAGATTATGTGCAAATGTGGTAGGGGCTCCATCATATAGCCTAAAATCATTAATGGTCATTTTTGAGTTTTCTCACAAATGTTATCAAAGATTTTGTCCCACTTTAGTCCCTGCAACTCCCATATTTCCTGTGGTTCAAAAATGTCTAGCAGACTATAGGTGTCTTATACAATTGACACTTTCTTCTTTAATATTAACTAGTATTTTGTTCTATAGTTTATCATATTTGGACATCCAAAAAAGAGTCTCAAGCCTTGTATCTTAACTATGTTCTCACAAGTAAGGGCCATTTGGATTATTTCTTATGTTAACAGGAACAATTACATTCAGTTCAGCTTCTGCTGTTTATAGTCAGATTGTTTCCTAATACCACAGACTTAACACCCTGTGAGTTTACAATGATTTTAGACCTGAAAAGGAAAAAAAAAATTTAAAAAATAAAAAAGATAAGAAATCTTTAATTCTAAAATGAAATTCTGTAGTTCCTTAAAAAAATTAAGCAATGGAAAAATGATGTTATATTAAGGAAAAAAAATTCATGCTGGAATCCACATTGAAACATGCATCCCACAATATTTAATGTGTAAGAATACACATTGAATACTTCTTCCAGAATACAAAACTGAAGGTCGCATGGAGAGAGAAATATGTAGGTAGACCTCTTCATAAAAAGGAATACACTTAACAATTATTGTTTAAGCAATAATGTATGCAATAAGTATAAGAAACTATAGGTATATTAATTGAAAATACATTTTAACACATGCAGAGTTATTTAGAATTTACAGATAAATATCACCAATAGGTGGTGCTGCTGTAGTTGAATTTGACTAAACTACATGCAAATCTGACCCTAGATTTTACTAATTTTAGTTTCCTATATCCCTCTCTCTTACAGTCTACTTAGCAACAGTTCAATAGAGAATTGGTGATAAAATGTCACCAAGAATAAAATGCTTTAAGTATTTGGGAGGCATTTTCTATCATCACTATTTAAAAAGATGAGAAGTAAGTCAGAGATCATAACTATAAAAAATAGACTGCTTAAGGTGGTACTTATCTGATGAATGAATATACAAGTGCTTGACTCAAATGGAAGTTATGAATTTTGCATAAAGCCCTTCATCAAGGTTGAATTACATAATGTCTCATTTAACAGCATATCTATGTGACATTCCTTGTCGAGCATTATTTTTCTTTGTCTGACTAAACATTTGATTTGTAAGATATAAAGTGAATTTCACTGACAGTATAAAAAGCATCTTTGCAATGTACAATTAAACACGCATGATAAGACTAGGGAATGCATAATCTATTACTATAAAAACCTATGACTTTGGATGTGTGATATTTATAGTAAAACACCAAAACTGTTAGTGTTACTTGGACTTTATTTTAAAAACATTTAATTATAAACAGATTTAAAAATTAACACAGACAACTGCTATCAGAATTATTGTGATAAAATATGCTACGTGCCATGATGTATCCAAATACAAATCATTTCTCAAAATTAAATATTAATAACAAACTTTAATATGACATATATATGGTAAGTTAAAGGTGCATTTATTTAAATTATGATTGACCATTAAAAAATTAACTACTAAAAACCAATTCAAAGTGGGTATTCCAATACTGAATTGTTTTAATTATTGCTTTCCTTATTTGAATAAATTTATGCAGAGAAATTAAAATTTCGTTGGCCACTAAAAATGAGATTTTTAAAGAACAAATTGTAAGTTTACCCAGGGGTGTTTTATCTCTTAGATTTCTCAGTTTTGCCTGGTTTCTCGCCTTTCTCTTAGGCACGTTTTGACCAATCTGCCATATAAGACCAAAGAGTATTATTTATTTCAGCTGCTAAAAATAAAATTTCTTTAAAATAAAGAATAACTTATACCACACATTCCCTTAGTTACATAACATATGAAATGCTATGAATTTAATCGGGTCCTCTCCCCGGTTCATATGTTGATGTCCTAACTCTCAGTAGCTCAGAATTTACCTTATTTATAGATAAGGTCTTTACACAGGTAACCAAGTTAAAATTAGGTCATTAGTTGAGCTTCTCCAGTGGCTCAGTGGTAAGGAGTCTGCTTTCCAATGCAAGAGAGTCAAGAGATGCAGATTTGATCCTTGGGTTGGGAAGATCCCCTGGAGGAGAAGATGGAAACCCATTCCAATATTCTTGCCTGGAGAATCCCACGGACAGAGGAGCCTGGCGGGCTACAGTCCACAGAATCTTAAAGAGTCAGGCATGACTGAAGTGACAAAAGGAGGAGGTGGCCCCAAACCAATATGTCTACTGTGTTTATAAAAAGAGGAAATTGGGGACAGATACACTTAGACAAAGCCTAACGTGAAGAGGAGAGCGAAGACAGTGATCTAGAAACCAAGGAGAGGAGCCTGGGACAGACCCTTCCCTCAAGTCTTCAGAAGGAACCAGTCCTGTCAGCAACTTGGTCCTGGACAACCAGCCTTCAGAACTGTGAGACCAGACGTTTTTGTTGTTTAAGCCATTCAGTCTGTGGTACTTCGTGTGTAGTTCTATCAAGCTAGATTGCATTAAATGCCATCTATAATCTTTGGGGAAACTTTGAAACTGTATAATTCAAACAAGTTTACAATGTCAGGAAAAAAATGCTACTTCAAAAGTATAACTTCTGATATAATTTTATATATTACCACATTTACCACATATATTTTCCATCTCTTGAGTGCTTTTAATTTTTTTCTAATTTCGTTTCATTGAAAAATAAATTGGGGGCCATGAAAATTATATGTTAACAATACATAGGTTATGACTTTCTAAAAAAAGTGAAGTATTCTTGTTTTTTTAAAGTTGTAAATAAATTGTTCTTATTCCACAAGATGCCATAAACAATTTGCAAAGAAATTCCATAAAATATAAGATATATTAAAATCCATATGAATATATCTTTTCATGATGATTTAGGTTTAGTGTAATCAACAAATACTGTTAAAAAGAATAGCAAATTTTGAGGGCAATTACTGATGTTTGTAAACCTCTTTTTATTCCATTAAGAAGATGACAGGCTTCTAAATTTCTGTGTTCCTATTATCCTTTCATTGTCAATGTGCTAATCTAAAGAAAACTCCCCAATTCTTCCAATATGCTCTGGAATATACATTTCCTGTCTGAATGTTGCATGCATTTGCTTTTATAATAAATCTGGAATAAGGAAATATATTATGATGATGCATATTTTTAGTTGCTCACATTCGAACAGAGAAGACTTGAGATATGTGCACAGCCAGTGAGCTGAGTGAAAGTTTATAAGCTTGGGAAGGAAAAGGCAAAAGTTATCATAAATAACACTTTTCTTTGAAATTGTACCTAATTTCAGTTCTAATTTGTCCATCATTTTCTTATACTTTTTCTGCAGTGCAGATGGTATGCAAAGTTGCTCTATATACTTTCTATTTAATTTTTAAAAGTCACTTTTGAAATAGTTTAGGCCAGTTTTTCTATTGTTATGTTTTGTCTTGGGATGCTTGTTAGACAACATCCAAAGTAGTCTAAATACAGACAACTTATGTATTTTAGATAATTACTAATAAAAATAGTAGAAGTATTCAAGAGTTTTAAGAGTCACCAGGAAATGCACAGCAAATATAAACATCATCTTTTTTTGTTTTATAAAAATAAGACAAAAAGGCCCTACTGTTCAGAAAGATCATACGGTTGATAGATGAAAATAACCCCTGGCTTCTTCAGGATTAAACACAACTCAAGACTCTATAAAGTTCTCAGCTATCAAGACAAGCCTCTTAGGGACTTTTAAATCTCATTCTGGAGAGCAGAATACACTCTGAAACTTGAAGTCTCTAATGCAAAATCAATGTAAACAAATATGTAAGTATATATTTTAAGGGGTAGAAAGAAAAAATGACTCTTTTGGTGATATAATTCTGTTAGAAAACTCTAGGTAATTTATATCTTTAATTCTTGTTCCAATATTGTTTTATTTTTAAATAGATTGCTGGGATAGCATAAGAAATACTTAATTGCATTCTATTAACTATGTGTTATAATTTCAAGCACTCAAAATAGTTACAAAACCCATACATTTCTACTGATTGTTTAGTATGCAATGTATAAGATCTCAGACACTGGGAATACTATTTAAACATACAAAATAAAAACTTAGACAGCAAGTTCCCTTCCTCAAAGACAGAGTATGATATATACGGGGTAAGGTAGAGCATAAAGTAAATAAATTCAAATTAAACAAGAAATAGAAATGTTGAAAGCAAGAGTTTTAATGATATTGTCAAAGGCAGATGCAGGGCAAGGTTGTTTCTGATTTAGGATGTCAATATTTCTGGAGAATCTCTACCAGAACAGAAAGGAACAATGGAGATAGCATTCTAATTTAAAATTTTAATCATGTCAATAACAATTTAAGCAATTGCTAAGTCTCTGCTCCATACGGCTTCCCTAGCTTTCCCTTAATTTCCACTCTAGTGCTACCTCTTCCTGCTATTTCTTACTCTGGTATTTCCTGATCCACTAAACATTAATTTTCCCCAAATGTAATATTTTTGTTGCCTCTATAACTTTTAAAGTATTATTTCTTTTAGGTAATAATTTTCATCTGGCTAAATGAAGAACAGTCATATATCCAGAGCCTTTATTAAAAGCAAAACAAGGGCCTCCCTGGAGGCTCAGTGGTAAAGAATTCACCTGCCAATGAAGGAGACACAGGTTCGATCCCTGATCTAAGAAGATCCCAGCCACAACAATTGAGCATGTGCGCTAGAGCCCAGGAACTATAGCCAGTGCTTCGCAACGAGAACCCATGGCAACGAGAAACCCGCACACTGCAGCTACTGAGTAGCCCCAGCTCATAGCAGCTAGAGAAAAGCCCACGTGGCAGCCAAGACCGAACAAACACAGCCAAAAATTAATTAATTAATTAATTAATTAAAAAAATAAACAATAAAAAGCAAAACGTCAAAAACCATTTCCAATTTCATCCTGCTTTGTCACTTTGAACTTTATCTAACTACACTATTAAGGATGAGATCCAAGCCAGTTTGCTTAGACACAGAGTCAGGGATTATAGATGATTATTAGACAAATGATTTCTTAGTGGAGTACATATTGGAGAAAACTGTAAAAAAAAAAAAAAAAAAATACTTGTGAAACCAGACAGGACAGGAAAGAAGATAGGTAAAGAGGTGTTTCCAAGTACAGATTAGAGTCTTACTAATTCCAGAGATAGCTATGACTGTAAACAGCACCATGATATTTGTATTACCCTGAAGTATGGGGCCATACCACCATATAGAGTTACTGACATTTTTTATAAAATTGTCTCCATTAATCAAAGGACAATTCTCTATGAAAGCAAAAAGATGGAGGAATTTTAGCAACAATTGTTTAGGTATGGAATGACGTTGAGAGTGGGGATAGACAAAAACAGGAAAAAAAAATATAAGATGTATTTTCCATGGACAAATAATAGTTTTGCAAATGTATTTCATATAGAAAATGAGGGAAAGTAAAGAATCAAAGCCAGAGATCAGTTTGTGTCTTGAGCTATTTGTGATACTGATTATTTTTGTCCCTGAAATTGTTTAGATTACAGCAGATTTGGAAGCATAAATCAAGGCTTCCAATTTAGACATAAGCTTTGAAATTCGTTCTAAACATGTAGATTAATATGTCAAATGAGGAGTTGAATATAAATTGTTGAACTCAAGGAAGAGACCAAGTGTAGAGTTACAACTTAGGGGGTCTTTAGCATATAGATGATGTGTAAAACTATGGAAAAAGAATAAACTACCTGCATGATAGTTGGTTAGAGAAGAGGACCAATACTGATTCCTAAGATATTTCAATATTTGGAGCTCAGGTAGAAGAGAGAGAGCAAAGAAATAAAACTGAAAAGGACTGACCAAAAACTTGGGGAATAATCCTGGTGAGTATGGCATCAATGAAGCTAAAGCAAAGTTTTTCACAAAAATTATGAAGTGATCGTGAGAGACCAAGTAAACTGGAAACAGAGAAGTGTCCTTTGCACTTGTCAGATAGATATTGTTGGGAATCTTGTAAAGAACATTTTCAAGACAGTGGTGCTATTAAAACATCAATGAGAATAGATAAATAGTTGAGGGAAGAGAAGGGACATAGAGACTAAAAGTGAAAGTAACTGGAAAATCTTTTCCTATGGAGGGGAGAAAGGATGAGAGAGTTTATGAAAGATGAAGGATAGTGAAAAGTCAATGATGCTGTATTAGTTTATTATAATAGAAAGTAATAAATTATAATTATACACTGGTGGGGAAAAATGAGTAGATTGATTGAACCATTTTTCCTTTCAGGATTTCTTAATTTTAAACTTAGATAGTCCCAAAACTTAAACCAAATATTTAATAAATTTATTTAGTTTACCTATATTTGCTTAGTTGGTCAGTTGTGTCTAAGTCTTTGTGACCCCATGGACTGTAGCCTTCCAGGATCTTGTGTCCATGGGGATTCTCCAGTCAAGAATACTGGAGTGGGTTGCCATGCCCTCCTCCAGGTTATTTATACTTACCTACATTTAATTCTATATTCACTATGTTTTATCTATTTAATTTTACTTTTTTTGTATTTTTAGGCACATTGCTTTTAATATTAATTAAAAACTTCCATTTTCCGCCACTATTTTAGAAGGCATTTTCAATGTGTTAAATTTTGAACTATACTTTTTTCCTGTATCTGATCTTATTTTATTGTTTCTATTTCTCTCTAGATGCTGAAGATTTTCATTACTGTAGTTTCATGAAACATGTTAATATCTAGTAGTGTGCGTCCCTTGATACTTTCCTTGTTATTAATATTATGTCATTTATTTGTTTTTCTTTATGAACACTGAAAAATTATTTTGCAAAGCACATCAAAGTAAATTTTATTGTGAAATAGAAATATTCTAGTACAGAAGATGATTGTTAAAAAACAAACATGCATATCCTACATGCTTTAAAAAGGATTTACTACAAACTTGCCCATAGTTAGAAATATACAAGTTAAAATGATAAGAAGAAACTATCTTTCACTTATTAAATTGATTAAGCTAAAAAGTGTGATATAGCATTGTTGAAGATTATTTAGGAGGAAATATGATGTAATATTTCATTGCTGAATGTATATATATACACACATATATAGATATAAAATAAACATTTTTTGCAGAGAAATTTTGAATAATTCAATTGTTAAATGTTCATACTATATAGAGATAGATATAGTATGTATTCATAGACAAAAAGCAACTGTTGAAGTGTTATTTTTAATAACAAAGTCCAAGAAATCCATTGGGAATGGCACTGAATTTTAAGTCCAGAAAATTAGAAATGAATCCATGTTTGTTCTATTCCTTCAAGACTGAGAACAAAAATAACAAGTGGCAGAAGCTTCCATTGCCTCTAAAAGGTATGGTAGAACATGGCAAAAGTCAAATCTGTTCACATTCCACTGGCCAGAGTAAGCTAGGAGGCAAAACTTAAAGTCAATGAGGCAGAGAAAGTGAAAGTGAAAGTCGCTCAGTCGTGTCTGACTCTTTGCAACCCCGTGAATATACAGTCCTTGGAATTCTCCAGGCCAGAATACTGGAGACAGTAGCTATTTCCTTCTCCAAGGGATTTTTCCAACCCACGGATCAAACCCAGGTTTCCCACACTGCAGGTGGATTCTTTACCAGCTGAGCCATCAGGGAAGCCCAGGCAGGAATAACAAAGATACAAATGAAAGGGAATGAATGAATAATTACAAACAGATAATACATTCCACAAAGCATCCATAAGAATCATGACTGAAATTAATTAAAACCTATAAAGCATATAAAAATCCATGATTTTACAATGACAATTCCAAGTTAAAATAACCTTTTACCTTGTAAAGAGATGAAAACAGTAAATCATTAATCTAAGATGGTAAGTAAAGGAAAATAGGAAAATCAGGCATTTCACTGCATTTCCTCCACAACCTGTATGTCACCATAACTGAATACTTGATGATAAAAAACTCACTCTTCAGTATATTTCAACTTATATAGTAAGCAAAAATTTCATGAAATTAGAATATGGCATTTTCAAACTCCTAGAGAAATAGTGGATGTAGGCAGTGGCCGTAGAGGTGACCAATATCACATAGACAGACAACTATACCATATATCCTTATGATTGAAGGACACAATATTTCCCTTACTCCAACATACACACCATATATTAGCCAGGAGAACATGTTAAATAATATTATGGGGAAACAATTTGTGAAATCCAGAATATACTAACTCCTCAGGAAAAATGATCCAGTTTCCTTAATAAGTAGATTGCAAGGAAAACCAAAAGGGGATGAGGAATTATTCATATATTAAGAGATTTTCTTGATATATTAACAAAATTCAATGTACTTTATTGATTTATCCAATTTGTATATGTTTCCTGATTCCAGCAAATTGCTGTTTTTTCAAAAAGCACTTTTAGGGTAATGAGAAAAGTTGACCACTATCATATTTGATAATATGAAACGATTCTTAGTCTACTGAAAGCTTAATAATGACACCAATATTACATTTTTAATAAGTTTATTGGTTGTAAAGAAGTGTTTCACAACATTTATGGATAGAAAGGTACAATGTCTGAGAATTTCCTTTAAGTAAATCCAGTAAAGGTAGAAATGAAACAAAATTAACCTTGAATTGGCAACTGATGGCTTGATGTGCATATGGAAGTTCATTTATAATGCTCTCTATTCACAAGATTGTAAATCAGTTCTATTTCAATAAAATTTTTAAAAAAATACTCTCTATTTATGTATATATTTGACTTTTTTTTTATAATTAAAGGTTTTCATAAGTGTCTTTGAGATATGTATAAAGTAGAAAATAACAAATGACAACCAACTTATAATAATGATAAAGTAGATAATTAAATGTAGACACACTTAATTTTATATTTGTTGTCATTTGAAATAGCTAATTAATCTTAAGTGTTTTTATATGTTGAAAAGAAGCAAAACTTTTAGTGATAATAAAGTTTTGGAGTTTAAATTAACAAAGTTCAATATGACATTTTATTTTTAAGTACATAACTAATACATAATTATACATGGCCTTAGATTTTGATCATTTCTTCTTAGGGATGTTTAACTGTTCTCCCAGCAGGATATAATTTAGGTGTTCTTTTTCATGGAACACAAGCATCATCCTCAACCATAAATATAGAACTAAAGAGGGGAATAATAGCTCCACTAGCAGAGTATCCTTACTTAGCTTACCATACACATATATTATTAATTATGTTAAAATTAATTATATCATCCTTGATTATAGAAAGAATTTAGGATGACATAAAAAGTTTCAATAAATATTATGATTTTCTAAAAAAATTGTTTTATGGGTTTGGAGACTGAAATCTAGGTCTATTACAATCTAGAATTCTGCCTCCTACACCTTTTCCACCACATGAAATGAACCTAGTGATTTGCTATCCAAATGAATGCAATCATTTTCCCAGTCTTTAGGTCAGAAACAAGTAAAAAAATTTAGCCTCAGCTATACAATATAATCCTATAGTATTCAGAATATGCTAGTAGTTCTATTTTGCTGTAAAATAGGAAATCTGAGGTCTAAGTCATACCGTATCAGGCACATGAGAGACCAGTGTTTATCAGCATGTCTGGAGAGGTGACTTCCCTGGTGGCTCAGATGGTAAAGCGTCTGCCTACAATGCGGGAGACCCGGGTTCAATCTCTGGGTCGGGAAGATCTCCTGCTCTGATCTCCTGGAGAAGCAAATGGTAACCCACTCCAGTATTCTTGCCTGGAACATCCCATGGACGGAAGAGCCTGGTAGGCTACAGTTCGTGGGGTCGCAAAGAGTTGGACACAACTGAGCGACTTCGCTTTCACTTTCACTGGAGAGGTGAACATGCCAGAACAAAAGGGCCAGTGGAAGTTGTTAGGGCCAGTGGAAGTTGTGAGGAAAAGCATGAGGAATAAGAATGGCTCCCCTCTTTGTTGGAAAGCATGATTAAAAGGAAAGATAAAGGTGACTAGAAATGAACTTCTTGTGGACTTCTCCATGACACCTCCTTTATGTACCTTTCAGATGCATTTATTCACTTTGGACATGTGTCTACATTTGGTAGCCCCTAGAATTTTATGAGTTCATGAATGCTGAAATTGGAGTGGATAAGCAAGTTTCAATAATAAATAAAATCCAGTAGGAAACTGGTAGGACCGGTTAATAAAAAATAATAAATACAACATTAAAAATTAATTAATAAGTTATTTTAAGGAAAGATACAGAGGTGATAATGTTTTGAATTTTTATTCAGAATTCTACATCTCACAGAATTAGGTTTGACTAAGGCAACCTCAGTTAAACAAGTAGAAATCATTAAAGTTTCTTAAATTTGATTAAGATTTTCACCAAATTCCAACTAAAGTCACAGTTTTAACTTGACATTTAAATACTTTTCATTTTTTCTATAGTGGAAATTCATTAATGTGTTTACAATATCACCACCCAAATGGAGGTATGTGATTGTTATTTAGTACTGAGTTCCATCTCTGCTTTCAGTATTCTGACAAAAGATGATGATTGTCTTGAAAAAATAATTCTAAAATTAGATTCTACATTTTATTTTTTATCCTGCTAAATATTCAATGTCTCATATATTTCATTCATCAAGATGATACTGTTTGCAAAAGTTATTAACACACCAAATGCTATTCTTTGAGAGTGGCGATGTATTGATGTCTAGATTATATTTATAACATATATGAGAAAACTATATAGTACAGTGCGTATGTGCATGCTCAGTGGTTGATCCATGTCCAACTTTTGCCACCCCCCATGGACTGTAGCCCACCAGGCTCCTCTGTCCATGGAATTTTCCAGGCAAGAATACTGGAGTGGGTTACCATTTCCTTCTCCAGGGATCTTTCAACCCAGAGACTGAACTTGCATCTCTTGCATCTTCTGTGTTGGCAGGCAGATTGTCTACCACTGGTGCCAGTTGGGAAGCCCCAATATAGTCCAATGGAGGACTATAGAAAAATTTATAAATGTAACCTACCCATTTAAAAGATTCTAAGTACACAATTAAAAAATATATTTATATTAACTCAGTCATATTAAAAATCAGATTTAACAGACACCTTCAAAACAAAAATAATTTAACATGATGGTATACCTATAACTTACGCATTAATTGACATTTGAATATTGATTTGAAAGTTACTCTGTTTTGTTTGCAAAAGTTTGGAGAATAAAGAAGATGACAGATGCAAGGAATAGGAAAAAGATGTAAAAACTCATCAAAACTTGAGAATTCCTAGTCAAGTCTCTAATGAGAAAAAAAAATGTATTTGTGCAAGTTCAACACATATATAATTAAAACTTAATCACATTTCCTTTCTGCCTGACACTGTGCAAAATTTTCTGATCAGGACAACTGTTTTAGGAAGTAATAATTTCAATGAAATAATCAATTAAAATTGTTTCAGTAGAATCAACAAATAATGAGGAATCATGATTAAGTTTGTCCAAAGGAACTTATTTGTCACTAGTTCATATTTTTATCTGAAAATATGAGGCCCACATATCAACTCCCTAAGAGTTTTAATAGAACCCAAAAAGCAAAATGGAAACAGCAAGATTTCTCATAAAGTTCATAGCAGAATATCCATTTAGTACTTCAGTTTTCTAGAAAGAGAAAGAAAATGCCTTCTATTTGTAACTCTTTAAATTTTTATTGCTATTTATCCAATTAAAATTATTCCAGCTACAAATCTGTCTTCAATATCCTATAAATATTATTAATAAACTATTTCTAATCCCACAAGCTTCTTACTTCAGTCTTTCAAAATATGCTTTAGTGATGAAAACATTTACAAAAGATATGATCCAAACTTTTTAGTCTGATATTGAAGGGTAATTTATTACAATGTAAGTCCTTGTCTTTACTTCCCCTAACATTATTATACAACTCATAATCCATGTCAAGTTGATTATCTTCAATTCTTAATAATCATGGCTTTTATATGTCTTTTTCCTTGCTTCTGTTCACCACTGAAGTTTCATTTGAAATGAATTACCCTTGGCTTTTTTTTATGTCATGATACTTATTGGAATTTCTTTTTCCTGCATGAAAAGATCTATGATTTTTATATTCATGAATAAAGGAAAACACAATAATTAAAATATAGTAACTGTTTCTATTACGTGTTTTCCTTTTATATGTTATTTGAAAATCAAAATTTAGAAAATATTTTGGAAGTTTTAATGCTGAAACTTGACTGGATACTGAAGTAAAAGACATTAAATTAGGGATACATTTTAAGAGTGTCAAGATGCTAAATTTCTTCAAAAATGAAAGTAATATTTATAATCAAAAGAAAATATGGAATCTAAAAGAAAATTTTGAATATGGAATGGATTATATAAATAAAACCTCTACTTTTGTTTCAGAATTTCCTAAATCATTTGATAGAAGTACATTGATTCCAGTTATAATTATGTGATATGTGATATGTTATTTTGTGATATGTTAGTCATTAGAGCCACTATAGTGACTTTAAAAATCAGAGGACTATGCTTGAGACCAGTCTACTCAGAAGTATAAATCATAGGAGCTACAGCTTGTCAGCAGGGCAATATCAAATGCTCTCTGAATGGCAGTCCTTGCAGTATCCCACAGGAGAACATAGGGCTGTCTGGGAGCCACCTGTTCTAGAAGCTCTGACCCAAATGCAAAGGTTAAAATCCACTGGTGGGCATGGAAGCCACTATGGCTTAGAAGTCTCAGGTGCCATGAAGGGCGATATGTCTTGAAACAATTCCATAGATATAACTTCTAATTTTATGTAACCATTTATAAAGTGTGTGCCCATTTATAAAGGACTCTACTCTCAGAGGAATTCAAAACAAGTAGCCCCTACCAGGAGCTTATAGTTCTCCCAACAGAGATGTTGTTTTAACTAAAGAAATGTTACATAGTCACATAGTTGACACAAAACATCTCATCTGTTTCCAGAGATTAAAAATTATCCAAAGAACAATTACCTACACATAACAATGGAAAGGTTTTTATTAACTGTTCACTCTCAATTATTACAAGCAAGGATGGTCTTCTATTACACCTGACTGAGAGCTCTTTCAATACAGAGGATGCTAAGTATTATAATGTTAGAAACAAAAACAGAGAAGTATTAATAACCTATGCAAAATTCAAAAGAAGTTAAAAATTGAGTTTTTAAATGATTAACTAGGTATTAATAATATTTACAGAAAATGAGAGTATTTAATTATTTATTAAAAACTAAGAATTAGATTTTCACAATTAAATCAGAAAATTCAGAAGCAAACATAATTAAATGTTTTATATTTTGTGTATTTTAAACCATGTCTCATTATAAAAATTATTTTGCAAAATACTGTAACATTGAAGAGCGACACAAATTATGGACAATCAATAGTTTTAAACAGTCTGTTTATTCTCAATAACTTTGTTACTGAGTGAACAAACATTAAAAAATAATTTCTTCTTAGTACAAAGGAATTTTGCTTGTATAAGTAAATATATAATAAAAATCCTATTCCTATAGTTTAAAATTTACTTTATAACTGGACATTATGGACTGAAAATACTGTTTCTGTAGTACCATAAGTAGTATAATAGAGGTATTTAAAAATACTATGGTAAGAACAGATTTGTGGTTGCCAAGAAAGAGGAAGAGTGGGAGAGGGTTGGGTTGAGAGATTGGGATTAGCAGATGCAAACTATTATATATAGAATTGGTAGTCAACAAGGTCCTACTGTATAGCACAAGGATCTATATTCAAAATGCTGTAGTAAGCCACACACAGATATTGAAAAGAATATGAAAAAGAATGTATATATATATGTGTGTGTATATATATATTAACTGAATCATTTTTCTGCACAGCAGAAATTAACATAACATTATAAATCAACTATGCTTCAATAAAATGAATTTTTTAAAGTAGAAATAAAAATGCCATGGGAACAATTAAAAGGAAAAGATTACTTATATTTGGAGGTTCAAGAAAGATTTCACTGAAGGACTGGCATTTGATCTTGACATTGGAAAAAGTAGAGGTTACTAGATACTGAAGGCTATTTCATCCAAAGAAGAAAGTAGAGTAACTTCAGAGAGATATAGAAACATTTATCATGTCTGTGAAAACGTAATTATTTCTTAGAGTGTAGAGCAAAATCATTGGAGACTAGGAGTTGAAGCTGAAAAAAATAAAAAAATGAGGGAAGCAGTAGTAAGGAAAAGTGAACAATTTTAAGGAACATCAAATTTGCATGAGGTATATTCTCTACAAGAATCCTACACAGAGGCTTTGCAATCTGTGTTATAAATAATAAACCTGAGACCCGAGGATTTTAAGTCATTTTTTCAAGGTCAATTTTCATTAAATATCATCACTGAATTTAAACTTTGGTCTGTCTGACTTCAAGATTCAACATCTTTCCACTAATCCATTCAACCAGATTGAGATGGGCACGCTTATATATCATGCTAATATGCTCAGGTTTCCGCATGTAGGATTTATGGAGTCAATTAAATTATTTAAAAAAATATTAAAGTGTGGTCATGTGAAACAGAGCAAAAAATAATAATCCTGCAAGGGAATAACATAATTCAAATGGTGTAATATTTTTGTGTGTTAGTTGCCCAGTCATGTCCTACTCTTTGTGACCCCATGGTCTGTCCATGGAACTCTTTAGGCAAGAATATTGGAGTGGCTTACAAATCCCTTCTCCAGGAGATCTTCCCAACCCAGGGATCTAACCCAGGTCTCCTGCATTACAGGCAGATTCTTTGCTGTTTGAGCTACAAGGGAAGCCCAATATTTTTAGTCCCCATAAAAGACACTTTAAAACACTCCTACAGATTTATAGGTATTTCCTTTGTTTGGTTACATAATTCTTAAGAAATTTATGTTCAGTAATTTGTTTGTCCTTTTGGGGGAAGGTAGGAAGTTCATTGATCTTTGGAAGCTCAAGTTAACAAAATATAAAATAGATAAAAATTTAAATCCACCACTCCATGTTTTTTTTCTTTTTTGGTTGTTGTTCCATTAGTTCAACATTCATTTTCTTTTGTGTGCACAAACACACTGCCAGCATCTCACAGAGTGTTTTAACATTGAGAATTTAGATAGGACTGCAAAGAGTGGGTAATTTATTTAATCATCCTATTATTATATACGGCAATTTAGACAATGTAGATTGTCTGAGGTGCAATACTTAAGGAAAATGTCCTAAATCAGTCAGACCAGGTAAGTCTTCAATGTACAGTGTGTCTGAAGCATGCTTGAGAGGTAAAACTCCTTGTCAGAATTTTCTCCTATCTCTCTTCATTGCAGTATTTGATCAGTTTGGGTGAATCCTTATCATTGCTAAAATCATAGACAGGAAATAGGATGAATAATATCCTACTGCCAGAGTCAGAGAATATGGCTGTCATCAGTAAAAACATTATTACTTTTACAAGAGCAGATATTGTGCTGCTTTGTAAAAGGACTCAAATTTCCTGATTCAGATTGACAATAGGCTGACCCAGACATTTATATTTAAATATAAATTTATTATATTTATATAATAAATATTTACTTTTAGAGACTGGCCAGATTACATCATGGGGACAAATCGTTCCAAAAAGATCATGAAGGTGGATTGGGAGCAAATGTATCAGAGATTCTTTTATCTTTCCTGGATTTGATCTGAAATAATTGGTAAGCAAGTAAAATGACTCCCATTCAACTAAGTTGACCTTTCATGTTTGCCATTTGCAAGGTTTATCTCTGTGGAAAGCTATAGCAACACAAGGAATTTGAATAAAAAAAAATCAACTTTGGAAAGGACCTGCATTCAGGATAATCAAAAACTTCTGAAATGAGTCCTGCTCATTTCAGGCTATTTGCTGCTGCATCTGTTCAGTCACTGCTCCAACTGGCTGGTGTTTTAACCATTCCCTCAACACTTGATTAAGAACGTGTCTTTATCAAACAAGTTGGGAGGCTCTCACACGAGTATCTGAGTTTAGATTTCTTTCTTTCAGAGGATAATCTTAAATTTTGTACAGAAAATTTGGGACTCAGTTATTTCTCTGCATCTGTCTCAGAGGACGTTCTATTGTAGGAGATACGTGTTACCACCAACTCATACAAGCAACAGGAAGACATAAATTGTCTTCACCAGATATTTAGTCTCCTTTATTTGTCTCAATTTCTGAGAGAAACAGTAGTCATATTTTGGGGAGCATCACCTTTTTTGTCAGGATCACCTGAAGTTAAAATTCCAACTCTGTAATTTATTGACTATGAATCCTAGCATTGAGCTGTTTAGCTCTTTAAAACTTCATTTTACTTGTCTGTAAATGGGTATAAATATTAATTAATCCCATGATTTAAAGATTAAGAGAAATTATGTATTAATTAAGCATTCTAACAGAATTCTGAGGCATTGGAAACTCTGAATAAATTGAGGTACAAAATGTTCTTTAATATTAAACCCAGGGAGACTTAAACAAACTTTCACTCTTAATTAGGACTTCCCTGGTGCCTCAGCAGTAAAGAATCCACCTGCAATGCATGAGTGTCAGGAGACTGGAATTCCATGCCCGGGTCAGAAGATCTCTTGGAGAAGGCCATGGCAACCCACTCCAGTATTCTTACCTGGAGAATCCCATGGACAGAAGAGCCTCGTGGGCTACAGTCCATGGGGTTGCAAAGAGTTGGACATAACTGAAGCAACTTAGCATGCATGCATGCATGCAGCATGCATGCACACTCAATTTTTATAGCCCAATATTAAATTTATTCCTAAAATGTTTCTATTCCTGTTTAAAAGTGATCAGCAGATTCTTATCCATTCAACCACCCATATCTCTTCATACACACAGGTTTTCTATCACAATATAACTTTTAAAAAATTCAGATACAAATATATAGAGAACTTGAAGGAAAAATATGATATTTTATAATTATTTTGCACTAATTTTATAAATTGAAAAATCATTGTGCTTCACACTGAATCTCCACACTTCCTTACTAGACCTGATAACAGAACATCACAAGGTAGATCACATTAGTACTTTAGTATTTATGATATCTATGCAAGTTTATACAATATATACTGTTATCCCATAAGCAATGAAATACCTGGAGAATCCCATTTCAACACTATTGCCCTGAAGTAACTCAAAGTTTCTAGCTACAACTATACCTGCTATGATATATACCTCTGTAATATATCTGTGACTATAATATATCTATGACTTTTGATGTCTCAAGCCAGGATAGAAACTCTTACTTAAAAGAAAAAGCCTACAGCAAAAGGAACCAGTTATTTTTAGATCTTGTGTGTTTTTAGTTCTTCGGGGTGTACACTATTTGAGGATGAGAGATATACATTTAGTGTTCTAAATAAGAACATTATGTAATTATTTTTTGGGATACCTAGTAATTATGTATTTGATTTTTTAAGAAAATCATTTAAATTTAATATCATTTCTCCTTATCAAAAATATTGACAGAACATTAAATCTTCCAGACTATAGTGGTGGATTAAAATATAAACAGATGTTCAATTCAGTTCAGTCACTCAGTCATGTCTGACTCTCTGCGACTCCATGGACTGCAGCATGCCAGGCTTCCCTGTCCATCACTAACTCCTCGAGCCTGCTCAAACTCATGTCCATTGTGTTGGTCATACCATCCAACTATCTCATCCTCTGTCGTGCCCTTCTCCTCCTGCCTTCAATCTTTCCCAGCATCAGAGTCTTTTCCAATGAGTGGGTTCTTCACATCAAGTGCACAAACTATTGGAGTTTCAACTTCAGCATCAATCCTTTCAGTGAATATTCAGGACTGGTTTCTTTTAGGATTGACTGGTTGGATCTCCTTACAATCCAAAGGACTCTCAAGAGTCTTCTCCAACATCACAGTTCAAAGCATCAATTCTTCAGTGCTCAGCTTTCTTCATAGTCCAACTCTCACATCCATACATGAGTACTGGAAAAACCATAGCTTTGACTAGATGGGCCTTTGTTGGTAAAGTAATTTCTCTGCATAAATATGTTTATTTATGCTAGATGTTTATGCATACTATTTTTAAAGGATGATTTTTGGCTAGTAAACCTGTTTCATAATAGTAATAATACACAATAGTTTAGCAAAGTTTTGATAATTTTCTTCTACATGCATATTTGTGCCATAAAAACATAACCTCTTATTTCTGTAAACATGAGTTTATCCCTTTCAACCTACTTTTCTTGGTGGATTTTGTTCTTTTTTCAGTTCATTCAATTTTGAATTTTGCCATATTTTTACCATTCCTGTGCTTAAAGGCAACACCTTAGTTTCATCTGTTTTTATGTGATTAGCTACATCATGATTTCAAAATAATGTTTCTTTGTAACATGAACTCATCAGAATTTTCTTTTTAGGATAGCACTTTTAAGATCTGTAAAATAAATGCAGATGCTGTTTTCACTGAAAAAAAAAAACTTTTAAAAAAATAATATGCTTCTAGACTCTTGGATATATAATAATTTGAGTTAAGATTGTCACTCATACTTATACCTTTTACTGGTTGTTGAGTTTCTTGAAGGCAGTGACTAAGGCACATTGCCCAGGGCGTAGAGGCACTATAAAATGTTGGCTGACTTATTCAGTCAATGAGAGACTTGGATTTAGAAGAGTGATTGAATTTTCACAAGATTCCACAATAAGAGGTAAAAAGGACATTTTTATGGTTCTCAATGCAGTGCTGTTTATACTGTAGCATGCCACTTCCTGAATGAGATTTTGGTACAACATGAAGCTTTGAAAGGAGATATGATCATATTATTTCAGTGGGAGATAATGTTATCCATGCCTCCAAGATTCATGACAGGTTATCAAGGAGGAAGTCTGTCTGACCTGAAATGAATTTTTATTCAATCATCACTACATAAAAATGAAACTTAGTGGGCAAGAGCTTTTTACTATCTGTTGAAAGAAGAAGTAGCATAGGCACTTGAGAAGACTTATATATTGAGGACATTCAAGAATCACATATATTTGGCCTTTAATCAAAAACCCAGCTCCTTTAGCAGCTCAATCTCTGAATTTTTATCCCAGTGACTTCTCATCTTAGATTAGTGCAGAGGAACTAGATGAGCGGCAGAGATTTTGAACTCTAAATGGGAAGCTAATTATTTATTGTTGATTGTCTATTCAATCAGTCTTCTATTCATTCCTGGAGAAGGAAATGGCAACCCACTCCAGTATTCTTGCCTGGAGAATTCCACAGAGAGAGGAGCCTGGAAGACTATAGTCCCTGGGGTCCCAAAGAATCAGACATGACTGAGCGACTATCACTCACTCACTCACTCACTCATTCACTCACTCTATTCATTAGGATGCTTTGACCTTTGCTGAGAACAGCAATAGAACAAACAAGGTGACAAACTTCTACTCTTGCATGTCCCAGCTAATTAACCAAAGCCACCAAACAAGAGAATGGGCCTTTCCCGGGGATTCCTCTCATATAGTACTGTTACTGTGTTGAACAGCTGAGCAAAGTGAATGCAGTGATACCTGGCTTAAACTGGCTATATGAAGACCATTTCCATAGAGGACCTGGCAGCTTCTGTCCAAGATGCTCATAAACTCACAAATTAAGTTTCATATCTTTTATACTCAATTTATCGTCTTTTTATAATATACTTTCTCCACTCCAATGGCCTCTTCAAACAAACACACAAAAACCTTCCCTGAGGTAGAGTTTGTCATACCATGTATTTTTCTCTCTTTAATTAATGTTTAATTAACTTGGTTGAAGCTTTCCTCACTATAGTAGTATTAACATATATAAAAGCCTTTGTAATTAGAACAAAGAGAATTGAGACTGGAAAAAAAGTATTCTCAGCTGGACTCTATGCTTCTTCTTATACGATGGCATATGTGTTATTTGATCACCTCACTCCTATGGTTTTGACAGAGTCAAAACCCTACAGTTTTTATTTGCTTTCTCTGTCAGAACAACTTGTTAATGATACATGTTTTCCTTAAATTAATGATGCTAATTAAACTTCTACTAATTAAACCTAATCTATTTGGACCTTAAGCTCAGATATGTTTTGTCACTTATAAATTGTATCTAACAATGATCATTTCCTAGTTTAATAAAATGGTCTGGGGCAGGGATTGGCAATTCGTAGCTATAAGCCAAATCTAATGAATTGCCTATATTTAAAAATAGTTTCATTGAAACACAACCAAATCTGTTCATTTTCTTTATTTTTGAACTGCAATGACATTGTCGAGTCATTCTGACAGGGACAATGTGACCTATGAAGTCTAAAATGCTTTGTATTTTGTCCTTTACAGAAACGTTTTCCTGACCCCTGGTCTGAGGTGGTCCACTGAGATTTTATTATTTGTGTAATCCACCTGCATAATTACATTATAAACATTTTATACTAATGCCCTATAAAACAGTTTATCTTGACTAAAAGGTATAGAAGCATATTGTAAGGATGTTATTATAGACTGAGTACTATTAGGAAATGTTACTAGTTGAGAGGCAGCAATAGTGTTTCAGATTGACCAGACAGGGATGAAATGAAGCAGACACAATAGTTGTGTTTCCCCTTTCAGCATGTTCAAAAACCGGAGAACTGCAGAACCTCTACTGTGTTTTTCATGCTATTAATGCAAGCTGAGTTATTCAACTGACTGCACCATTACAAGAATGAAGTTCTTTTTGCTTTTAAGAATACTAAAGAAGAAAGATAAGATTCTTAGAAAGGATGCCATGAAATAGTCAAGGTGAAGACTGAATTCATCAAGTCTCCTTAAAAGTTTACACTTAAGGCACGCCTCCCTTCTGCCAATATGAAGAACAGTGCAAGCAAACTTTTTGGAAGATATCTGCAGTCCCAGGGAGCAGAAAATGTCAAGAAACATACAGAGATAAATGGGAACAACTAGAAATCTAACTGAACTTATTTATTTATTCACAAATTCATTCATTTAATCAAAACATTGATTAAATTACCAGGAACCATGCTATGCCAGCTGTTGAGGATAGAGTTGCATGAAAAGATTTTTGTTGTGAAACATATGTAGTTCTCTGCGATAAAATGTGTGATAAGGGGATGGAAGTGTAGATGAGAACAAGAGGAAGATAAAAGCAAGTGGGAAGGATCGTTTGTTCTCATTCCAAGGTATATTAAAGATCTCTGAAGAAGTTTAACCTTAAAAATTCTTCACACATAAAAAATGTTAGTTTGGGGAGCATTGAAGAAACAATTAGATCTTTTGTGTGTGTGTATTCAACAAATAAATGTTCAACCATATTTATGATATGATATGCATCTCTGTATGTATACATATACATTCATAAACAGGTAGAATCACTTGACATTTTATTTCACCCTTATTCTTAATTATAATCTTTAAGTTTTGAAGTTTGTGTGATGCAGTGTACTAAACTCAATGGGGTTCAAGAACTCAATGGGGCTATGTTTCTGCCGTCTCAAAATTGTGACTTCAAAGGAAATCTTCAGTGTTAACATGTGGTCAACAGCAGGTAAGAAGAGTAAGGCAGTGGAGGCTCACACAGAGGTTTTATAAAAACTCATGACCCTGTCCCACATGGCTTGCAAATGTAGCCTCTGGCTAAGCAGTCACTTTTTAGCAATTCCTTTACACTACAGAGACTTCCCCGGTGGCTCAGACAGTGAAACCTCTGCCTACAGTGCGGGAGACCAGGGTTCCATCCCCGGGTCAGGACGTCACCTGGAGAAAGAAATGGCAACCTACTCCAGTATTCTTGCCTGGAAAATCCCATAGACGCTGGAGCCTGGTAGGTTACAGTCCATGGGGTCTCAAAGAGTCGGACATGACTGAGCACCTTCACTTTCTTTTGCTTTCTTTCGTTACACTACAGAACAGATCTCTCTGGTAGAGCTGTCTCTATATCATGTGTTTGACAAGTTGCTGTATCTTAAGGAGCTAAAGAATAATCCCAAGGACCATCAGTTGACTGTTTTTCTACAGCTATTGGAATCCCTCTTAGATTATCTATGCTCATCTATCTGATATCATGATTGCTTATAAATATATTTCATATTCCATAATGAAATGGATATTCTTGAAGACAGGAATTCTGTGTTCATTTGGGAAAATTTTCTTCAAAGATATATGCTATCCATGACTATTCAAAGTTATAGGATCACTACTATTTTAGTTTCAACTGACTATTTAAGTGGTTAGGGCTGATGCATTATCTACTTATTTTGAGTTAAGTTTATTGGGCTCATTCTATGACATAATCCCTACACATTCTTATATTTATAGAACTTGAAGATTGTTGCATATTACTGACATCAGCTAACTTTTGTGAGCCTGATAGCAATTCTGGGAAGTCACTTTTGAAGGCTATGGACGTGATGCTCTATTATGGTAAAATAATCAAGAATGTCTTAGGAGATTGCATCATTAAGCTATTATTGCCTTACTCTGGCATGAGATCATAGTTTACTTTTACTTTGCTTTTGATATTCAGAAGCAGTTTTTTCTGGCCACTTAACTGACTCTTGACAAGATTCTTACAAGTGCATTGATTTTGTTTTTCATAAAGTATTTTCAAACAAAGTAGCCATGAACTTGAGCCTATTCCAGAGAAGTATGGTGTTGGCATCAGGATTCTAAAAGGACATATATTGCTAGAAACATAAATATTATTTCAATTGATTTAATACAATGAGAGCAAGTATATAAAATGATATAATAATATGAAATTAAGAAAGGAAGTAATTTGAGTCATGTATTGCTTATTATTTTTCCTCCCAGGTTGTTGAGATATTGACATACAGTATTGCATAAATCTAAGGTGTCCAGCATAATAATTTGACTTATATACATTGTGTTATGATTACCACAATAATTTTAGTGAAAATTCATCATATAATATGGGTAAAAAAATAAAAGAAAAAATACTTTTTCTTTTTGATGAGAACTTCTAGGATCCACTCTCTTAACTTTCATAAGCAATACTAGCACTGTTAATTATATTTATAATGTACATTACAATCCTAATTTATTTTATAATCAGATATTTGTACTTTTTGACTCCCTTCATTAAATCCCCCACCCCCTTAAACTCTGCCTCTGGTAATTACAAATATGATCTCTTTTGTTTATTTGCTTTTATAGCATAATTAATAATACATATATCAATTATGCAAAAGTATTAAAATTAGAGATACCAAACACACATTTCATGCAAAGATGGGTACAATAAAGAACAGAAATGGTATGGACCTAACAGAAGCAGAAGATATTAAGAAGAGGTGGCAAGAATACACAGAAGAGTTATACAAAGAAGATCTTCATGACCCAGATAACCATGAAGTGTGATCACTCACCTAGAGCCAGACATCCTGGAATCTGAAGTCAAGCGGGCCTTAGGAGGCATCACTATGAACAAAGCTAGCAGAGGTGATGGAATGAATTCTAGTTGAGCTAGTACAAATCCTAAAAATGATGCTGTGAAAGTGTTGCACTCAATATGCCAACAAATTTGGAAAATTCAGCGGTGGCCACAGGACTGAAAAAGGTCAGTTTTCATTCCAATCCCAAAGAAAGGCAATGCCAAAGAATGCTCAAACTATCACACAATCGCACTAATCTCACACACTAGCAAAGTAATGCTCAAAATTTTCCAAGTCAGGATTCAACAGTATGTGAACCATGAACTTACAGATGTTCAAGCCAGATTTAGAAAAGGCAGAGGAACCAGAAATTAGATTGCTAACATCCATTGAATCATCAAAAAAGCAAGAGAATGCAGGAAAAACATCTACTTCAACTTCACTGAATACACCAAAGCCTTTGACTATGTAGACCACAACAAACAGTGGAAAATTCTGAAAGAGAGGGGCATACCAGACCACCTGACCTGCCTCTTAAGAAATCTGTATGCAGTTCAAGAAGCAACAGTTAAAACTAGACATGGAACAACAGACTGTTTCCAAATAGGGAAACAAGTATGTCAAGGCTATATATTGTCACCCTGCTTATTTAACTTATATGCATAGTACATCATGCAAAATCCCAGGTTGGCTGAAATACAAGCTGGAATCAAAATTTCCAGGAGAAGTATCAATAACCTCAGATATGCAGATGACACCACCCTTATGGCAGAAAGAAAAGAAGAACTAAAGAGCCTCTTGATGAAAGGGAAAGAGGAGAGTGGAAAAGTTGACTTAAAATCTCAGCGTTCTAAAAATGAAGGTCATGACATCCCTTTCCATCACTTCATGGAAAATAATGGGGAAACAATGGAAACAGTGAGACTCTATTTTGGGGGGGCTCCAAAATCACTGCAGATGGTGACTGTAGTCATGAAATTAAAAAGTGCTTACTCCCTTGAAGAAAATCTATGACCAACCTAGACAGCATATTAAAAAACAGAGTCATTACCTTGCCAACAATGGTCCATCTAGTCAAATCTATGGTTTTTCCAGTAGTCATGTATGGAAGTGAGAGTTGGACTATAAAGAAAGCTGAATCCTGAAGAACTGATGCTTTTGAACTGTGGTGCTGGAGAAGACTCTTGAGAGTCCCTTGGCCTGCAAGGAGATGCAATCAGTCCATCCTAAAGGAAATCAGTCCTGAATATTCATTGGAAGTACCGATGCTGAAGCTGAAACTCCAATATTTTGGCCACCTGATGCAAAGAACTGTTTCATTGGAAAAGACCCTGATGCTGGGAAAGATTGAAGGCAGGAGGAGAAGGGGATGACAGAGAATGAGATGGTTGGATGGCATCACTGACTCAATGGACATGAGTTTGAGCAAGCTCCAGGAGTTGGTGACCGACAGGGAAGCCTGGCATGTTGCAGTCATGGGATCACAAAGAATCAGACACAAATGAGCGACTGAACTGAAACAGTTACAGAAGTGTAATTGTTTACAGGAATCTGTCACTATACAAAGATAATACTTATTTGTAAAAAAAAAAAATAATAACATGCCAATGACTTATAAAACTTTCCTTTCTCTGGTAGAGTAATAAAAAATTAATATAAACAGGATGGTCATATGATGTATTTCATACAGCAGAGGATGAAAAGAAACCAGCTCTACTTTGGCCGTAAACCAAACATTTGAGGATATTCAACTTTTGTCTTTAAAGAGATCAAACTAGCGTAAGATATAAAGCATCACATAAGTAAAATTCTATCTAAAACAGAACACTTCAATCTTGCAAATGTGAACCACCAATTCTGAGCCAAAACTCAAGAAAAAAAAATGTCATAAGATTAAAACATGGATTAACAACTTGATTTTCTTCTTCTGGCAAATATCAACTTTTAGAATTGAGAACTGAAAATTTCAATAAAGTAGATCCCTTCCATGTATTTGCCTCCATCTAGCCTATTATAATAATCTCCTAACAGATGCTGTTGTCCTCTATATTTCATTATCCAACACAGAGCGGGTTTGTTTCCTCTAGGTGGTTTCCCAGACAGAGTTAGGGATGTAAGGTTTTTTTGTAAGGAATTGGTACCTCTGAAAAGCTGTAGGAGGATGACAGATTGCAGCCAAGGAAGAAATTCAGCTGTGATGCAGGAACAACAAGCCTTTGTCATCAGAGATCTAGAGGAATACTGCATGTAGAATTTCTCCTTTGTTGGCTGAAACATCTAGGTCTTCCTGCCCCTGGGCTATGGACCACCCAGAAAAGGCTACAGTTTCAGATGAAGTGGCCCTCTGGAGATCCTGAAGGAGCTGATCGGTGGAGGCTGTTTGCCGACTAATCCTTGAATCTAGAATTATTTCCTAAAGGGTGATCTAAGCACCATATCTCATGCCTACTGCAAAACAGGAGTCAAATCAAAGTTTTCAAAATATAAAGCATTTGTATCTTTGCTAACACATATCTCTTTAATGGTGTCTTCTGCAGTTAGTGCTTACAAGTGTATCATAAAATATAAAAGATGGCATCTACTAACATCTCAATGTTATCTCCTTCCTTTTTTCCCCTTTTGTAGTCTTTAATTAATATTTAGTCTTAGAATTCTTCAATGAACATTTACTCTTTCCAGCTTAATGAATAATCTTTCCTTTTGTGTGTTAAAGTTGTTCAGTCGTGTCTGCCTCTTTGGGACCCCATGCTCTATACTGTCCATGGAATTCTCCAGGCCAGGATACTTGGAGGGTAGCCTTTCCCTTCTTCAGGGGATTTTTCCAACCCAGAGACAGAACCCAGATCTTCTGCACTGAAGGCGGATTCTTTACCAGCTGAGCCACCAAGCCCTGTAGTCTATCTAGGAATTAACTAGGAGTTTCCTTCTCTCCCTGTTCTATGCCAGCCAATTTAGCATATTTTAAAGTCTTAGCATGCACTGGCTTGAGTGCTTCAAGAATTCATCTGGCAAAGTGGCTCTATTATGGGAACTGCTTGGCTCCCAGTAGGGAGGAGGGCTATTTTGCATTCCCTTTCCCCTTGCTTTCAAGACAAGGCACTCCCTTTGTGTACAATAGTCCATAACCTGAATTTATCTATATGTGTTTCAGCTAGGTCTCAGTGGTTGGTAACAAAATAACATATAAAAGCACACTAGGGTTACAAATGAAATATAGAAATATTTAAAACTGAATTATAATAAAACTGTTATCAAAATTTGTGGATCATGGTTAATATAATATTAATTAGTGCATAATAGGAGATGAATAAATAAATGTGAAAGAAAATAAATTAGATATCTCAAAATTTCATTCAGTCATTTCAAACAGATAATTTTGAGTCATATTTATAAAATTTTCAAGGTACAATTAATTTTTAATCAAATTGTACCAATAATATTTTAAAAAATCTAATTCATCAATTAATTTAAAAATTCTTACAATTATGTTTCCAAAACTAGGTCAAGGCTCAACAAACAAAAACATTTCACTGAGAAATACAGATATTAAAATTCAAAGGAAATTACTAAGTAATCAATTATAATAGTATAATTATACTTTATGGATAAAGAGCTTTATTCCACAGATGTGAAAATGTTTCAATAGCAGGAAAATAAAATGGATTACTGCCTTTGATAATCTTAACAGATTAGGGAAGAAAATCTATTTTGTTTTATAAATTCTTTCAGAAAAATGACACAAATAAGTTCTTCACTTATTTGTGATACAAATGCTTAGTAAAAGAATAGATACTTCTTAAGTACATAGAAGTTGACTTCATTTGCCAAAACCTGGTAACAAATATTACATTATACTTAATAAGTATACTTTATACATATTTCTTTTAACATCAGGAATAAAGAAAAAAAAGTCTAATGTTACTTTCATAGTACATTGTAATCAAGATCCTAACCAATCTTATCCATAACAAAGCAAAAGAGAAGTTTAATTTATTTGAAAATGACAGACTAATTTACCTAGAAAAGCCAATAGAGTCAATGAGATATTAGAGTTAACTAAAAGTTTAACAAGACTTCAGAAATGAAATAAAAACTTAGCATGCCCAACTCAGTACTCTTTTTTTTCTACAGCAGCAATTATATGCTAGAAAATACAAAGGAAAGTAAGATATACAAAGAGCAAGTAAAAATGTAAAATATCTAGGAATTATGTTACTAAAAATTAATAGACATTTCATGAAAAACCTTTAAATATTTAATAAAGGAAAGATAATGATCTAAATTAAGGTTTCCCAATGTTAGGTTTAATGACACTTTGTAACATAATTCTTTTTTATTTTAATTTTTTTCATTTATTTTTATTAGTTGGAGGCTAATTAGTTTACAATATTGTAGTGGTTTTTGTCATACATTGACATGAATCAGCCATAGATTTACATGTATTCCCCATCCGGATCCTCCCTCCCACCTCCCTCTCTACCCAATCCTTCTCTTTGTCAGGTAGAATAGGCCTGTGCATTGTAGGACGTGCATCCTTGCCTAGGTTTCAGTAGCATCTCTCCAGCTGTAACAACAAAAAAACTAAATATCTCCAGAAATTGCCAAATGTCTCCAACAGGACAAGACTGCCACTGATCTAAAAGAATGAAAAGATTATTCATACTTTTAGAAAAGATAACTTAACAATATAAAAAGATGATTTATCTCCACAAAGCAATCCCAAAAGCAATTACATTTGTATTTGTAAGATCCTTTATAAACTTACACTTATATACATAGAAATACAGAACAGTGGGTAACTAAGTCAATTTTGTAAAAGGAAATAAAGACAGTGACTTTTCTGGAGATGTGACAAATACTTTCAAAGTCAGAACAGTGATAATAATAACGACAACAGCAATAATAAACTTCCTTAATGAATAAAAGAAAGAAACTATTGGAAAAACAAAGAGCAAACAGTAGATAGATGCACAAGTGCAAATTTATAATATCCTAAAGGGGCACCAATGCTGTATGCTAGGGAAATTTTATAAAGTTTAGTATATGGTATTAGAAAAACTGGATTAGCATACCGAAAAAGTAACACTGCATTATTTTCTAAAATTCTGAATGATATTGGATTTTATTTTCTACAACAAGTGGATTCTAGTTGGATTAAAGACTAACTATATAATTAATAAACATGTAAACTACTTTTCTGTCCTGGATTGGAAACAGGTTTTTAAAAAGAAACTTCAAGACATAAAAATTAAGCCAAAGATGATTAATAGATTACATCAGATTTTTATTTTTCTGTTCATAGGATGACAAACCCACAGCAAGCATCACCCTCAATGGTGAAAAATTGAAAGCATTTCCTCTGAAATCAGGAACAAGACAAGGATGCCCACTCTCACCACTACTATTCAACATAGTCTTGGAAGTTTTGGCCACAGCAATCAGAGCAGAAAAAGACGTAAAAGGAATCCAGATAGGAAAAGAAGAAGTGAAACACTCGCTGTTTGCAGATGACATGATCCCCTACATAGAAAACCCTAAAGACTCTTCCAGAAAATTACTAGAGCTAATCAATGAATATAGTAAAGTTGCAATATATAAAATTAACACACAGAAATCCCTTTCATTCCTATATACTAACAATGAAAAAAAACAGAAAGAGAAATTAAGGGAACAATACCATTCACCATTGCAACAAAAAGAATAAAATACTTAGGAGTATATCTACCTAAAGAAACAAAAGACCTATACACAGAAAACTATAAAACATTGATGAAAGAAATCAAAGAGGACACAAACAGATGGAGAAACATACCATGTTCATGGATTGGAAGAATCAATACTGTCAAAATGGCTATTCTACCCAAAGCAATCTATAGATTCAATGCAATCCCTATCAAGCTACCAACGGTATTTTTCACAGAACTAGAACAAATAATTTCACAATTTGTATGGAAATACAAAAAAACTCGAATAGCCAAAGTAATCTTGAGAAAGAAGAATGGAACTGGAGGAATCAACCTGCCTGACTTCAGACTCTACTACAAAGCCACAGTCATCAAGACAGTATGGTACTGGCACAAAGACAGAAATATAGATCAATGGAACAGAATAGAAAGCCCAGAGATAAATCCATGAACCTATGGACAGCTTATCTTTGACAAAGGAGGCAAGGATATACAATGGAAAAAAGACAATCTCTTTAACAAGTGGTGCTGGGAAAACTGGTCAACCACTTGTAAAAGAATGAAACTAGAACACTTTCTAACACCATACATAAAAATAAACTCAAAATGGATTAAAGATCTAAATGTAAGAAACTATAAAACTCCTAGAGGAGAACATAGGCAAAACACTCTCTGACATAAATCACAGCAAGATCTTCTATGACCCACCTCCCAGAATATTGGAAATAAAAGCAAAGCTAAACAAATGGGACCTAATGAAACTTAAAAGCTTTTGCACAACAAAGGAAACTATAAGTAAGGTGAAAAGACAGCCCTCAGATTGGGAGAAAATAATAGCAAATGAGGAAACAGACAAAGGATTAATCTCAAAAATATACAAGCAACTCCTGAAGCTCAATTCCAGAAAAATAAATGACCCAATCAAAAAACCAAAGAACTAAACAGACATTTCTCCAAAGAAGACATACAGATGGCTAACAAACACATGAAAAGATGCTCCACATCACTTATTATCAGAGAAATGCAAATCAAAACCACAATGAGGTACCATTACACGCCAGTCAGGATGGCTGCTATCCAAAAGTCTACAAGCAATAAATGCTGGAGAGGGTGTGGAGAAAAGGGAACCCTCTTACACTGTTGGTGGGAATGCAAACTAGTACAGCCACTATGGAAAACAGTGTGTAGATTTCTTTAAAAACTGGAAATAGAACTGCCATATGTCCCAGCAATACCACTTCTGGGCATACACACTGAGGAATCCAGATCTGAAAGAGACACGTGCACCCCAATGTTCATCGCAGCACTGTTTATAATAGCCAGGACATGGAAGCAACCTAGATGCCCATCAGCAGATAAATGGATAAGGAAGCTGTGGTACATATACACCATGGAATATTACTCAGCCATTAAAAAGAATTCATTTGAATCAGTTCTAATGAGATGGATGAAACTGGAGCCCATTATACAGAGTGAGGTGAGCCAGAAAGATAAAGAACATTACAGTATACTAACAGATATATACGGAATTTAGAAAGATGGTAACGATGGCCCTATATGCAGAGTATGTAGAAGAGACGCAGAAGTACAGAACAGACTTTTGAACTCTGTGGGAGAAGGTGAGGGTGGGATGTTTCGAAAGAACAGCATGTATATTATCTGTGGTGAAACAGACCACCAGCCCAGGTGGGAGGCATGAGTCAAGTGCTCGGGCCTGTTGGGCTGGGAAGATCCAGAGGAATCGGGTGGAGAGGGAGGTGGGATGGGAGACCGGGATGGGGAATTCGTGTAACTCTATGGCTGATTCACATCAATGTATGACAAAACCCACTGAAAAATTTAAAAAAAAAAAAAAAAGATAGGGGAAAAAAAAAAAAAAGAAAGAATGGTGAAAGTGAAAAGATATGTAAGAAAATATGAAAATATACTCTAGATATCTAGAAATGACAACAAATTACCATCCAGAATAGCCAGAGAACTGTTGCAAATCAACAAAGAAAAGACTAAATAAAAATACTTTAAAAATGCAAAGAAGTAAAGTTTACAGAAGAAAAATCTGCCAGAGCTAATGAATATATGAAAATGTTCATAATTATAAGTTAGCAGAGGAAAGAAAATTAAAGCAGCAAAATATGGCTTTGCCTATTGGACTGGCCATAATCAAAAAGCTGGAAAATGTCAAGCGCTAGTGGGGATGTGAGTCTCACTGCTGGTTAAGACTGTGGGCATTGGCAGTCAATCTAGAAAGCTCCATAGAGGGATATGTGCAAGGTCATTCACTGCAGCAGTGTTCTTCGCCAGGGAAAGGAATTGGAAGCAAATTGACTGCTCATCTTTTGGAGACTGGATGGATAAAATGTGGCAGATGAAACCATGGAGTGTTAAAAAGAAGTTAGAATTTGTGACTTAGATGCATAAGCATAATGGAGAGATCATAGATATATAATGCTTTTTGAAAAACAGAAAAAAAGCATGAGAAAGATAATATAATAATATTCAATTCTTAACCAGAAACTTACATGACATAGTTTAGGCAAAATGCCTTTCTTGTAGGAAATTTTGTTTTATGGCAATTGTAAATGTCCTGTATTTATGTCCTCCTGGTCACCTCCCTCCTTTGGATTTAAGTTGCCTACTCATTTGTATTTCCAATCACATTTTTATAACTATAGCTAGAATAAACCAGAGTGTACATTGTCTCTGTTCAAATTGCATGCTATCATTTTACCATTTTTGTATCTCTATTTGCTTTTCCTCTGGTACCCTCCAAAATGTAATAAACAGAAAGTACAATGCCAAGTATGCTGTGCTTTCAAAGTCTGTTCTATTGCCTACTTCTTTACAAGTTGGCCACATGTCCTAGAAAGTCCTACACAACTAAGAATACACAAATTCTCACAATGTATATTTTTCTTACTATTTCTCACAAAATGTAGAAAACTAAGGGACCCTTGTCTGGATTCTTAATCAGATGAGTCATGAGAAGGAATAATTACTGTGAGTTATTGAAAAAAATTGAATGAATTATTAAGAAAACAGACATTATCTCCCAAACTTTCATGATACAAATGATTTTTTGAGTCAAAGGGCAGAAGGAATTGTAAAACTGAGACATCTTCACATATTTTCAAGTTTTCTATTTCATGTAACTTATGAGTTACCATGTTAACATTCATGAAAGCCAGTATATATTTTCCCATAATCTAGGTATATCTGTTATCTAAACAGCATACTTATATTTAAAATGTTTTTCTTTCCCTCTCTGTGCATGAAAGAACATTATATATACATATATATATGTATGTGTATATATAGGTATATATACATATTTAAATTTAATTTATGTATAATACAAAATATAAAATACATTATAAAGTATTATATGTAAAAAATTAAAAATAAGACAAATACTAACATCACAGAGTCACCAAAATTTTATGTAGAAATTATATGTAGAAATTTAGATTACATATATATTTTCTAATTATATTTATATATATATGCATATAATAGTCTAAAAAATGAGTTATTTCTACTTTAAAGCTTTAAGCATAAAGCCAGTTGTATCCTTTTTCTATTTCATGCTACCCTGTTGTTTTCATTCCCTCATATACCTGCTTAAGCTTTTTGGACTCCTGATTCCAATAATCTATATTACTCTCAACTTTGTTTTAATCAGTGATATGAATATTATATCTTAATCTACATAATTGGAAAAAACAGTAAGCAGTTAAGAGTAGAGGACTTAGGATTCTGGAGCTCTCTTTTTAATTTGTCATAAATCTAAATCTGGGTGGGTAAATATGGTCAAGATGAATCCATCCAACTTCACTGTCAGATCAGCATCTGTTACTTCATCAATACTTAATTGACAGTTCTGCTGTTCAAAAAAATCATTCAATTAGGAACCGGCACTGTTCTGTGAACTGAAAATATAGAAAAAAGTGAATAGACAAGGTCTCTGCTCTCATAGATCTTTCATTTTAATAAACCAGTCAACAAATAAACACAATCTTTTCATAAATTGAAAAGGGCTACAGAGAAAAATGACACAGAGTGATGTGATAGTAAGTACATGCCAGGCTTGTGTATGGATACATAGCAAAGAGGAAACTACTTGAAACTGGGTTATGAAGAAAGAGTCAGCACAAATGTAATATTTGAGTGGAAACCAATGGAAAAGGAAACCCAGCCACAGGAAGACCCACAAGAGATAGGGGATGGACCATAAAGAAGGCTAAGTGCAGAAGAATTGATGCTTTTGAAGTGTGGTGCTGGAGAAGACTCTTGAGAGTCCCTTGGGATACATGGAGATCAAACCAGTTAATCTTAAGGGAAATCAATCCTGAATATTCATTGGGAGGGCTGATGCACAAGCTCCAATAAATTGGGCAACTGATGTGAAGAGCTACCTCATTGGAAAAGACCCTGATACTGGGAACGATTGAAGGCAAAAGGAGAGGGGGATGGTAGAGGATGAGATGGTTAGATAGCATCACTGACTCAACGGATACGAATTTGAGTGCATCCAGGAGATAGTGGAGGACAGAGGAACCTGTCATGCTGCAGCCTATGGGGTCACAAAGAGTCAAACATGACTGCTGCTGCTGCTAAGTCGCTTCAGTCGTGTCCGACTCTGTGCGACCCCATAGACGGCAGCCCACCAGGCTCCCCCGTCCCTGGGATTCTCCAGGCAAGAGTACTGGAGTGGGTTGCCATTGCCTTCTCCATCAGACACGACTACGTGACTGAAAAACAAATATAATTTGGAAATATGTAATAAATATATTTACAAAATATATTAATTTCATAGTTTTATATTTTTCCTCAAATTGTTGTGAAAGGGGAGATTGCTGAAATTAAAAAAAAATGGAATTGCCATATTCATTATTTCAGTTAGTCATCCTTTAATAAATGCTATAGGATACAAATTCTCTAAAAGAAACAAGGAAATATTTTAATTTATACAATTGAGAGACATATCAAATATATATATATATATATATATATATATATATATATATATATATATGTTGGTTACTATGTAGATAGGACAAAATTTGTAACTCAATTCCCCACTCTTTTTTAACTGTTCAGTTTTAAGTTTTGCTTGTTTATTTGGTTTGGGATGATTATAAAGCAATCAGAAATATTTTGATAGGGTGGCCTTATTGGAGGAAAGTTGTATTAAGATACTTGAAAAAGAATATAAGAAATTTAATTTATTTTCTTCATTTAGAATTATTCTAACTGTAGATGAATTGCATAGACAATCATGCTTGCCACCTGTGACTTCTTTCCTCAAAGGACAAGGAACAGAACAAAAGGTTATTTATGCCAGTAGAAAGCATCAGTCCCCCATTCTCCTATCTCCTATTTTTAAATTAATCAAAAAAGTAGACATCTGCCAACGTTTGTGTGGGAGAATTTTAAAGTGAGATTTCTAAATACTCTAGGAAATGGTTTTCAGATGAATTGATAAGATTGGTGAAATTCAACATACAAAAAAAATAATGCTGAGAAATCAACTTAGGAATCCAAATATAAACATTTAAATGGGACAGTAGTATTCAATTTCATAAATGTACAATAATTACGTTAGAAGCAAAATATGTGAAAGCAGAGAACAGTCATATGTTAACCTAGCCTGATGCTCAGAGAATACTCTCAGATTCACTTGAATATTTGCAACTGTTCATAAGTGTTTTAGATTGCTTTCATGCTTAGTTCATCAGTTTGAAAAAAGTTATGCACATATTGTAAAATTCTTGTGCATATGTTACCAGCTCTTCTTCTGCTGTTTATATCACCACTAATTAACATTTTTAATTAAGACAAAAAACACTGTTAGCATAATACATGAAAAACTGGAGCAGGTGTTTAGAGTAATAATTTGTATAAATAGCTATTGCCCTGCACTAGCAACTAAATTATAATCATTAACTAGCTTTTTAGTGGATCAAAGTGAAATTCTTCCTTTTATTTAAGAAGAAAATAGGAAGGAAAAATACACCACAAAAATAAATGCAGACACTACAAAATTCTACTCTTCTCATTATAACCCTGGTCTGCTGCTGCTGCTAAGTCGCTTCAGTCGTGTCCGACTCTTTGCGACCCCTTAGACGACAGCCCACCAGGCTCCGCTGCCCCTGGGATTCTCCAGGCAAGAACACTGGAGTGGGTTGCCATTTCCTTCTCCATTGTATGAAAGTGAAAAGGGAAAGTGAAGTCGCTCAGTTGTGTCCAACTCAGCGACCCTAATGTACACTATGTTTAAAACAGCTTTCTTGAAGTCCATCTGGCCCTCTCCCCCTCCACCACCTCTGACCTTGTACTCTTCAATCCATTCTTTTTTTTTTTTTACATGATACTTTTTCTTTTCTTTTTTTAAATTTTTTTTCATTTATTTTTATTAGTTGGAGGCTAATTACTTCACAACATTTCAGTGGGTTTTGTCATACATTGACACGAATCAGCCATAGAGTTACACGTATTCCCCATCCCGATCCCCCCTCCCACCTCCCTCTCCACCCGACTCCTCTGGGTCCTCCCAGTGCACCAGGCCTGAGCACTCGTCTCATGCATCTCACCTGGGCTGGTGATCTGTTTCACTATTCAATCCATTCTTAAAAGCATGGTTCTAAGCAGAAATGTCCTTCCTGACGTTCTCTGCTCTCCAACTTTCTTCTCCCATTGCAAGTTTGAGTGTGTGCTAAGTCGCTCCAGTTGTGTCACTCTTTGCAACCCTGCGGACTGTAGCCCGCCAGGCTCCTCTGTCCGTGGGATTCTCCAGGAAAGAATATTGGAGTAGGTTGCCAAGCCCTCCTCCAGGGGATCTTCCAGACCCAGGGATCAAACCCTCCTCTGTTATGTCTTCTGCATTAACAGTGGGTTCTTTATCACTAGTGCCAGAAGCAAGGTAGGTTTTTATAGCACTTTGTAGTATATTCCATTAAAACAGGTACTCAACAAATTAAAATCAGTTAATAAATATGTCCATTTTTTTCTCATAAAAGAGCAATGATTAGAAGACTTATATCACCAACACATTGCTAAATTAAGTTGATTTAGCTCACTGAAGTAAATTAAATTAGCTATTTAAACAGAGCTACTTACAATACTTGCATCACACGTGATATACCAAATTATCTGGTTTTAAACTTACCTAAAACTCAAAAGCTTTGTTTCTTATTCCTCTTGAAAAGGCTTTTCTTCTGTCTGTGTTCAGAATCTATGTTAATGCCATCATTGGCCTCCTAGATGCCCAGGAAGAGACTGCAGATCTATCTATAATGTTTTTTTCTCTCTCATCTCTGATAGTCAATGCTCACAATCCACCATGACAACTAAAATTATGTGAACATGTATTATGCTCAGGGCTGAGAAAGTAATAAAATATAAAATATTGTACTCTAGCCACACTCTTTTGAAATGTCTCTGTTATCACCACTTCTACCATTCAGTCCTTTGCCCTGCTCATATTCTTATCATTTGCCTGGGTGATTTTAACAGCTGTGATTTGAGATTCTAGCCCTCAGTCTTTAGACCTTCACATCTGGCCAAATTATTTTTTTCTAAGTTCTTTCTTATAAAAATTGTTATACTTTACATACTTTGTCGCTCAGTCGTGTCCGATTCTTTGTGACCCCATGGAATGTAGCTTGCCAGACTCCTCTATCCATGGGGATTCTCCAGGCAAGAATAGTGGAGTGGGTTGCCATGCCCTCCTCCAGGGGATTTTCCCAACTCAAGGATTGAACCCTGGTCTTCCTCATTTCAGCCTGATTATTTACTGTCTGAGCCACCAAGCAAGCCGCTAAGAATTGCTAATTTATCCTTTTTTCTATAGCTAAGTAGTAGCTAGAGTTGTCATTTCTCCCTCATTTCAGCCTGATTATTTACTGTCTGAGCCGCCAAGCAAGCCCCTAAGAATTGTTAATTTATCTTTTTTTCTATAGCTAAGTAGTAGCTATAGTTGTCATTTCTATGTAGCAACTTAAATATAGCACATATTCAATTTCTGATGATTTAATTTTTAAATATTCTAAACAGCTTTAATCTGACCATAGCTTATTTCTCTAGGTTTATTTCTCATTCCATTATTCTCTGGTATACACAGAACTCTACATCATCACCACGACACAGTATTATGTATAATTACCCATGGAAGTTTGGTCAGATACTCAGACTGAATTAAAGAATAATAATCACCATATTAGTCAGGGTTCTCCAGAAAAAGAAAAACAATGTGCTATATGCATGTAGATATAGTAGATATAAATAGGTAGAGATATAGTAGATATAAATGTAAGAGGAAACATTGCAGGAATTGACTCATGTGGCTATAAAGACTACAGTTCTGTGTATTCTTGCCACCTCTTCTTAATATGTTCTGCTTCTGTTAGGTTCATACCATTTCTATCCTTTATTGTGCCCATCTTTGCATGAAATGTTCCCTTGGTATGTTTAATTTTCTTGAAAAGATCTCTAGTTTTTCCCATTCTATTAGTATATTCTGTTTCCTTGCACTGATCACTGAGGAAGGCTTTCTTATCTCTCCTTTCTATTCAGATTCAGAATGTTCGCACCCAACACCCATACTAAGAAATCACAAGCTAGACTGTTCCTCCCACTGGGTTCCCACATGAGTGTACACCTGAAGTGTACACCACACTGAAGTGTACCCCTTATTTTAATCATGTAAAAGTTCAACTACAGTACCTCATAACTCTGTTTTCAGTAGGCTTACACAAGAACGAGGCAGTGCTTTATATGATAGGGTACTTATGTACTAATTAAAATGGGGTGGCTATACCACAATATATTTTTTGATGTCAAATGAATGATGTGGTATTTAATAAATTCAGAGATAGTGTTAGATATGACTATTATATACCAATATGCCTAATGAAAAAGGAGAAATATTAAAACAGTAATCAAAGTGTATGATGGATGATTCAAATTATGTCCATTCCAAATTGCATTATGCATATCAATGATTTTCAATGTTCAGTTGTAATATCTTCAGATATTTGCAAGTTAGTGACATATAAAACAACTTTGAGGATTTTCTCTGTATTCATTCCACAGATATTTTTAAGTTTGTAATTGTTAAATACATTTGTCTTTTTTTATGTATCTCATTATCAATTTTGCTGTAAGCTGAGGCAAACATAAGTAATTTTCTAAAAGTGAAAAAAAGATATTCTAAACTTCTACCATGTCCTTTTGACTGAAATAACACTTTAGTGTAAATTCATTGCTTTATGTGATTTTAGCCTGTTAATTCAAAGAAGAAAAGAAACTCATTCCACATATTGTATAGTTTTATTTTTCATAGTAGTTATCACTCTTTGAAGTCATGCTTATTTACTTGAGCATTTCTCTATTATCTGTCCCATAAGTATAATATAAGTTTCCTAAAGCCATCATTTTGTTTGTCATATTCACCATTGAATAACCAGAATTTGGAATAATTTTTGGCCCAATACAGATATTAAGGGAACAGTAGGATGAAAGATACTTCAGTTTTTACACCCAGAGTAAGTGAACTTGACTTAAGGTCAGGGTGTTTGTGTTTTCTAAAAAGTCATAAGCTGAAATTCAACCCCAAGATGATGATATTAGGAATGGGGCCTTAGGAAGGTGATTAAGTCATAAAGGTAGAATGCTCAAAATGGGATTAGTGTTCTTGTAGGAGAGACCCCGAGAGCTCATTGCTACTTATTCCATGTGAGGATATCTTAAAAAGATAGCTGTTTCCAAACCAGTAAGCAAGCAGGCATCAGAAACCAAATCTGTTGGTGATTGATCTTGGACTTCCCAGCCTCCACACAGTGAGAAGCAAAAGTTTGCTGTTTAAACTAGTCAGTCTATGTTATTTTGGTATAGCCAATTTCATGGACTGAGTTGGAATCTGTGTAGCTTCACGAGGATTCATAAAACAATCAAGACACTGAGAAAATCCTATATATAAAATTGTATGTCCATTTTCTTTCAGCATAAGTTGATATGTGATTTTTATAAAAGTACAAAAGACATTTAAAAATTATACTATATTTATTTCACAACCAAATCTACTTACACTTGTTCTGCTACCTCAAAATCAGAAAAGACAAAAACCCAACAGAAATAAACAATTTTGAACTAAGTTGTTACAAATAAACAAATATAATGATTAAAGATAAATAAGAACTCCTCAAGGGTGTGTACTATGGATAAACCACCACAGATTCTGATGTTTTCATTATAAATGTATTTCATGCAGTGGTTCAGATTTAGTTACTTGTGTGTTTGCTACAATTTTATTTTAGATGATAATCTTTGTAGTCAGTGTTTAGCTTGTACACACTGTATGTTAAAATTTGCTTAAGGAATATTTCTCTAAAATAATTTACCCAGTTGAATTCATTAATGAGTCCAATCAATATTCATAAGTGATATTATATCAACAGAATTGAAATTAAAAACCTGAATCACAATTGCACTTTGTCATATCAACTATTCACTTTTACTAATATTCTGTTATTGATATCACTGTTCATATTAGTGTGCTTTTGTCTATATGCATTAATTTATGGTTTAACTGGAAGTAGTCACAGAATAAATGTCTTTACATTGTTACATTATCTTAATAGATATTATTGCTATAATCTAATTTTTTTAACTATATTATATTGTTCAAGGACTAGCTGCTTCTGAACAAAGATAAGATTGCAATGGATATCTTCAGATATTATGCTATTCCTCTATTTTGAATTATTATCTTGGGATAATTTAAAATTAAAAATATTAAAAATATATAAAGCTTTATAAGATTCTATCAGTTCAGTTCACTTCAGTCATTCAGTCATGTCTGACTCTTTGCGACCCCATGGACTGCAGCACATTAGGCTTCCCTGTCCATCACCAATTCCTGGAGCTTCCTCAAACTCATGTCCATTGAGTCAGTGATGCCATCCAACAATCTCACCCTCTGTCATCCCCTACTCCTCCCGCCTTCAATCTTTCCCAGCATCAGGGTCTTTTCAAATGGGTCAGTTCTTCGCATCAAATGGCCAAAGTATTGGAGTTTCATCTTCAACGTCAGTGCTTCTAATGAATTTTCAGGACTCATTTCCTTTAGGATGGACTGGTTTGATCTCCTTGTAGTCCAAAGGACTCTTAAGAGTCTTCTCCAACACCATAATTCAAAAACCTAAATTCTTCAGGACTCAGCTTTCTTTATAATCCAACTCTCATATCCATACATGACTACTGGAAAAACCATAGCTTTGACTAGATAGACCTTTGTTGGCAAAATATTGTCTCTGCTTTTTAATTTGCTCTCTAGGTTGGTAATAGCTTTTCTTCCAAAGAGCAAGTCTGTTTTAATTTCATGGCTGCAGTCACCATCTGCAGTGATTTTTGGAGCCCCCAAAAATAAAGTCTCTCACCGTTTCCATTGTTTCCCCATCTATTCGCCATGAGGTGATGGGACCAGATGCCATGATCATGGTTTTCTGAATGTTGAGCTTTAAGCCAACTTTTTCACTCTCCTCTTTCACTTTCATCATGAGGCTCTTTAGTTCCTCTTCACTTTCTGCCATAAGGGTGGTGTCATCTGCATATCTGAGATTATTGATATTTCTCCCAGCAATCTTGACCTAGCTTGTGATTCCTCCAGCCCAGCGTTTCTCAGGATGTACTCTGCATATAAGTTAAATAAACAGGGTGACAATATACAGCCTTGACATACTCTTTTCCAAATTTAGAACCAGTCTGTTGTTCCATGTCTGGTTCTAACTGTTGCTTCTAGACCTGAAGACAGATTTCTTAAGAGGCAGGTGAGGTAGTCTGGTATTCCCACCTCTTTCAGAATTATCCACAGTTTGCTGTGATCCACACAGTCAAAGGCCTTGGTGTAGTCAATAAAACAGAAATAGATGTTTTTCTGGTGTTCTCTTGCTTTTTTGATGATCCAACAGATGTTGGCAATTTTATCTCTTATTCCTCTGCCTTTTCTAAATCTGGCTTGAACATCTGGAATTTCATGGTTCACATACTGTTGAAACCTTGCTTAGAGATTTTTGGTCATTACTTTACTAGTGTGTGAGTTGACTATAGTTGTGTGGTAGTTTGAACATTCTTTGCCATTACCTTTCTTTGGGATTGGAATGAAAGCTGATCTTTTCCAGTCCTGTGGCCATGACTGCATATTCCTAATTTGCTCGCATATTGAGTGCAGCACTTTCACAGTATGACTTTTTAGGATTTGAAATAACCAGACTTCTATCACTTCCACCAGCTTCATAGTGATGCTTCCTAAGGTCCACTTGACTTTGCATTCCAGGATGTTTAGCTCTAGTTGAGGCATTACCTTTAGTTGAGTGATTATCTTTGTGGTTATCTGGGTCATGAAGATCTTTTTTGTACAGTTCTTCTGTGTATTCTTGCCACCTCTCCTTAATATCTTCTGCTTCTGTTAGGTCCATACCATTTCTATCCTTTATTGAACCCATCTTTGAATGAAATGTTCCCTTGGTATCTCTAATTTTCTTGAAGAGATCTCTAGTCTTTCCCATTCTAGTTTTCCTCTATTTCTTTGCATTGATCACAGAAGAAGATTTTCTTATCTCCCCTTGCTATTCTTTGGAACTCTACATTCAAATGGGTATATCTTTCCTTTTCTCATTTGCCTTTTGCTTCTATTATCCTAGATTCTAGAACTAAGATTCTATAATTACTGTCAAATCACTTCCCCCAAAAAAAGTTTTAACCTTTACATTTCATTTTGCCTTTCTGTTATCATTGACATTGGAAAATGATTACACTACTTAATGGGCAAAAAAAAAAAAAAAAAAAGAAAGAAAGAAAGAAAGGAAGAAAATACTATCCCATGGAGAACATGTTCATAAGTCAATATAGTTTTTGGAAACCACATCTACTATGGGTTGACACTGAGTCCCCAAAGACTGTAGACAATGTTCAGTTACAACCAGAATATTGTAGGGCAGGTGATGACTTAATAAACATTTGGAGGATGTAGGCATTAATAAAAGTTGAGGTGAATAAACTTCAGAGATAAATAATAAAAGCAGGAAGAGAATCATTATTCAGACAGTGTGGTTTACCCAAATGCAATACAAAAGAAGATTCCTGAGGTGACTCAGAAAAAAATCCACCAAAGATCACACTTAACCTTCTGCTAGATAAGAAAGCTTATGAGTCCAATCCATGTAGACAATGGCACAAACATTCAATAGTCTGCCTTTTTCTTGGGTATATTTATGATTTGTTGGTTTTGGTTGATATACAAGACAATGACAACTCTCTTTTAGTTTAAAAGGGTAAACTATTTAAAATGCTCTCTGGAAGGGATCTCATTGGTTCCTGAGAAGATATGGGCCATATCTGGAAAAGTTATCTTGCAGAACACAGACAGGAGAGCTGGAGCTGGAAGGAGGAAAGGGTGACATTACGATCATCTACAAAAACATGTAAAAGCATCTTTAAGATCCATTTTAAGGAAAGGAGTGATAGTGTCCTGTTGTCTTACTTGGAAATTAGTTTATAATTATTTCTAAAGTCTCATTTAAAAAGTAATTATAGTCTTTTTGTTTTAGATATTTCCAGAAGTACTTTCAATCACCACAGAAAATATTATCAGCAAAATCATTGTGTGTACCTGAAAAAAAGGAGAAAAGAGGGAGAGAGAAAGAGAGAATCAATCTTTTAAAAAACTGGGCAAAATCTATAAGATTTCTTGAGGCAGCTATTCACCATTCCTCCAAGCTCTATTTATAACTGCTATAAAATAATAATCCCCTTTTCTTGTTCACTTTTATAGGCCTGTCTACAAGCCTTAGAAATATCGTGTTTGGATGAAGAGGTAGAAATCTTAAAAACAGTAAAATCTAGGTTTGAGCCTTTGAGCTTTAGCAGAGGAACCTGCTGGCAGAGGGTGGTATTTGCATTGAACCCCCAAAGGAAAGATTTATTATCAAATATCTGTGAGTTTTGAAAAAAACTTTTATCAAGCTGGTCTGTCATTTATGTACAAATACAGTAAGAATTCCAAAAAGTGTGCAGTAATTCATTTTTTATTGTGCTTCTAAATTATTTATCAATTAAGTCAGTTAAGTTTTCAGGTCATTTTGACACTTAGCTGGCTCCCACTTATGACCTAAGGTAACTTAACCTGTGTAACCTATAGTCTTCCCATTAAAAAATAATGTTTTATAAGAGCCTTGAGAATTGTTCAGTTGCTAAGTCGTGCTGGATTCTTTGTGACTCCATGGACTGCAGCACACCCCCAGGTGGTAAGTAGAAAGCATAATCTCCTGAAAATGAGAGGGTGACAATATTCTGTTTTGTTTGCTTTCTCTACCCTTCCTTCAAATTCAGTTAGCCCACAGTAACTATTAACTTTAAAATCAACAGAAGCTTTTCTTTCATAGTTTACAGGTATACTAAGAATAAAGAATAGTTTTACTTGAGTTTGTCAGAATATGGAGACAGTCCATGAACTACTAAACTGAACACTCTTAGATATAAACCCTTGGAATTAAAACAATATATTAACTTAAGTAGGTGCTATGAGAGTCCTGAAGCAATAGAAGTATTGCTGGGGAAAGCAGTCCATTTATATGTGCTCCAGGTAGATTCATCAAGTGTGAAGATCTATCAGGTACATTTAAAATGGTTAAGAACTAGGAAATCTTTGGTCCTATGTGTCTACATAGTGAAAGTAAAAGGCAATAGTGTTAGATAGTGTTCTGAGTTTCAAAGTTAGACAAATCTAGAGAGGGTTCTGGCTCTGTTTTTCAAAGGACACTTGATTTTAATCTCACTGAGCATCTTCAATTTTGTCTTCTAAAGAGTGAAGAAAGCATCTGTTTCATACATTTACCATGAGGCCTAAATAAGCAGTGTGAATATATATAATGCAATGTGGTGCTTGAGGTAGTTGTTAAATAAATCATGGTGATACAATTATTTAGGACACACAGATTATTGGGCTTAACTGTTTGGAGAAACATTACAGATGATACATAATATTAAAATATGACAATATATGTTAGCTTATTATATGTATATTATATACTTTTCATATGCCTTTATTTGAGGTATCTACCTGATATCTACACACAGGCTTTCTCTGGTTGTGGAGATCAGGGGCTACTCTTCATTGTGGGCGCACAGGTTTCTTGTCGAAGTGGCGTCTCTGGTTTTGAAGCACAGGCTCGAGGCATATGGGCTTCAGTAATTGCAGCATGTGGGCTCTAGGGCATAGGCTCGGGAGCTGTGGTACATGGCTTAGCTGCTATGAGGCATGCAGAATCCTCCGAGGCCAGGGATGAACCCACATCCCCTGCACTGACAAGCAGATTCCTACCCAGTGCCACCAGGGGAGTTCAACGATCCTACATTTTGTGAACTAATTTGATATATCATTTATGTGTTGTCTTCTTCTTCACATTGTATAAAATTTTCTCTCTTGTCTGTTTTACGCTAGAATATTGACTAGTACTCTAGGCTCCCAGAATACTGTGAGCATTTCGAATCAAGTTACATCTTACATTTAATTGTAATACTGGCTTAATTATGCATAATTCATTTTTTAAAAATGTGGCAAATGGCATAAAACACAAGATGGCTTCAAACACAACCTAGAATCAAGATTACCAGGAGAAATATCGATAACCTCAGATATGCAGTTGACACCATTTTTATGGCAGAAAGTAAAGGATAACTAAAGAGTCTCTTGATAAAAGTGAAAGAGGAGAGTGAAAAAGCTGGCCTAAAAGTCAACATTCAGAAAATGAAGATCATGGGATCTGGTCCCATCATTTGATGGCAAATAGATGGGGAAACAATGGAAACAGGGACAGACTTTATTTTCTTGGGCTCCAAAATCACTGCAGATGATGACTGCAGCCATGAAATTAAAAGATGCTTGCTCTTTGGAAGAAAAGATTGACCAACATAGAAAACATACTAAAAAGCAAAGACATTACTTTGCCAACAAAAATCCATCTAGTCAAAGCTATGGTTTTTCCAGTAATCATGGATGGATGTGAGATTTGGACTATAAAGAAAGCTGAGTGCTGAAAAATTGATGCTTTTGAATTGTGGTGTTGGAAAAGACTCTTGAGAGCCTCTTGGACTGCAAAGAGATCAAACCAGTCAATCCCAAAGAAAATCATTCCTGAATATCCATTGGAAGGACTGATGCTGAAGCTGAAACTCCAATGCTTTGGCCACCTGATGAGAAGAACTCACTCATTGGAAAAGACCCTGATGCTGAGAAAGATTGAAGGCAGAAGGGGATGACAGATGATGAGATGGTTGAATGGTATCACCAACTTGATGAACATGAGTTTGAGCAAGCTCTGGGAGTTGGTGATGGACAGGGACTCCTGGCATGCTACAGTCCATGGCATTGCAGAGTCGGACACGACTGAGTGGCTGAACTGATGGCTTAAATCTTCTGTGTGTGTGCTACTCTTACAGTGTCTGATCAAGAGAAGGAACTCCATAAAAGTCACTGTCTGAACTGAGATGGTTTGGGCTATTCAATAACACTTATAGTGATGAAACCAAAAAAAATCAACTCATTAAAAAATGAAGGTGGATTATGCTTGCTCAAATTTTGTGGATAAAATATTTTGTACTAAATAGTTGGATCCTGCTTATATGTAAACGTTTGCATCTCCTCAAACTGTTGAAACAGACAGGAATCAATAATGGTGCTTTCAGGGAAAAAACATAAACTATGAAACAAATGTGCTCAATTGCTCAGTTGTGGTTGACTCTTTGGGACCACATGAATTGGTGGTCCTGTAGATTGTACCACGATCTCTGCCCAAGGAATTTTCTAGACATGAATACTGGAGTGGTCTACCATTTCTTGCTTCATGGGATCTTCTTCGCCCAGTGATCAAAGTCTTGTCTCCTGCATTTGTAGGTGGATTCTTTACCTGGGAAGTTGTATAATAAATACATAGGGAAATTTTTCTTTGGTTTTCAGTTATTACTCCCTTTATCAGTCGGTTCAGTTCAGTCGCTCAGTTGTGTCCAACTCTTTGCGACCCCATGAATTGCAGCACGCCAGGCCTCCCTGTCCATCACTGACACCCTTTATACCAAAGGTTAAAATACATAAATCATCGTTTGAGAGGAATTTTGTTAAAGTTTCTAAAAGAATCCCATAAAATGTACACCTTAACTTATACGTTATTATATGTCAATTATATCTCAATAAAGTTGGTAAAAAAGAGAATTCCATAGTAAATTATATATCCTCCAGGAAAATATTTTAGTATATTATATGAATAAATATTAAACAGGAAGGTTGTATATATTACAAAATATTCTCGCAATTTCTTCCCCAGGTATTTGAAAAACAAATACATAATCCTCTGAAAATTCTCAGTATCATAGGGAAATAAAAGAAGACCTCCTCCCATCTCCACCCACCTAATGAGGCAGAAACTTTTCAGACAATTTGAGAAAATGCCTTGCTTATTTGTTTTTATATTTAAAAGCTAACATCAGATGGATATCTACTGCACAGTTGATTTTCCTTCAAATAATAAATCTGGTATGGCCTGACACTTTCCAGCACTAATAATATGTGATGGGTAAGAAGTTGGAGTGGAAAACCCTTTGTAAACCCCCTCTGCAGTACATTTGTCAGTTTCATGTTTTTAACTCCTGACTGTTACTGTTGGGAATTTTCTAATTCATTCTCATTTGAGAGTCCTCATTTTATCTACTTTTCAGAGTGCAGTGTTATCTGATGTTATTTCAGATGTTATTTCATGCTGAGATGAAACACTGACTGTATCAGTGGGGATAACTGCTGAGAAGAAAGAACAAAAGAATTGCACATATCTAACAGTCCAGAATTTTCAGTGGGGTTGTGCTGAGTTAGAGGATTTACTTATATCCCAAAAGGATTGTTTCATAATATATAGGTTCCTATAAACTTTGAGACTTGTAAAGGAAGCAAGAACTCAACCACAAGTTTCACATTCAGGTGAAATTTTCAAAGTGATCTTATTTTTGTCACTTTCTTTTTATTTCCCATAAGAAAACAATTTTGCATATGCAACAAAATTGTCCTTGGAAACTTTTGATCTAAAAGATAAATCTTGAGGGTTTAATCCTTGAAAATAGGCAAAAAACTACCTTTATTGATCTGATTACTTTGCAAAAGTGCTCACAAAAGTGCAGTTGGGAATAAACATTTCAAAAGACTGTGACACAATAAAAATGATTGCTAAGACTATGCAATCCACAGTTTAAAAAAATTAACTATGAGTTAGCTTTTTCTCTTGTATTATAGTTATGATTGCATGCCTAGAATACATTGCAAAACAAGTTTAATTTTAGTGACCTTAAGAAGAATATTAAAGAGTTTAAAATATCTGAAGATATCTGTAAAGTCACTCTGGAAATCATGCGATGAAGCCCCTATCAAATTTTAGCTTTATCTCTATTTGAGACTATACATAATGATTTTCAAAATGCTACATCATCACTCCAGTTTGAAGGTAAATAAGATAATACTTATAAAACTCTTCACATCAATCTTGAAACCTACCTAACATGTTTAATAGCATAAAATAGAAATCAAGGTAGTAGTAGTGAAGTAGCAATAATAATAATTTTGGAAAATTTCTTTTTTAAAAGCTAGTTTAAAAGATACTAATAACATTTGACATCAGCATTTATCAGAGTCACTAATGAGAAGATTAGATTTGTCGTTTCTATTCTATAATTCATGTTTGTATGCAAATTGTGTTATTATAATTATAGCCATTTGCTCATTAAGACAAAGCCATTTTATGTGTTAGGTTAATGTTTAATTGACATGTATAGAATTATAAACAAATGCAAAAATGTAGTAGTGTGCTTCATCTTAATTACTTTCATGTTTTTAAGGATTTTCTCTTTTTCCTCTCTCATAGAAAAAAGGAAGTATTTCATAACAACCTTCATAATATGAAACACCATATGGTTCATTATTCAATCCATTAGAAAAAACTGCAAAGAACAGGTTGTTCTCTTGTGATGCAGTGATCCTTACTTCACCTTCCATTACAGTGAAATTCTGACCTCAGAGTTCAAGTCTGATACCAGATCTTTGATGATGGTTACCAATTTGTCAGTTACCAACTTGTTAACCCTCAGTGGAGATTACCTGATGGCTCAGACAGTAAGGGATCCCTCTGTAATGCAAGAGACACAAGTTCAATCCCTGGGTCAGGAATATCCCCTGGAGAAAGGCATGACAACCCACTCCAGTATTCTTGCTTGGAGAATCCCATGGACAGAGAAGCCTGATGGGCTACAACCCATGGGGTTACAAACAGTTGGACACAACTGAACAACTAACACTTTAATCCTCAGTAATGCATCTATTGCACTTCTAGATTTCATCATGTATATGAGAAAGATAGCACTCCTACCCGTCAAAATAATAACTAAATATTCATTAGTAGACTTATTCATATTTTATTATATGGTAAGTGACAAAATAAAAAATAAAGAAGATAGTACAGTCCAATGTTACTTTTAAACTTAACATATACATATATCTTGGAAGACTCTAACATATCAAACACTGTGCTGTGGTGGATATGCCTTAGAAACCTTCACTTATGAAGCATGTGATTGGATGGGGAAAATGCAGAAGTAAATTAAATATTTGATTTAAATCAATATAAAAGAAGTGCTCAAGTACTTACATGAAGAGGTGAAACATTACTGGTCATAAATAAGTATAAGCCATAATGTAAACATGAACTATAGGCACAAATAAAATAGTATTAGAATCACTTAATATGATGGAAACTACTTCCCTGGTGGCTCAGGGGTGAAAAATCTGTCTGCAGTGCAGGGGATGTGGGTTTGACCTTTGGGTCAGGAAGATCCCTTGGAGAAGGAAATGGCAGCTCATTCCAGTATTCTTTCCCGGTGCAGCCCATGGACAGAGGAGCCTGGAGGGCTACAGTCCAAGGGATCCAAAAGAGTCAGACATGACTTAGCAGCTAAACAGCTGCAACAATAGTATAAGTGAATAGAAAGTGAATTGGTAAACTATTCAGTATTAACCTGAGTCCATAGCTTACATTAGCTTTCACTCTTGGTCTTGATTATCTATGGGTTTGAACAAATGTATGATGGCATGTATCCATTATTATAATATCATACAGAATAAATTAAAATGCCCTAAAAACCCTCAGTGTTTTGCCTCCTCATCCCTTCTGTTTACTTAATCTCAGAATCTACAGATTTTGCCTTTTCAAGAATGCCAGTTGTACAGTTAGAATGAAGCAGTATGTAGCCTTTTACCTTGCTTCTTTCAGTTAGTAATATACATCAGAATTTCCTCCATATCTTATTATGATTTGACAGCTCATCTATTTTTGGCCCTGAATAATATTTCTTTACCTGCATGTACCACAGTTTGTTTGACCATTCATTTACTGCAGGGCATGTGGGTTGCTTCCAAGTTTTGGAAATTAAAAATAAAGCTGCAGCAAACGTGTGTGCAGGTTTTAGGGTAGACAAGTTTTCAGCTCCTTTGTGTAAATATCAAGGAGTTTATGGTATGTTGAGTTTATGGTAAAGTATAGTTACATCTGTAAGGAGAAGGAGATGGCAACCCATACCAGTATTCTTGCCTGGAGAATCCTGTAGGTGGTGGAGCCTGTTGATTGCTGTCCATAGGGTCGCACAGAGTCAGACACAACTGAAGCGACTTAGCATGCATGCATGCATTGGAGAAGGAAATGGCAACCCACTCCAGGGTTCTTGCCTGGAGAATCCCAGGGATGGAGAAGTCTGGTGGGCTGCCATCTATGAGGTCACACAGAGTAGGACATGACTGAAGAAACTTAGCAGCAGCAGCAGGCTAACTGTCTTCCAATGTGGTTCTATTATTTTGTTTTTTTACAAACAATGAATGAATGAGAGTTCCTGTTGCTTAAATCCTCACCACAGTTGGGTGTTTTCAGTGTTTTCAATCTCATTCATTCTAATGAGCGTGTAATGATATCAACCTAGTGTTTTAATTTGAAGCTCCCTAATGACAGATGTTCAAGCTGGTTTTAGAAAAGGCAGAGGAGCCAGAGAGCAAATTTCCAACATCCGCTGAATCATCAAAAAAGCAAGAGAGTTCCAGAAAAACATCTATTTCTGCTTTATTGACTACGACAAAGCCTTCAACTGTGTGGATCACAATGAACTGTGGAAAATTCTGAGAGATGGGAATACCAGACCACCTGACCTGCCTCTTGAGAAATCCGTATGCAGGTCAGGAAGCAACAGTTAGAACTGGACATGGAACAACAGACTGGTTCCAAATAGGAGAAGGAGTATGTCAAGGCTGTATATTGTCCCCCTGCTTATTTAACTTTAATCTCTATTCCATTTATCTCACTTATCTGCCATTTCTCCTTTCTCAAAGATCATCTGACTACGTGTGTGCATCTATTTCTCATCTATTTATCCACTTCTTTTGAACTACTTGCCTTGTCTCTTGAAAGTACCATATCACTTTGATTACTATAGCTTTATGGTAAGTCTTGAGGTCACATAGTATCAGTCCTCAAACTTGGTACTTCTTGTTCAACATTATGTTGAATATTGTGGTCTTTTGCCAAATCAATCTGCTTTTACATATTTAAAAAGTAGTTATTTTAAATATTATGTATCCCAACACCATATAGTCCATATTAAACATCTTTGCAAACTGTTTTTAGCCCACAGATTGCAAATGTGTAAAACCTGCCCCAGTATATTGATATAGTGTCTGGAAAAATTTCTAAATAATTTACTATTATGGTTGGACAAGAAGAAAATTTGAATTATCTTCAAAACTGCTGTTTAGAAGGACTAGAACAGAACTGATCATTTAAGAGTTGTCCTAGTGGTCAAGACTTCATGATGAGCCTATGTTTACTGAAAAAGAAGCAGAGGCTGTGCTCACCTAGGGTTATTGTAACCAACCACAACTACATTCAAAGGAAGCAGATCCCAAGAGGGACTCTTGGCTGCTTAGAATAGAAATAACTGCTGGAACCATGGATGGCAGTATCATTGAAAGATGGAAATATGACAAAAAATATTTTTTGCTGTATTTTAATGTGACCTTCTCATGTAATTTTCTGAATCTCAAGTCAATAAATCAATAACTCCTTGAATTTACCATATCTCTATTTGATTCAGGCTCTTTGAGAGAACTTTATATCCTGCCATGCAATTTTCTCTTACCCTACACCAAAAAAAAAAAAAAAAAAAAAAAATCAAGCCCTATTTCCTTAAATAATCTTGCTGAACACCAAGATCATACCAAGATTTTGTATCATAGACTCTCATGGTCCCTTATACTTCCACTCCATGCATTTGTTATTGTTTAGATGTCCCCATCAGAGTATAAACTTCAATAGAGGCCAGAGTCACAATATATTTATTTACCTAACACAGTCTTTGCATATAGTCATGATAATGTTTATTGAGTTCATGAATGGATATAAATGAATATATTTTTGGTCTTTATGGATGTATTCTTTCATACATAGTAAAAAACCATTATTCTATTTAAATACTTGGTGGAATTAAAAATGGAAAAAGAAATCTTGGAAGTGAACTCAAGAAATTGCAGATGACTATAGCATAAACAGAGAGGGCAATGGCACCCTACTCCAGTCCTCTTGCCTGGAGAATCCCATGGACGGAGGAGCCTGGTGGGCTGCAGTCCATGGGGTCGCTAAGAGTCAGACACGACTGAGCGACTTCACTTTCACTTTTCACTTTCATGCATTGGAGAAGGAAATGGCAATCCACTCTATTGTTCTTGCCTATAGAATCCCAGGGATGGGGGAGCCTGGTGGGCTGCTGTCTATGGGTCGCACAGAGTCGGACACGACTGAAGTGACTTAGCAGCAGCAGCAGCAATATAACATAAACAAAATAATTCTTCCAATTTCTAATCATCATAGCATAACTTGAAAATGATTGCTAAATACCAATAAATCAATTAGAAACTAGCACTGTACTGATCATCTCGTTGTGGAGTTGAACTTTACTGCTCTTTATATGCACCTATGTCTATGATAACATTAATTCAAGAAATACTTAATGGAAGCTTTATCTTACGAAATTAGTTCCTCACTTTAAGTGGGCAAGTTAGGAATCATGATATAGTTTTCCTTACATTTTTAAAAAGCTCTGGATTATTATGTCAGAATTTTATTTTCTTGAAATTTCTAATAATAAAACAGAATTTTCAATTTAACAGTTGTGATAACTCCTTGGTTTCCATAGAAGAGTTTTTTTTTTTTTTTTTTTTTTTTTTTTTTTGTCTTTTATTTAACAAAGCAATGACTGAGAATCTATCCATATTCAAATGTTCCCCTTTCATGATGGCTCAATTATTATTGTTGGTACTAATCATCTCAGTACTTGGCAAGACTCATTCATACTTCAGGAAAGCAAACTTTCCCAGAAATCAAAACACCAAATGTTCTGAACAAAATAATTGGAGGATAAGAGGCCCCTTAGAATCTGAAATTTTCACTTGACAGAACCTTGACAAATGTGAGTGGGTGTTTAATCAAAGTGATATTTGTCATAGAGCATAGCTCACAATTTTCAACACAGCAAAGGAAATATTTGGTTCCTATGGTGCAATTGGAGCTTAAATCCAGGCAGACCATTCCAAGTCTGTGATCTACATTGCTTTTTAATTCAGAACTCAATGGCTTGAAGATTCAGTTTCTGGTATTTGCACAGATTTGAAGGCAAAGGTTTACTTTCCCACCAAATGTAGTGATTTTAGAACTGGTGCATGGCTATACTTAACAGGTTCCAAGAGCTGAGGCAGAGTGCCTGAATTAAAAAAAGATGCCGTGTTTGATATCTGCATATTTGCAGATATCTGCATATTTGTAAAATGGAAATGATATCAGAGATGTAATGTTTATGTTATACACATTCACCTTTTGGAAATGATTTAAAAAGAGAGAGATTGTGAATGTTCAATTTGCATTTTTCTGACAAACAAATTACTGAAACTTATGATCTTAGACCAACTCACATTGGAAGATGCCACTTATTTAGTGTGAGTTAGAATTACCTCAGAGATTGTTTAAAGCTACTAACGTATTCTAATAGAATCTATCCAGCTATTAGAATAACATTCTTTTGTCTAACTTGTTTTTCTCCTCATAAGTGTTTATAAATTAGAAAGGTTAGAAGAAGCTTTAAAAAGAGTATAAAGTCATGAAAATGCTGTTCTTGAAAAACAGTTGTGTGTACATGTGTGCCTATGTTAGTTGCTGAGTCGTGTCCAACTCTGCAGCTCCATGGACTGTAGGCCACCAGGCTCCTCTGTCCATGAAATTCTCCAGGCAAGAATATTGGAGTGTGTTGCCATTCCCTTCTCCAGGGGATCTTCCTGCCCCAAGATCAAACCCGGTCCTTCTGCATTGCCGGCGGATTATTTACTGACCTAGCCTCCAGGGAAGCCCATATGTACATATGTAATACTATATATTTAGATTACTTTTGGAAAAACAATGCAATTGTTTATAATTTATTTTGCAATTGTTTATAATTTATATTGCATATGATATATTGTATTATATGCATTCAGATTATTTACTTTGGGAGAAACAAAAGAGGAGCCCTTACTAAGTATTGAGCTTATTAAAAAATAATCTTATTTTATGACTGAACATATTTTAAAGTACACAGTGGTTACAGCAAGATAATGAAAGAGCTTGGATCCCAATCCAGATTATCTCATAGGTATGTTTTTCATTCAATAATATTATTTTCATGTAACTCTTCTTCCCATGGATGTGCTATTGCTTTTCACTGATTGGTGGATCAAACAGTATCTCAAATAGATTTGTCATGATTTTCCTGAATTTTTTTTTAAAACAAGCAGAACAGGTGGACTGATTACCAACGCCAGGAAAGGATTTCAACTACTTGAAATGTAGCAAACAGCATCATAGTAGCACCCTCCAGGATTAGAAGTCCAACTATGCCTACCCATTGCGTCTTGGCATCACAATATCCAAGGAAAACACAACACAGTCAAGCATTGGAAGGAACAATGCCTCTACTCACAGGGAAGTGACAGAGCAAGATCAGCTCTGGCAGGGTTCACTGGTCGCTCATGACTAGCAATGCCCAAATACATCCGTTGTCCCAGTCCCCCTCCAAGCTGATGCAGGGCAATTGGTATATATGCACTCCCTAGTGCTACAAAAAAGGGACCCCTCTTCCTTCCCCATGAAGTCTGAAATACTGAAAGTCAGAGAGCCACTGAGGCACATGAGTAAGCAGAACAAAGGAACACCCACTGACTATAAAACATGGCACAAAGTTGCCAACTCCAGCACAGGCTGTATGTTCTCTTTATCTCTTGGTAAGGGATTGTTTGCATGGGTCAAATGACTGCATGCACGATTTCCCTTATTCTTGTACAGTATGAGAAAAAAATATTTTTAAAATAAGTGAATTAACCTAAGTGGTTTTCGTTCTGCCCGCCTTCTGACAGGTAAGTCTATGAAGCTTATAGAAGCTTCCTGATGGGAGAGACTGGCTGTGGGGAGAACTGGGTCTTGTTCTGATGGGCGGGGCCATGCTCAGTAAATCTTTAGTCCAATTTTCTGTTGTTTGGCAGGGCTGTGTTCCCACATCACACTGCCCCACTCAGTGCCCCCGACCCTGCAGCAGGCCACTGCTGACCCACGCCTCTTCCAGGGACCCCTGGACACTCACAGGCAAGTCTGGGTCGGTCTCCCGTGGGGTCACCGCTCCTTTCTCCTGGATCCCGGTGTGCACAATATTTTGTCTGCTCCCTCGAAGAGTCTGTTTCCCCAGTCCTGTGTAAGTTCTGTAATCAAATTCCACTGCCCTCCAAAGTCAAATTCTCTAGGGGTTCTCAGTCCCTTTGCCAGATCTCCAGGTTGGGAAATCTGTTGTGGGTCCTAGAACTTTCTTAACAGTGTGAGAATTTCTTTGATATATTGTTCTGCAGTTTGTAGGTCATCTGCTCGGTGGGTCTTTGGTGGGGTTAATGGCAATCTCCTCCAGGAGAGCTTGTGCCACAGGCTGGGTAACCCAGGTAGCTGCACCCAGAGGCCCTGTCCCTTGCAACTGGCAAATGCTGACCCGTACCTCTACAGGAGGCAAATACGATCTGGCTAAGTCTCTGTGGAGTGTCTTGGTCCTGGTACACACAAGGTTTTGTTTGATCCCTATCAGTGTTCTTTTCATCATAAGGGACTGGAAGTAGGAAGTAGGAAGTCAAAAGAAACCTGGAGTAACAGGCAAATTTGAAGTACAAAATGAAGCAGGGAAAAGGTTAACAGAGTTCTGCCAAGAGAATGCACTGGTCAAAGCAAACACCCTCTTTCAACAACACAACAGAGGACTCTACACATGGACATCACTAGATGGTCAACACCAAAATCAGATTATATTCTTTATAGCCAAAGATGGAAGAACTCTATACAGTGAGAAATAGTAAGACCAGGAGCTGACTGTGCCTCAGATCATGAACCTGTCATTGCCAAATTAAGACTTAAATTGAAGAAAACAGGGAAAAGCACTAGACCATTCAGGTATGACCTAAATCAAATCCCTTACAGTTATATAGTGGAAGTGACAAATGGATTCAAGGGGTTAGACCTGATAGACAGAGTGCCTGAAAAACTATGGACAGAGGTTCATGACATTGTACAAGAGGCAGTGATCAAGAAAATCACCCACCCACCCCCCCCAAAAAAAAAGAAAGAAATGCAATGAGGCAGAATGGTTTTCTGAGGAGCCTTTACAAATAGCTGAGAAAAGAAGAGAAGCAAAAGGCAAAGGTGAAAATGAGAGATATACCCATTTGAATGCAAAGTTCTAAAGAATAGCAAGGAGATAAGGAAGACTTCCTCAGTGATGGATGCAAAGAAATAGAGGAAAACAATAGAATGAGACAGACTAGAGATCTCTTCAAGAAAATCAGAGATACTGAGGGACATTTCATGCAGAGATGGGCACAATACAGGACAGAAATGGTATGGACCTAACAGAAGCAGAAGATAGTAAGGAGAGGTGGCGAGAATACACATAAGGACTGTACAAAAAAGATCTTCATGACCCAGATAACCACAATGGTGTGATCACTCACCTAGAGCCAGACATCCTGGAATATGAAATCAAGTGGGCCCAAGCATCATTATGAACAAAGCTAGTGGGGGGTGATGGAATTCCAGTGGAAATATTTCAAATCCTAAAAGATGATGTGAAAGTGCTGCACTCAATATATCAGCAAATTTGGAAAACTCACCCTTGGCCACTGGACTGGAAAGGTCAGTTTTCATTCCAATCCCAAAGAAGGTCAATACCAAAGAATGTTCAGATAATTATTTGAGCACAGTTGCACTCATCTCACATGCTAGTAAAGTAATGCTCAAAATTCATGAAGGGAGGTTTCAGCAGTATGTGAACTGTGAATTTCCAGATATTCAAGCTTTATTTAGGAAAGGTAGACAAACCAGAGATCAAATTGCCAACATCCGTTGAATCATCGAAAAAGCAAGCGAGTTCTAGAAAAACATCTACTTCTGTTTTATTGATTACACCAAAGCCTTTGACTCTGTAGAGCACAATAAACTGTGGAAAATTCTACAAGAGATGGGAATACCAGACCACCTGACTTGCCCCTTGAGAAATCTGTATGCAGGTCAAGAAGCAAGAGTTAGAACCGGACATGGAATAACAGACTGGTTCCAAATCAGGAAAGGAGTAAGTCAAGGCTGAATATTGTCACCCTGCTTATTTAACTTATATGCAGAGTGCATCATGTGAAATGCCTGGCTGGATGAAGCACAAACTGTGAACAAGATTACTGGGAGAAATATCAATAACCTCATATACACAGATGATACCACCCTTATGGCAGAAAGGGAAGAAGAACTAAAGAACTTCTTGATGAAAGTGAGAGATGAAAGTGAAAAAGTTGTCTTAAAACTCAATATTCAGAAAATTAAGATCATGGCATCTGATCTCATCACTTCAGGGCAAATGAATGGGGAAACAATGGAAACTGTGACAGACTTTACTTTCTTGGGTTCCCAAACCCCTGCAGGTGGTGACTGCAGCCATGAAATTAAAGGACGTTTTCTCCTTGGAAGAAAAGTATGACCAACCTAGGCATCATATTAAAAAGAGGGACAGTACTTTGCCAGCAAAAGTCCATCTAGTCAAAGCTATGGTTTTTCTAGTAGTCATATATGGATGTGAGAGCTGGAGTATAAATGAAGCTCAGTGCTGAAGAATTGATGCTTTTGAATTGTGGTGTTGGAGAAGACTCTTGAGAGTCTCTTGGACTGCAAGGAGATCCAACCAGTCAATCCTAAAGAAAATCAGTCTTGTATATTCATTGGAAGGCCTGATGCTGAAGTTGAAACTCCAATACTTTGGCCACCTGATGTGAAGAACTGACTCATTGGAAAAGATCCTGATGTTGAGAAAGACTGTAGGTAGGAAGAGAAGGGGATGACAGAGGATGAGATGGTTACATGGCATCACCAACTAGATGGACGTGAGTTTGAGCAAGCTCTGGGAGTTGGTGATGGACAGGGAAGCATGGTGTGCTGCAGTCCACAGGGTCGCAAAAAGTCGGACGTGTCTGAGCAACTGAAGTGTACTGAACCTAAGTGGAGAGTAAGTGATTTGTCTACAGTATGTATGAACAGGTTGCAGATGGAATATTTAGACTGATCAGCCTCATATTTAATCTACACTATTAGGAATTCCTGTCATATTTAACTTGGAAACTCACCTTAAAAATGAAAAGAAAAAAAAAGGCAAAAAACTTAAACTGAATTTTGGTTGCATGCAACAGACATTTTTATGATAGTTTGTGAGTTTAAGATAATCACTTTCAATAAATATCCTGTTAGATAGGTTCTGTGACATTTTACAAACAATGGTGGCAAACTAATAACATATTTGCTTGTAAATGACAACCAAACCTCAATTATACTTTATCATTTGTCCATATTTCTTCTTTGGTATATCATCTTTTCTTCCATAATTAGAAGTTTATCATCTCATCACACTGTAAGATCTTTGAAACAATGAACAAATACCTTCTCCTTGGACACACCTCATCACCTGTCTGATACACAGTGATTTTGAGCCAACAGCAGACAATAAAATTGGGTGGATTAATGAAATAGTTTCCAATGCAGTTACAAGTCCTTCTCACACTCAAGGCAAGAGAATTACACGTGGATGTGTATAATTGGTATTCTTCTGCCACAAAGGAAAGATTGAGAAAATTTTACCGATGAATTTTATGACTCTTCTTAGTGGATTTTTAGTCTAATTTATTTAATTGTATATCTATCTCTATCTATATATTTCAGAGTGGACATGGGTCTATTTAACCAACCGAGTAAAAGACTATTAATTACTAATAGTTTGACAAAGCCAAGTGTCTATTTTTTCTTCTGATATTGACCTTTTAAATGAAGAATTTAAACTGACAAAATTTAAATAGATTGGCCAAATGATTGAAGTCTTTTTTAAGACAATATTTTAACCCATTTTCAAACATTCTATTTATACACATATTAATTAGCCTGGGAATAAGTGGCCAGAAAAACACAGGGTTTTAAGGTTTTAGAATACAGAATATTAGTGTATCTGACTGGGATATCTGTTTTTCATGAGATATTGCCTGCTCACCAAAGAAATTCCTCACTGTCTATCTATCGTGGACTTCAATTTTTCAACAGAATAGCCTGACTCATCACTGTTATGCCAGTGACATCTGCTCTATCTGTCATTGCCTACTGATTCCCCTGGGGAAACTCTCGTATTTCAGGCTTATATAGAAGGTATTAAGTTCGATATCACAGAATATGTTGCACCTAAGAATTACTAGAAGAGAAGATATGCATTGACTTTGACTATTCATACAGGAATTTTAGACAGTTAAAGTTGAAAAGGATCTCAGAGAGTTTATTGTTAAAAAAAATTCCAAGGTAAAATTGAAGCTCAAGGAGGAAATATTATTTGGCCCTGACCACCAAACCAATTTAGATAAAAGAGTCAAACCTACATTTTCTAATTTGAAAGCAGAGACTGTGCCCTTTCTGGACAAGGAAATGGCAACCCACTCCAGTACTCTTGCCTGGAAAATTCCATGGATGGAGGACCCTGGGAGGCTACATTCCATGGGGTTGCAAAGAGTCAGACATGGCTGAGCAACTTCACTTTCACTTTCTGTGCAGTTTATTAAACATTATAAATACCTTTCACTCCAGCACATCAGGGAGAATTTATAGCTCTAATGTTATAATGGAACCATGATTCAGTTCAGGAAAGTCCTTTGTGGCTCAGTGGTAAAGAATCCATCTGCCAATGTAGGAGACACAGAGTCCATCCCTGAGTTGAGAAGATACCCTGGAGAAGGAAATGGCAACCCACTCCAAAATCTTGCCTGGGAAATCCCATGGACAGAGGAGGCTGTCAGACTACAATCTGTGTGATCACAAAGAGTCAGGCAAGACTGAGAGACCAAACAACAACAACATGACAAAGTTGCATAATGCTGACAGCATTTTTTTTTTTTTTTAATGGCCTTTACATTTGGATCACTCTACCATCTCCTGGATCTCTGTATCCTTTTCAACCTTTCCTCTGGGTATTTCTTCTTCTAACAACTTACAAAAGGGCTTCTCTGGTGGCTCAGATGATAATGAGCATGCCTGCAATTCAGAAGACCGAGGTTTGATCCTTGGGTCAGGAAGATCCTTTGGAGAAGAAAATAGCAACCCACTCCAATATTCTTGCCTGGAGAATTCCATGGAGAGAGAAACATGGCTGAGCCACGAACACTTTCAACATACAAAATACAATTTTTTAAGGAATTCTATTAGTTGTCAACAAAGTTTTACTCTAATAGGGACCAATTCAGCGTCTTCTGTTGTCTCTGTGCTATTATCACTCTCGATGTTGCCTTTTCTCACCTATGATACTTATATTCCATTACCCACTACTGTTTACTGCTGGATTCTCCAATCTGGTTCTCTGCTTTCTAAAACCAGCCTTCTAACTTTTTGAGCATGACAATCATGAACATTCATTGTCCAGTCCTCCAACACTTGGAGATTCCACCTATGAGAGTGGAATTTTGGTAAAGAAAGGAACATGGAAACTTTGGAGCTACACCATTTATATGCTCATTCATTTACATGGACATGGATCTCAGTGGGTATGGAAATGATCTTTAGGAAAGCCATATAGCCAGAAAAATTCAAAAATTTTTGTCCTCAAAACATTTATATTCTAGTGAGGGGTGTAAATAATCAACAAATGAAAATATAAATGGCTATAAATACAATATTAAGGGATTTTCTTTGTGGAAAAAATAATCAAAGCCATGGTGACAAGACATGGACAATATAATACATAGACAATGTGAATGAGTCACTTAAACTTAATGTTTAACAATATAAATTACTACCTGATTACATTTATAAAAAGTTCAAAAATGGACAAAATAATTTATGGTGTTAAAATGATAATTTATTTTAGGGTAAAGGAGTAAACAGGATGACTCCTTCTAAGAAGTTTAGAGTATTTCATTTTCTGAACATGGAATATTTCTTTCATAAAAATTCATTGAGCTGTACATAATTAATGTTCTCTTCTGTGACAACAAAAGCAGAAGATACTAAGAAGAAGTGGCAAGAATACACAGAAGAACTGCACAGAAAAGATCTTCATGACCTTGATAATCATTACGGTGTGATCACTCACCTAGAGCCATATTCTGGAATTAGAAGTCAAGTGGACCTTAGGAAGCATCACCATGAACAAAGCTCATGGAGGTGATGGAATTCCAGTTGAGCTATTTCAAGTTCTAAAAGATGATGCTGTGAAAGTGCCACACTCAATATGCTAGCAAATTTGAAATATGGAGCAGTGGCCATGGAACTGGGAAAAATCAGTTTTCATTCCAATCCCAAAGAAAGGCAATGCCAAAAAATGCTAAAACTACCATACAATTGTACTTATGTAAAATGCTAGTAAAGTAATGCTCAAAATTCCCCAAGCCAGGCTTCAACAGCATGTGAACCATGAACTTCCAGATGTTCAAGCTGGTTTTAGAAAAGGCAGAGGAACAAGAGATCAAATTGCCAACATCGGCTGGATCATCAAAAAAGCAAGAGAGTGCCAGAAAAAACATCTATTTCTGTTTTATTTACTATGCCAAAGCCTTTGACTGTTTGGATCACCACAAACTGTGGAAAATTCTTCAAGAGATGGGAATACCAGACCACCTGACCTGCCTCTTGAGAAACCTGTATGCAGGTCAAGAAGCAACAGTTAGAACGGGACATGGAACAACAGACTGGTTCCAAATCAGGAAAGGAGTACGTCAAGGCTGAATATTGTCACCCTGCTTATTTAACTTATTTGCAGAGTACAGCATGAGGAATGCTGGGCTGGATGAAGCCCAAGTTGCTATCAAGATTGCCAGGAATAATATCAATAGCCTCAGATATGCAAATGACACCACCCTTATGACAGAAAGCCAAGAACTAAAAAGTCTCTTGATTAAAGTGAAAGAGGAGAGTGAAAAAGTTGGCTTAAAGCTCAACATTCAAAAAACTAAGATCATGGCATCTGATCCCATCACTTCAAGGCAAATAGAGAGGGAAACAGTGGAAATAGTGAAAGACTTTACTTTAGGGGGCTCCCAAATCAATGCAGATGGTGACTGCAGCCATGAAATTAAGACTCTTACTCCTTGGGAAGAAAGGTTATGTCCAACCTATACAGCATATTAAGAAGCAGAGACATTACTTTGCCACCAAAGGTTCCTCTAGTCAAGGCTATGGTTTTTATGAGTCTTAAAGGTCACTCAGACTATAAAGTGTCTGCCTACAATGTGGGAGACCCAGCTTCAATGCCTGGGTCGGGAAGATCTCCTGGAGAAGGAAATGGTAACCCACTCCAGTATTATTGCTTGTAAAATCCCGTGGACAGAGGAGCCTGATAGGCTACACTACATGGGGCCATAAAGTCGGATATGACTGAGTGACTTCACTTCTTCACTTCATGGTCTTCCCAGTAGCCATGTATGGATATGAGAGTTGGACTAAAAGGAAAGCTGAGCACCGAAGAATTGATGCTTTTGAACCGCGGTGTTGGAGAAGACTCTTGAGAGTCCCTTAGACTGCAAGGAGAACTAACCAGTCCATCCTATACGAGCTCAGTCCCAAATATTCATTCAAAGGACTGATGTTGAAGATGAAGCTCCAATACTTTGGCTACTTGATCCGAAGAGTTGACTCATTTGAAAAGACCCTGATGCTGAGAAAGATTGAAGGCAGGAGGAGAAGGGGACAACAGAGGATAAGATTGTTGGATTATATCACCGCCTCAAGGGACATGAGTTTGAGTAAACTCTGGGAGTGGGTGATAGACAGTGAGGCCTGGCATGCTGCAGCCCATGGGGTCGAAAAGAGTCAGACGTGACTGAGTGACTGAAGTGAACTGAACTGAATTGTGACAACTTTACTACATTAGGCAAATTAAAAAAAATACCTCTAAGTACCAGTAGAAGTAGCTAAGGCAGACATTGGGGGAAATAAATCATTACGAGTAGAGCAGCCTCCCAATCTAGATCCTGGAATGGAAGCAGCACAGTATATTGTAGTATTTCAACAGCCATTTAAGCACATATTAGGTGAAAGATGCTCTTTCAAAGAGCAGCACCCTTCAGGTTCTAACAGGAAGGACCTTACCAAGTGATGAAGAGATAAATCAGACAATTGAAATAAATTTTTATAAACCAATGAGTTTTCTAAAGAGTTGGCATTCATACTATTCTGTGGAGAATAGTATAAAGCTACTGTTCAATGGAAGGACTGATGTTGAAGCTGAAACTCCAATACTTTGGCCACCTCACGCGAAGAGTTGACTCATTGGAAAAACCCTGATGCTAGGAGGGATTGGGGGCAGGAGGAGAAGGGGACGACAGAGGATGAGATGGTTGGATGGCATCACTGACTCAGTGGACATGAGTTTGAGTGAACTCCAGCAGTTGGTGATGGACAGGGAGGCCTGGCATGCTGCGATTCATGGGGTCGCAAAGAGTTGGACACGACTGAGCGACTGAACTGAACTGAATTGTTCCATAGAAAACAGACTATATTTGAAGCAAGTGAAGACCTGTTCAATAAGAATTTTAGGAACACAGTTATTAATGAGCTGACATGATGTTCCACTACATAAGGTCCGTGGTTTATTTCTATATACCCTCTGGATAAGATCTCAATTCTTTACGATGACATTCCTCTTTGTGTCCTGTGCTCATCTTTCACCGAATACAAACATTCTGAAAATTCCTTCTTGTGTTTGTTAGCCATCTGTATGTCTTCTTTGGAGAAATGTCTGTTTAGTTCTTTGGCCCATTTTTTGATTGGGTCATTTATTTTTCTGGAATTGAGCTTAAGGAGTTGCTCCACATCGCTCATTATCAGAGAAATGCAAATCAAAACCACAATGAGGTACCATTACACGCCAGTCAGGATGGCTGCTATCCAAAAGTCTACAAGCAATAAATGCTGGAGAGGGTGTGGAGAAAAGGGAACCCTCTTACACTGTTGGTAGGAATGCAAACTAGTACAGCCACTATGGAAAACAGTGTGGAGATTTCTTAAAAAACTGGAAATAGAACTACCATATGACCCAGTAATCCCACTTCTGGGCATACACACTGAGGAATCCAGATCTGAAAGAGACACGTGCACCCCAATGTTCATCGCAGCACTGTTTATAATAGCCAGGACATGGAAGCAACCTAGATGCCCATCAGCAGATGAATGGATAAGGAAGCTGTGGTACATATACACCATGGAATATTACTCAGCCGTTAAAAAGAATTCATTTGAATCAGTTCTAATGAGATGGATGAAACTGGAGCCCATTATACAGAGTGAGGTGAGCCAGAAAGATAAAGAACATTACAGTATACTAACAGATATATACGGAATTTAGAAAGATGGTAACGATGGCCCTATATGCAGGGCAGAAGAAGAGACGCAGAAGTACAGAACAGACTTTTGAACTCTGTGGGAGAAAGGGAGGGTGGGATGTTTTGAAAGAACAGCATGTATATTATCTGTGGTGAAACAGACCACCAGCCCAGGTGGGAGGCATGAGTCAAGTGCTCGGGCCTGTTGGGCTGGGAAGATCCAGAGGAATCGGGTGGAGAGGGAGGTGGGATGGGGAATGGGGAATTCGTGTGGGATGGGGAATTCGTGTAACTTTATGGCTGATTCACATCAATGTATGACAAAACCCACTGAAAAATAAAAATAATAATAATAATAATAAAAAATGAAAATTCCTTCTTCTCTTTTATCATTATACCTTTACATACTGTTATTTTTGTATTGAAATCTTCTCAAATCTTCATCTGGCTCAGTCTTGTTCTTCACCTATGCATCTGTTTCTTAGTTTTGGGTATAACTAAATTTAAGCCAAAATATTGACTTTTGTCCCTTGTTTGAAACTTTAACACTGGACAGTGACATGGTAACCATCACTTTGTGTTATCACTGTTTTGTGTCAGCCTTTATTCCTGACTAAAAACTGTATTTTGATTGAGGACAAATGCTATATCTTGTCCACTGCTGTATGCAAACCACCAAGTGCAATGGCTATCACACAAGAGAAGCTTGATTCATTTTTCCTGAATAATGGAATAGAAAGAGGAAAGAAGAAACAAAGGCATGATTAGAGCTTCCCTGGTGACCCAGTGGTTATGAATCTGCCTTGCAATGCAGGGAACACCAGTTCGACCCCTGATGCTGGGAGATCCCACATATTATGAAGCCACTAAGCCTGTGCCCATAACCACAGAAGCCCACACGCCCTACAGCCTGCGCTCTGCAATGAGAAGTCTGTACACTGCAACCAGAGAGTTGCCTCAGCTCACTGCAAATAGAGAAAGCAGTGAAGACCCAGAACAGCCAAGAATAAAAATAAATGAATGAATGAATTAAATAAATTAACTTTTTTCTTTTAAAAAAATTAAGGTAAGATCAGATGGTGGAAAGATAGAAAGACTAGATGAGTAATCACATATTTTTACTCCTAGTCTGAATATTTTCCTTTAAGAATGATATACTCAAATGGATCTGGGACAAGCAAAAGTAAAAATCACTTAAATAATTCAAAAGGGAGTTTGAGGGCTCTGATGAATGTGAGCATGCACTCTTTAAAGGGAAAGCAGCTCTTCAATACAAGTTTACCGGTGTCATTTGAGAATGCTACCGATCAATGTGGCCAGGTACCCTGATCTGTGTTTGTTTGCTTAAAGATAATCCATAGGAGTTGATTTTGAAATGGTGGCTGGCAATTCCAAACACTGCCACCATCATCTTTACTATTAAAATATAAATGGTATGCTTACCAACAATGTGAAATATTTCTGTCTCATTTCTATACAGAACTCTTTGATATCTTCTTCCCAGAGCCCACTCTAGCCATTTTCAGAATAATAATTCTATCTTCAATTTTTTTAAAACACTTTTGTAAATTACTGTGGTTTTATTTGAAATATTTTCATGTGTTGTAGAAAAGGTCAATTGTGGCCAGTTTCCTTAATATGACAGAAACTATGTTCTTTATTTAATATGATATTTTAAGAAAATAATTTCATAAATAGTGAAGCATTTTTCAATTTTCCTTAGTTTGCTTCCCCCACACACAAATTTTGAAGACTATGATATATGCTCTCTTGTCTTCTAATGATTCATTTTCTTTAATTATTTCAACATATCATTGGAAAAATTTCTGAGTTACCTTTGAGTTCACTTTTTTCTTAGATTTGAATGTGCATTTCTCTTGTATATGTTACAACATTCTTTGTGGTCCGTTTAAAAAAAAAAGACAGAAGATTATATGCATCTGTAAATATAATGACACAAATTATTTAGGCATAACCTTAACAAGTAAAAATGTAACCTGTTTTAGTTTTTGCCTACCAGGGCATAGATGGTTGTCTCCACTGTAAGTTAGAAATACAGTTAAAGCTTGTTTGTAATAATAGACTGTCTACCAAAAAAGAAGTATTCATTTGGCTTATTCTAACTCTCATTTTATTATTCTGAGCATTTAACAGAATATTCACAGTTATAATTAGGCTAACAAAAGAAATTCTCCTATAGTTATATACTTTAAGTTCATAAATTTGAAATCTTGTATCAGGCTGTAAACTGGGGTTAAAGGCATATTTTCAGACAAGAGTAATTAAGTAGTAATAAAATGGGCATTTTTCTAGGATATAATAGCAGACATTAGAAGAGGGCATTTTTCAGACTCATGTAACACAGGATATCTATGTACATATATATAATATATATGTATACATATAATATATATGTAAATCATCTTTTGCCTCTAACATAATAAGTAATGTTTGATATTTTCTCAGAATTTCTTATAACCCCAACTTACCTGTGTTAATTTACTATGGGACTCGCTTCTAAATTGTATGGCATATAATGTTTCTAAGAACTTCTCACTGTTTTTATTCTTAGTGCTCCCAACATTTATTTCTATGGAGGTTAATGGGCAAAGATGAACATACTAAGGAGAAAGTATTTATTATGAGGCTCTCTCACAGAATAGCCTTAGTAAAACTTTTAAACATATTTGTAGTTTAGTCTCACTATGCTCAATCATCTAGAGTAATCCAAGACAAAAGACATGGAAAGCTAAAATCATTGATTTTCATTTCCTTTCTATTATATTAATATTACATAGATTAGTTTCTGTTTCTTGGCAGAAAGCCAAGAACTACTATTTCATTTTTTTCTTTTCTGAAAAAAAACTTCAAAATTACTTTAGTAAAATTTTTATTGATTAACTTTATTTTTAACTTACTGTCGTAAGCTGATACTTGAAAGGCAAAGGAGAAACAAGAATCTTAATGGAGGCACAAGCCAGATATGTGAAATACCAACTGGAATCTTTTGAAATGATCTACAGATTACACTAGAATGACAGTTACCATGGTTAACTTTAAAAGAAATATTGAGAATAAAATAAAAAACATTTAAAAAAACAGGCTATTTGCCTTTCTGTTACTATTAACTATGTTATTAATAATTATTTTTGTCTTTTTTATGATTGAGAAAAACATATCCAAGAAGAGAATATTTGCTTCATTAAAAGAGAAGTAGGAGAAAAGAATTAGTACCTCTTCATGATCATTTAAGAATTCATTATTTATAGGAGGATATATTCCTAACTCAGAGATGTAATTCTCACCTAGCTAACACAAAGCTTAGCCTCCAACTATTCCAAGCTTATGATTTCTGCTGTGTTTATCAGTTAGATTTTGTTTTGTAATGAGAAATGAATATAATTTAACAATTTAAAGCAATGCATGAACCAGGATTCGATGGCTATATAGCAAATAATCAAAATACACTTTCAAGTTGTCTCAGGTTGTTGGCGGAAATCAGCTCCCTGTAGGTGCAGAACCAAGGCCCCCACTGTCTTACGAGCTATTGATTAGTTACTGCTTTCAGTTTCTAGAAGTTGTTCTCAGTTCTTTGCTTTGCAGTCCCTTCTGACTTAGCCGTAAAGCAACTCTCCTGAGTCAAAATCCTCTCTTGCTTTGATCTTATTAAGCATTCTCTTTTCAGAATAGCCATAGAAAACTTTTAAAAGGCTTATCCAGATGATTTCTGAAGTTAGCTGTCAAACACCAAAACTTAATTATGGAAGGAAAATCCATCAAATTTAAAATCCCAGGGATCGAGTGTGTGTATATCAGACAAGTGAGAAATCCTGCTTGTCATAACCAAATTGTAAATCTCATGAGCCTGCAAGGCTGAGCTCAGCTAAGTGATTCTTCATATGGAATATTCCTGGGGTTTCATATGCAAGTATGATCTGCTGGACATTAGCTGTGATCAGATGAACTAGATTTTTTTCGGAGAGCTTCTATAGAGTTTTATGGACAGGCAAAGGGGCAGCCTTTCTCAACCATGATTATCATCCTCAAACAGGGTTGTCTAGTGCTTCTTACTAGTTTTGAGAAAGAGAACACAACTGCACAAAGTCTCCTGAGGCTTAAATTCTAAATTCATACATTGTCCCTTCTACCATACTTTGGCCAAAGTAAGCCACAAGTCCTATCCAGATTAAGTGAGTGGAGAAATAGCTTCACATATTTAAGAAAAAGCTCCACATATTTAAGAAAAGGGAAGGTTCTGTGTTTAGTTTTGCTGTCTACCATGGTTATTTCAGGATAAAATTAATTAGGACAGAGAAGAAAAAAAAAGTGCTAAAGGAAAATATATACTTATACAATTAGCTATATTTATATATATTCTAAGAATTAAGACTAAAATTAGATAGTGAGTATTTTTAGATTGGAAGAGTTGGAAAAATTAAAATTTAGAAGAGCTAAATAAATAAAACTCCAAAAAAGATCAATTTTACCACTATCTTGATATAAGAAGATAGGTAAGGAAGGATATTTTTAGCTGAAACTACATGTATTTCTTCTATTTCAACTTTGATTTGAGAATATTTTTCATATTTCAAAAGGTAGAATAAAAATCTTTGTTGCATCTTTCACATTTATTCTGGGAGGTGTGCATATATAATGGAAATAAAAGTTGCTAAATATCCTTCTTCTCTAACCACCATTTTAGTTTTTAAAAGTACTTCTGCTTTTGTTTATCATAGAAGTTTGAAGGAAATTTGCAAAATCTGAATGGCATTTTCTCATCTAATCAGGATTTGATATGTGTGTCAAATTTGTTCTCTTGCTTTATCCACTATTACAGAAAGATAGTGGATAAATGAACTGAAGGAGACAGGTATATTTATTCACTAGACTCATAGTCTGTCTTAGATAATGATTTTCAATTTACATCATAATTCAAGAGGGAGAAGCTGAACATCTATTCACCTCTATAATCAACATTAGCATCACTAGGCTCCTTAATAGCCAAAGGGCAGGAGTATGGCATGTAATGAATTTTGGAGCCATTTAAAATTTTATCCCTGTTGGAAGTAAAAAAACCCCACCTTGTTTCCTGAACATTTTAAAGTTTTGTAATACTCCAAAGGCTTATATAATTTCAGTGTAAATATTGGCTCTTTATCCCTTGGCTAGAATACAGGCATCACTCATTCAATAGACATGAACTTGGGCAAACTCTGGGAGATGACGGGGCATAGGGAGGCCTAGTGTGCTGCAGTCCATGGGGTCACAGAGTCGGACACAACTTGGTGACTGAACACCAACAGAATACAGGACACTGAGAGGGAATGTAGCTTGTCTTGTTGGACCAAAGTAGCCAAATGCAATGTTCCTCTTCAGTTATTTAAAAAGAGTTGATGCTGCATAGTCAGCATAACATTTGCCACTTCCATCTTTACAATGAGAACCATCAGTGAACCCTGAGAAGCTGGCATTGTCTAAAGGATTTTCCAGTAAGTTGTTGCATGTAGTCAAAGGCTGATCTGTCAGTGTTGAGCAGACATGAGTAGTCTCCTTTGCAGGGGAAGGAAGAAAGGCAGCAGGAATAAAGCTATTAGGGTGATAAACAGTTAAATGAGGAACAGTTAGCAAGAGAATCTCATAGGAGGTAAGGCAACTGGGTAAAATGCACGGAGTGTGATGAAAATTGAGGAGGGCTTTGCCTGCATGGGTTACAAAATGGTTAAAGGTGACCCTATTATCATTTCCCCAGCAACATTAAAATTACAGCAGCAGGAACAGCTCTGAGGCAAGGGAGTATCCTCTTGCCAAAGGGTCTATTTGTTAGCTACAATACTCTGCTTGATGGTGACCCCCATGTTTTCAGGTGAACACCCTAAGGGCATTTCCTTTCTTTCCATATACACAAGAAGAAAGAGTTATAATTAGGGTGTTCAAGTAAAGGGGGTTCTATCAAATTTTCCTTTAACATGTTAAAACTTATATCACCCTGATTTTTCTGAGTAATATGGTCAGGTTCAGTGCTCTTTAGTAAGTCATATGAAGACTTGGCTAACCTCAACTCCTCCCATAAACACACCAAGATTATAATTATTTGCAGAGCAACTATCAATGAGAATGACTTGAGCACTGGCCAAAAAAAATTGCCCCTATAAAGGTTATAAAGAAGGGAACACAATGATATGGGGAAGGAGAGGTGGGGAAATTATGGTCAGTATCCATATTCCCTGGGTATGAGACCAACAAACAGAAGAATAATCACAATTACAGAGATTCTCCCCAAGGAGTGATAGGTCTGAGTTCCACACTGGGCTCAATAGCCTTGAGCTCTTGTACCTTAAGCCTTCTTCTTCTTCTTCTTCTTTTTTTTTTTTAATTACTACTGCACTCGTCATCTCAATCTACAGTTTTTAGCCTTAGATAGAGCCAATGCATGGGCTTCCTGTGTGAAGCTAGTGGTAAAGAACCCACCTGCCAATTAAGGAGACATAAGAGATGTGGGCTTTGATCCCTGGGTTGGGAAGATTCCCTGAAGGAGGGCATGGCAACCCATTCCAGTAATCTTGTCTGGAAAATTCCATGAACAGAGGAGCCTTGTGGGGGCTACAGTCCATGAGGTTGCAAAGCGTCGAACATGACTGAAGTGACAGCACACACACATCCAGGGCCAATGCATATGGTCAATTGCCAGGGAACCAAACGTATGATTCCTCAATTCTGTGGTCTCCAACCCACTACAAAATATATATATTTGGAGTAGGAAACTGCCCTTACATCAGTTTTCATTTTTCCAGTCCTATTAAGACTGTTGTTTAAGAGACAATTTTTTAATGAGAGAAAATAAAGAGGAACTAAAGAACCTCTTGATGAAAGCAAAAGAGGAGAGTGAAAAAAGCTGGCTTAAAACTCAACTTAAAAAAAATTAAGATCATGGTATCTGATCCCATCACTTCATGGCAAATAGATTAGGGTGGGGGGAATCCAAACAGTGGGAGACTTTATTTTCTTTTGTTTCAAAATCACTGTGGATGATGAATAGAGCCATGAAATTAAAAGACTCTTGCTCCTTAGAAGGAAAGCTATGACAAACCTAGACAGTGTATTAAAAAGCAGAGACAACACTTTGCCAGCAAAGATCTGTATAGTCAAAGCTATATTTTCTCCAGTAGTCATGTATAGATGTGAAAGGTGAAAGTTGGACCATTAAGAAGGCTGAGCTGTGAAGAATTGATGCTTTCAAATTGTGGTGTTGGAGAAGACTCTTGATGGTCCCTTAGATAGAGAGGAGCTCAAACCAATCAATCCTAAAGGAAATCAATCATGAATACTCATCGGTAGGACTGAAGCTGAAGCTACAATACTTTGTCACCTGATATGAAGAACTGACTCAATGGAAAAGACACTGATACTGGGAAAGATTGAGGGCATGAGGAGAAGGGGACAACAGAGGATGAGATTTTGGAGGGCATCATCAACTCAATGGACACAAGTTTGAGCAAACTCCTGGAGATAATGAAGGGCAAGGAAGCCTGGTATGCTGCACTCTATGGAGACACAGTCAGATACAACTGAGTGACTGAACAACAGCAATTTAATGCTTATTATTAAAAAGTCAAGTTTGAAATTCCAAGTCATTTTATTGTTCAAAAATATATGGCATTGGCAATTCAAAAATTGTCTGTCTTTTACTATGACTATCAAGAAACTACCATAAAAGAACATTTTAGCTGTATTTTTCAATTTATTCAAGTTTTAACCCTGAGGACATAGTATATAGAAGTGTATCTACTAATAGAAATATAAGGCTAAGAGGAAACTGTAAGCAAATGAGGTACAAAATAAACTTTAGGAAACAGTTGCTACAAGTTTTCTAATGATACTGTAAATGGCAGCTGTAGTATGCTAAGCAATTGTGTACCTAAGGACAGTAATGAGCTCCCTGCTTCTCTAAAAACTGATATTTATGCTTAAACCTGAACAATGAGCAGGGATTTTCTATGATAAGCAAAGACTCAGAGTTTTGAGAAGACTAAATATTCAGAAAATATCAGATGAAAAATGGTAAGGAAGGAAATTTTTTTCAAGAAACTGAGAAACAAACAGTGTAGTCAGAACAAAATGATGAGTCAACTGCCCCAGATGGGATTGCTGAACTGGTATGCTTGGAGGCAAGTAAAATGCTAAATGATTTATATTAAAACATAAATACAATAGGAATCCATGGAAATATTTTCACTGGGCACCAATGATGTGATTTAAATTGTGCAATTATATGACCACTACATCTCTGAGTCTGAACTCCTAGAACCATGATAGAGTTTGTAGTCTTCTTGAGTATGTGAACATTTGCAGAAGTGCTATAATCTACCAATCATGTCTTTATAATGGTGGTGCAAAGATAAATCTTTACACATTTGTGTAATGGCTGTAATAGTTCCTATATCAGCAGGTCACATTAAAATTAGCAACAAGGAGATCATTAGAATGAGGCCGTGCTCATGCTGCCTGTGGCCTGCATAAACAAACCAAAATCCATGCCCGTGATTTCCTCAAGGTTATAAAATCAAAATGCTAAGGGCAACCATCACAAGTAGCCAACTAGTCTTCAAAAAATAGTTCATCAATTTCTTTTCTTTGTTTCTGTACTCTCTCCATAAAGTATTATACTTGGCTGCTAATGGTAGAGCACTTGGCTGCTACTAGAAGCACTAACAGCTTCTAGTTTGGTGTTGCCCAATTGAAAATGACTTTTGCTCAAATAAACTCTTAAAATTAAACAAACAAACAAACAAACAATTTTGAGACAATGTTCTATCATATAAGTTTGATGGAAAAATCAAGTCTTCCTTTGTGCGCTCCATGTATGAGTACTCGTTTCTGAGGTTTCCAGCTTTATTTAATGCATGTTTTGACTATTTCCACCTGTGGATTTATGTGTATAGGTTGTATTTATTAAAATAAAACACTTTCATTTAACCATGCATTTGTGTGTGTTTGTATGCATGTGGATACTTTCTCTAGAAAGGTTTGTGGAAGCTTAGAAGGGATACTTGGAATGATATAGATAGAAGTAAATGTGTTATGTTATTTTTTTCTGATTGGCAATATAGGAAAAAGTGCAGGTTTGGATGATCATAAAACTGTAGAGAAATGAGATTGTAACTTATGAACAGAAAAATATAGAAACTAAAGCACAGGAATGCAAGCGTGTTTTACTTTTTCATGGGATGAAGTTCAGAGAAATAATACTGCATCTGGCTGAACTAACTTTAATAAAACATCTTTAAATTATATGCAGAGTACATCATGTGAAATGCCAGGTTGGATGAATCACAAGCTGGAATCAAGATTGCTGGGGGAAATATCAACAACCTCATAAATGCAGATGATACCACCCTTATGGCAGAAAGTGAAGAGGAACTAAACAGCCTCTTGATGAGGATGAAAGAGAAGACTGGAAAACCTGGCTTAAAATGCAACTTTAAAAAAACTAAGATCATGGCATCCAGTCCCATCTCTTGATAGCAAATAAAAGGGGGAAAAGTGCAAACAGTGGCAGATTTTATATTCTTGGGCTATAATATCACTGCAGTGATGCAGTGATCACAGCCATGAAGTTCAATGTCTGTTTCTTGGAAATAAAGCTATGACAAACCTAGACAGCATATTAAAGAACAGAGTCATCACTTTGCTGACAGAGGTCCATATAGTCGAAAGTACGATTTTTCCAGTAGCCACATACAGATGTGAGAGTTGGACCATAAAGAAGGTTGAGCACCAAAGAATTGATACGTTTCAACTGTGATGCTGGAGAGGACTCTTGAGAGTCCCTTAGATGGCAAGAAGATCATACCAATGAATCCTAAAGGAAATAAACCGTCAATATTCATTGGAAGGACTTACACTGAAGCTGAAGTTGGAATACTTTTGTGAGGTGATATCTCATTTAGTTCACACTGAAAGGGAAGGAAATATACCATGAAAACCCTAGACAGCATATTAAAAAGCAGAGACATTACTTTGCCAGCAAAGGCCCATATAGTCGAAGCTATGGCTTTTCTAGTAGTCATGTATGGACGTGAGAGTTGGACCATACAGAAGGTAGAGACTGAAGAATTGATGTTTTTAAACTATGGTGATGGAGGAGACTCTTGAGAGTCCCTTGGACTGCAAGCGGATCAAATCAGTCAATCCTAAAGGAAATCAATCCTCAATATTCATTGGAAGGACTGATGTTGAAGCTGAAGCTCTAATACTTTGGCCACCTGATGGGACGAGCCAACTCATTAGAAAAGACCGTAATGCTGGAAACTATTAAAGGCAGGAGAAGAGGACGACAGAGGATGAGATGGTTGAATGGCATCACTGGCTCAATAGATGTGAGTTTTAGCTTGCTCCAGTTGTCAATAAAGGACAGGGAAGCCTGGCATGCTACAGTACATACGATCACAAAGAGTTGGACATGACTGAGTGACTGAACAACAATAATATCACTAAGCAGAAATCTTTGAAGACCAACCTTGAAGTAAGTCAAGAATAAGGGATGTGTAAGTACATTTTTGTTGCAAAAACTTTCCTAATATTCTGTGAGTAAGAAATCTTGATCACTGTGAGACATCAAGAAAACACTCAAATATTAGGAAACTGTTTTCTTTAGCCATTCAAATGTTACATCTCATTCTTCTTTGAAAAATATATTGATGTGTACTTTATGGAGAAACCATAATCACAGTATGTCAAAAATAAAGGCACATTCTAATGGTAGTCATTCTCTAAACTGAGTGCTGTAAATCAAGAGTTCTCTCTGATTAATAAGAGACAAACTCCATTCCTACTTTTGTCATGATTTCCAGAGGTTTTATCTATATTCCTTTTATCTGACTGTGCATAAAGCACAGAGGAGAAAATAGAACATATCACTGTTAATTGTTCACATTCAAAGAAAATACTAGAACAAGAATCCATATTCCGGGTGGTCCAGTAGCTCAGATTGTGTGCTTCAACTGCAGGGGGCATGGGTTTGATATCTGTTCAGGGAAATAAGATCCACATACTCCACAGCATGGCAGAAAAGCAAACAAACAAACAAACATATTTCTCAGATGAAGACATTCTCTTAAAAATCCAAAGTAGTACTTTGCACACTAATGCATACATGTGAGCCAGAACAAATAATAACAATAATCATTCAGGGAAGTTTATTTTATGCTTATCCAGCTACCATTAGATGAATTCCTAGAAAATTCAGAAAGATATGGGACATTATTCTTCTTATGCTGAGTGATTCATTAATGTTCAACTACCTTGGATGATAATGGAACTGTCCATGCATATTATTGGAAAAATGTAGCCCTGGAGAGTTAAACAAATGTAATGCAGGGAATAATGTGTCTCAGGAGGGAATGTATGACCTACTCACTATATTAACTTTGTATTGTCTTTGCTTCTATGATTGGTTACAAAAACCTGTAAAAATGGTTATTAATATTTTAGAGAAGTGTTAGAAAGGTTATTACTCTGAATTTACAAAAGAAACCAAGCAAACTACCAAAAACTACACTAAAGGATCATTTTATCCTGGGATATTTATACAATATATTTGTTTAATTCTCTGTTCTTTGTTTTGGAATATGTTGACACTTCAGTATGAATTTTTTAAAAGTGAAGTTTGTCTGCTTTATTTGTGATAGTAAATCAATAGATAAAGACATTATTATTAATTATCTACTGTGTTTCAAACACTATTTTGTGACACAAAAAACCCATGACTTTCTTCAAAGAGGTTAGAATAATGGTAACTCAAACTTGGACATCATTTTAGCATGTACAACTTGATTTCACATTCAAAAGGGAGAAATTATCTTCCTGAAATGTTTTAATTTCAAGATTCTATGGTTTATAACATGACATGCATGAAAAATTGAGTTTATTGTTTTATACCTCATAGCAAGTTTTTATCAAACCGTCTTCCTTATATCATTAACAGGTAGTGCTTCTCTGCATGCCATCCATGGATTCCTTGTTTGGAAGCAGCCAGGCTATTTGTTAAACATGCATATTTTGGCCACAAACATAATTATTCTGTTGTCAAAATCTCTAGGGAGAAGCCAAGAAAAGCTCCATTTTAACCAAGTCTCTAGACCATTATTCTGCACAATGAAGCATGAGAATCACTTCTCTTAGTTGTGCTAATCCATTCATCTTAGCTAGAGAGATGAACTTCCATTTGTGAAACTGCTAGTGAGGACCGGAAAGAAATGAGGAATAAATAGTAGAAAACTGAAAAGTAGTGAGCTGTCCTTAAATGCACAGTACTTTGTTTATTAATAACACTTAACAAAAATTTACTATGTGTCAGGGATTGTACCAAGAATTTTATTAATACATATAGTGCCCAAGGATTTTATTAATACATATAGTACCCAATTTATATCTTATATAAAACATGTCTTCTAGAAAAGCAGAATTTTGAATCTCTAATTTACCAATGAAGAAACTGAGGCCAAGACAAGGTATTGAACTGACTAAGATCATAAGAACAATCATCAGATGCGAGATTCAAAAATCAGGTCACTGTTCTTTAAATTCTCAGTTTCTATGCTACACCAGAGAGAATAATGTGGTTTGTGGTGATCAAAGAAAGTTTCACTGGGAATGGCAACTCATTTTAGACTTTGGTATACAGAGAATTGGAACTCACAGTTGTCACTAAAGAAGGATTGGAGTTTAAATAAATATAATAAAGGAAGGGGAGTATTCCAGATTTCACTAATGGGGTAAATAAATCTTGAAGTCTGACATAACTGGGCATGTATGCGACACCAAATACTGAAGTGTAGAGGAGTAGGGAGAATGGACTTCCTGAAAACAGAGTGAGTATTTCTTTGGTGAAATATTTTTACTTTCAAGAATGTAAAAAAGTAAAATTTGTATTTATGCAGCAGTATTTTAGTAGAGCTTCCTTCTGCTCATATTTATTATTTTATCTAAAGGATTTAAAGCACATGACCACTCTGAAAATTCTCTTCACCATGAAGTTGAGAGATCTTGTTCTATCTGATTTCCACTCACTACTCTGTTTTCTTCTTATTATAATTCTCTATCTCATTTCTCATTCTTTGCTTATCCTTTAAATGTGAGTTTTGTTCTGCATGCTATACAAGTATGGTTTTCTTCACAGTTTCCATGATCTTCTTTAAAATTTCTGCTGAGGATTTCTTAAAATATTCTCTTCACATGGCTTAGCAGTAACTAATGAGTAAATAGTAATTTACTCACTATTTATTCTTATTTTTGGCTAGAAGTGTCTTAATTTTGTTTAAATTTTTGTGCAGCTCTATATGAATTATCTTAATTTCCTATAAAAATTTAATTCTTCTTCTAAGATATCGATTGAAAAACGGGTATATGAGCCAATTCTAGCACTTAAACATGGGATAAAGTTGTCTGGCCTGGAGAAAAGGATGGTTACCCACTCCAGTATTCTTGCCTGGAGAATCCTGTGGATAAAGAAGCCTGGCAGGCTGCAGGTCACAGGGCTGCAAAGAGTCAGACTCAACTGAGTGACTAACAGTAACTTACTTACTTACTTGTCTGGAGGAGGAGAAGAATGGTTCTATAAAACGTTTCTTCCCTGGTTAGAAAAAAAAAAGAAAAGGCACACACAGAAAAAAATCATCATTGTTCTTTAGCTGGACATTTTCAGATCTGAATCCTATTAAGGAATTTGATGCATCTACCTTGTATCCATAAAGAGGACTATTACGAATGCAAACTGGAATGCCAAGGATGGCAGAAAAGAAAGACAAAAAGTACTGATGCCCATTGTAATATTCTTGAGAGATCATATCACCAACCTTGGAATTTGATGTTAAGTATGACGATGAGTTTTTAATCTTATTTGAATTATTTCAATTTTATGTTTTCTTTCAGCCGAAGTTATCCTCATTGGTTCCAAAGGAAAATGAGATGGATACAACATTAAAATTGTAAAATTGTGAATGTTTCTGGGAATAGATTTTGTGATCTTAGATATTAAAAAAGATCACATTTTAAGAATTTGTTAATATTAATAAATTTATTTGTAGTAATAAATTCTTAAAATGTACTGATTTGAGATATTTATTACTTGCAAATATGCATCCTCTTATGAACAAAGCTATCTTTCATTAATTTTACTCTTGCACTTGGAAATATAGTCATTTCTCTATTACTGTTTCTATTTCCTAAGTGAACTTTGATCATGTTATTTCACTGCTTAAACCTCTATTCTAATCTCCTAAAGTATTGCCTTTAAAAGAATAAAAATCACACTGCCTACAGTTGTGTCTATTTCTCTATAAAAAGTTCATTAAACAACTCTAATCCTTCAAAAAATCAATATGAAACACAGGCAAAGCTTCTTGATTGATGGACTTGTCATGAATAAAGAAATAGGAAAAAAGAGCAGAAGGGTAATTTGTCTATCCTGCATCAACCTCTTAGTTTCTGCAGATGAAGCAGTGTCTCAGTGAGAGTGTGTGTCCAGGAATGCTAGGTGATTGGCATGGAGGGAGCCCCTGGCAAAACTTGGAGAGTCAAGTAGAAGCAAAAGGTACTGAACAATACCTTAGAAAAGAAAGAAGCCTATTTTGTTTTTGGTTTTAATCTACTTTGCTTTATTTTATTCTTTAACTTTTAAGTTTATGCTAGAATATAATTGATTAACAATATCATAATAGTTTCAGATGTACAGCAAAGTGATTCACTTATGCAGACACGTGTATCTATTTGTTTTCAAATTCTTTCCCCATTTAGGTTATTAAAGAATATTTAGGAGGGGTTCCTTTCTTAATTCTTAATACAGTAAGTCCTTGTTGGTTATCCATTTTAAATATAGCAGCATGTATATGTCACTCTCAAACTCCCTAACTATCCATTCCCCCTTCACTCTTCACCCTGAGAACCAGAAATTTGTTCTCTAAGTCTGTGAGTCTGTTTTGTAAATAAGTTCATTTGTATCATTTCTTTTTTATATACCAATTATAAGTGATATCATATTAATACAATATTTCTCATTCTCTGTCTGATTTACTTTACTCAGTATGAGTGACCTTCACTGCAGGTTCATCCATGTTGGTATAGATGGCATTCTTTTATTCCTTTTAATGGCTGAGGAACATTCCATTGTATATATGTACCACGTCTTCCTTTTCCATTCCTCTGTTGATGAACATTTAGGTTGCTTCCACGTCTTGGCTATTCTAAAGAGTGTTGTAATGAAGAGTGGAGTGTGTGTATCCTTTTGAACTATGTTTTTCTCTGGATATATGCCTAGGAGTGGCATTGCAGGATCATATGGTAACTCTAGTTTTAGTTTATTAAGGATCCTCCAAACTATTCTCCATAGTGATTATACCAGTTTATATTCCCACCAACAGTGTAGGAGAGTTCCCCAAAAGTATTTTCAAATATAGAAAAAAGAAAGCTAACACAATGGGATGAGAAGAAAAAGGACAGAAATATCTAACAAGTTATCTATTGAAATTCAAGCGCTGAACTGACTTAAATCTTGTATAATCACAGACATTTTTCAGAGCAACAGTTGATTGAATGAAAGGACAAGAAGAGTTCAGTCTAATTTTGATTTGCCTAAGATGCCTCCTGTCTCCTCTTCAAAGCCCAGGATCTTTAGTGTATTGCAGTGAGAATCTTCTTTCTTCAAGGTTTGGTGTCTTCACTTTGTTGCAATGGGGAGGAAAGGAATGAGATGTGAGATCTACCTTAAAGATAAAGCTTTTTGTATAATGTTGTCCAACTATTCCCCTGAAGGAGGGCATGGCAAGCCACTCCAGTTTTCTTGTCTGGAGAATCTTATGGACAGAGAAGCCTGACGGGCTACAGTCCAGAGGGTTGCAAAGAGTCACGAATGAGTAAAGTGACTTAGCATACATGCACACGTGCAACTATTGCTGTTCTCTATAGGAAGGTGTTTAAATGTGGGGAGCCTAATGGGATGCTTGTGTTCTCTCCATTTCTCCACTGAAGGTTAAGTAGATTCTCCTTGTCTACATCCTGAACTGATTGCCATCTCACAGCCCAGATTTTCTTACAACTAGTGCCTTAGCCCTGCATATATCCCTTTCAGCTAGGGTAACAGGTGTGCCTTGAAAGCAGCCACTACACATGGAGGTGGGGAGTGGGAGTCTCATTCCTCTAATGTTTTCTGAACCACGTCGTGTTGAGAATGTGCAATACTGCACATGCTTTTGTTCATAAGTCCATGATATAACTGTCTATTCTGAAAAAAACAAAACTGAGAGACAATCCCTCAACACTTTAAAAACTACTTTATCTAGAAAAACAAAATTAAACTAATAGTATTAACTTTTTAAATTTGGGGTATGTGTACTCATGTGAAAACAGATCTTTGTGTGTGTGTGTTTTTAATTCTTTCATTACTTTATTATTGCATATTTGCAAAGTCTATAGTATTAACAGAAATGTTTCATATAGATATATTTTTAAGTATTTTAGAATTTATTCTATGTAAGAAACACCTGAAACATTGTCTGTGAACTAAACTGTTCACACCTATAGTTATTCATAATACTCATTTCTTTGAGCAAGTTTCAAATACCTATTTCTTTGAGCAAGACTCAAATATTTCTTTCTTTGAGCAAGGCTCACTCTCTAGAGCTTAAACTATATGCATGACTTCTTTTCAAACACATGTAGACACACAAATCTATTTGCAGATGGGACTGATGAGTTTCCTATTATTTGTTAGTCACTAAGTCGTGTCCAACTTTTTGTGATGCCATGGACTGTAGCCTCTGTCCATGAAGTTTTCCATGTGAGAATACTGGAGTGGGTAGTCATTCTCTTCTCCAGTTCCTGTTATTGGACACGAGCAAAATGAAGAGATAGAGAAAACACAGCTGACCTGATTATAAAAATCCTATTCATTAGAGAAGACGGATACTTCTTGCATCTGTTACTTTTATAAAATGTATCAATTCTGCTCTCTCTGCAGCTCCTATGTACCTGAGTCCTTTGCATATGCCTAGATGTAAAACTCAGTACCTTTTCAGGTATTCCTAAAAAATCCATTCACCAAAACACAGCTGAATAATGGTTATTTTCTGTAGTTTTTATCTGAGAAACTGAGAAGGGATGTTTCTATTATAAACCTGACAATAAACAGAGAAAGAATTTAACTAGTTGTGCTTTCCACGTTCACATGTTCCTTGGTTCTTCTTTCCTCCTCCTTCTCTTTAATTTTCACTTAGGAATTTTTTCTGAGAACTTTATTTATTTGTTTATTTTTCTTGAGAACTTTAAAATTTTAAATTTGTTGATTTATTTTTGCACAGAGCAATTAGCTTCATCTTGGTTCTTGCATATAAGAAAAATTAAGAAAAGCATTTTTCAGTTATTAGTGCCTCTCATCTTGAAAGACCATCTATGTGCTTGCACGGGAGACATGCAAATTTCTCTTCCTGTTTGCACAGGAGACATATACATTTATGAAATTTCATAAATTTCAGTCGTGATGCTGTTTGAGTCATGAAAAGTGGAGAAACAAAAATTTGGGAGGAGGTAAAAAATTAATTGAAAGCTAAATGACAGTTTAAATAATAAGCTCTGTGATGTCAGAGACATAAATAAATAGGATGGTTCTCATGTGAGGAAGCACAATACAAAACTGATAGAAAGTGTTTCCCCACAGCCTCGAGAGGCTGAGGAATTCTCTCAAGGCCCCCATTGCTGGACTTAGTTGTTGATGTTTTGTCGCTAAACCATGTTGGACTCTTTGCGACCCCATGGACGGTAGCCCACCAGGTTCCTCTGTCCATGAGATTTCCCAGGCAAGAATACTGGAGTGGGTTGCCAGTTTCTTCTCCAAGGAATCCTCCTGACCCAGGGACCAGATCCACATCTCTGTGTCTCCTGCATTGGCATGCAGATTCTTTACTGCTAAGCCTTCAGGGAAGCCCTGATGCTGAAGAGTTCTCTCACGGCCCCCACAACTGGACTTAACAGCAAGTCAAATTTCAGCATCCAGTTCCTCCCTAAGAGAAGAAGAAAACAGTAGCTTTTATGTAGTAGTAGAAGGACTTGCATTTGAACACGTGGGAGAGACACCTTGTTAACAAATTGCAAACAAATCCCATAGGATTTGGGTTTGCATATTGTGAAAATCGTTCTGGATGAAACCCTTGGAAAAGAGTGCTTAAAAGAACATTAGCTACCCAATTAGTTGCCCATTAGCTACCACACTTGAAAATTTGGGAGCTGGAAAGGGCTTCCAGAGATCTCTCTCTCCTAATGTCTTACATGCTACTTCTGCCAAAACTCCCAAAGCATGCATGAATTCTCAAAACAAACCAGTGTTATTATTAAAATAAGCTCCATTTTTTCTGAATAATCTTCCTACTTGTGATATATGCTACACAAACTATCCATTATATGGCATATTTATCTATTTTAAGATAAAGTATTTTTCAGGAAAAATTACTTTTCACAATCTATAAAGTTTTATCAACCTTTAATTTAAATGTCTTTATGCTTTCTGCTGTGTATTCTTTATTTTTTTATGGATAATATAATTAGATTTTCAAAAGGAAAAGAATTCAGTAGTTGACAAGAATGTACGCTCCAAAAGCTAATTTTTAATAGAACAAAATAAGACTGTGCAGGCAATTAGAAATACTAAAACTTTCTGAAACAAATATATGGAGCTGAAAAACTATTTTATCAGATGGGAATATCATTTTATATGAAAATAATCTGATTCTATTTAGGCTATATTAACTGTTATAAATAAAAAAACAACAACAAACTTTTATTAAGAGGGTATTCTATATGCCAGTCATAGCTTTAGCTATTTAGTTTTCATTTAACCTAATTACATTGAATCCATAAATAATAAAAATTATCAGTAAAATAAAGTTGCTGTAGAACATGTGGATTTTGGAGTTAAGCAGGTCAAATTAAGCACGCTTCTCCTTTCTCTACTTCTGTTCCAAATCTGAACATTTTACTTAAATTCTCTAAGTCACTCTTTCTTCTTGTATGTAATGGAGCTATACCAATTTATTTGTTTGTGAAAAGAATTAAATAAGAATTTATTTGGCATAATATGTGGCATTTAATTGTTTCTCAGAGCATTTTAACTACCAGTCTTATTCTATGAGGAAATGGAAAAAAAATTTACATGATAGACCCAGATTAGATGCCAAAAATATAATTATATTAATATCTAACCTTTGAAAAAGTGCTTCCTATGTAGAAAATTCTAAGCACTTCACATGTATGATCCCATTTATATCTTAGAATAATACTGTGATGTAAGAAATATTCCTGTCCCCATTTAAAGATAATGAACCTGAGGCTTAAATAAAGACCTTGCTAATGATCACTTGCTGCTATGAGAAACTGGGATTCTAGTTCAGTAAGTCTCCTAGGTTTCGTTGATTTAATTCTGTAGCCATGTGCAAGTGTGTACATATGTGGTCATTTACTTTTGCTGAAAGGCTCTTTTCAGTTAACCTTTTTCAACAGAAGGCTATAAGAAACTATGTAATTATCACAAATCATTTATGGAGTGTCTGCTTCCATCTATATTTAAAGTCACAGTTCTCTAGTACCTGAGAAAAATTTTTCAGAATTAAGAATGCTAACAAAACACCTTCCATAATTTGAGTTTTAGTTGAACAGTTCCTGAGTTAGATTAGATATGTATAGATACATATTTTTATATATTTATGTTTAAAATATATTTTATATAAAATACATATTTATGGATATTGATATATATATTATCAAGACAAACCAGTCAATCCTAAAGGATCAAACCAGTCAATCCTCAAGGAAATCATTCCTGAATATTCACTGGAAGGACTAATACTGAAGCTGAAACTCCGTTACTTTGGCCACGTAATGCAAAGAACTAACTCATTAGAAAAGACCCTGATTCTGGGCAATATTGAAGGCAGACGGAGAAGGGGACAACAGAGGATGAGATGGTTGGATGGCATCACTGACAATGGACATGAGTTTGAGCAAGCTCCAGGAGTTGGTGATGGACAGGGAAGCCTGGCATACTGCAGCCAATGGGGTTGCAAAGAGTCAGACATGACTGAATGACTGAACTGAACAGATATATAAAATAACACATATATATGATTGCTGCTGCTGCTGCTAAGTCGCTTCAGTCGTGTCCGACTCTGTGTGATCCCATAGACGGCAGCCCACCAGACTCCCCCATCCCTGGGATTCTCCAGGCAAGAGCCCTGGAGTGGGTTGCCATTTCCTTCTCCAATATATATGGTTAGAAATAGATATATAATTTTAGTAAACTTTTAGACTTTATTTTGTAATAATTTTAGATTTATGAAGATTTGCAGAGTAAAGTTCTTTACGCCCATCGACAAATTTCCTCTGTTACATAACATCTTACATAACCCTCTACATTTTTCAAAACTAAGAAAATAATATTATTTCATTAGTATTAGTTAAACAACAGATTTTATTCAGATTTTAGCGATTTTTCCAATAATGTCATTTTACTGCTCCACCATCTAGATTAGGATACTATATTACATTTCATTTTCATTTCTCCATGTTCTCCTTTCTACAACAATTTATGAGTCTTTTCATTTTTCCTGACTTGACCTGGAGAATTTTGAAGAATATTGATAATTTATTTTGCAGAATGTCATTTAATTTCTCATAATTAGGCTAGTGTTAAATGTTTGGGGGCAGAAATCAGAGATAAAGTGCCCTTCCAACACACTCTATACGTTATCTATAGGACTTACCACTGGTGACTATTTGGTTATGGCAGTGCCTTCTAGATTTCCTTGTTATGAAGTTGCTATGTACTTACATGAAATGCTTGGTACAATGCTTGATGCATAGTGTATTTTCTGGAAACAAGTCCTGAAGTCCAGCTCACAATCAAGGAGGAAATTCAGTGTCACTTACTGGAAATGGCAAGATACCTATGAGTATTATTTAGATATCCTCTAAAAAGAAAAAATTTCCCTCTCCTCATATATTTATTTTATCAATAATTTACTTATAACAACATGGGCACATATATATTTGACTTATTCTTTGAGTTAGAATCCAATATTACATTAATTATTTCAGTCTTTTCAGTTTTCCAGCCTTGGGCACCAGGTTTTTTTTAAGCAGATGACTTTTATAAAATTTTCATCTGTTTGATTTATAGATATTTATGCTATAAAAATTTACAAAATATCTTCCCTAAAAACTAGCTTATACAGATTTTCTACTTTTTCTTACTAATTTTGCATTCTATTAAAAACTTATATAACATCTAATTTTGTTAATTATTTTGATAAATAAAATTTGCTATGTTAAATGCTCTCTTGTTCATTGATCAACCAAACAACAAATCCCTAGGGAGCATATCTGCTAATGATGATGTTGGATGCTGTGGAGAATAGAAGGGAGAAAAAAAGAAATAATATCTGTCTTCAAAGAACATATAATTTATTTGAGAGAATAAAACTAGCACTCTTAAAGCAATTGCAATATAGTATGAAACCTTAATAATAGGAACTTAAGAACTAATATTGTGGAAGTTAAGAAAAAGGGCAAAAAAGCAAGGCTTTATGAAAACCACAACATGATGTATCCAATAAATACAATGTGCTAACATTCAGGAATACAGTGGTGAGCAGATGATTAAGAAGTCATGTCTAAAGTGTGATGAGTTAGTTCTAAGCCTAGTTGTACATAATGCTATGGCATAAATTCATGGCATTTGAGTCTTTGGGGTTCCAAAACGACTCTTGGAAGTGACTTTTACATAAGATCTGAATTATTAATAGGAAGATCACCTTGGAACTTGTATGAAGAGTTGTAAATGATTTTCAGAGCTACTTTTTAGAGATGATTTTCTAAAAATTATTTTAGAAAATTCTCTGATTTTCAGAGATAATTTTTATTAAAAATGTATTTTTTAGATCCTCAAATTAATAGTAAAATATTCATAGGTAGGGGATTTCTATGCAGTATTTCTTAGTACAGAATTGTTATTTTAGTAATTCTAAAGGCATTTTATATGTATGTGTATACATGTATGTGATTGTACGTGTGTGTATATGCATTTGCAGGTATATTTTCCCTGTTTGATTTTTTTGGTGCATGGCCATACACTTATTCTATCATTATTCTTTCATTTTATTCTTCCAGGAAAAAAATCTCCATGTACTTTGCAGTAGGAAAGATTCTAAGATGACCCCTAAAGCCTCTCTCTTTGATGTATTCTTATTATTCCCTTGAGTGTGTTGGAAACTGAATTTAACAGATTATAACTACTGTGGTCATGGGCTTCCCAGGTGGCTCAGTGGTAAAGAATCTGCCTGTTAAGCAGAAGAGGATTCAATCCCTGTGTTAGGAAGATTCCCTGGAGAAGGAAATGGTAACCCACTCTAGTATTCTTGCCAACAAAATCCCATGGACAGAGAAGCCTGGTGGGCTGCAGCCCACGGGCTCACAAAGGGTCAGACACAGCTTAGTGAATTACAGTAGCAGCAGCAACTACTCTGGTTATTTACATTGCATGGCAAAAGAGATTGTAACGAAGTTTACTAATCTGTTGACCTTGAGCTAATTAAAAGATTATCCAGGTTATGACCTAATTACATGGGCCATTTAAATATTCACCTAAAGACTAGAGAAAAGGGAATTCAGAGATGCAAAGTATAAGAAATACCTGATACATCATTCCTGATTTGACAAGGGGAGGGGGCACATGGATAAGAATGCAATAACTTCTGGGATCTAAGAATAATCCTGATCAACAGTGAAGAAATAGGCACCTTCATGTTACAAGAAACTGAATTACTCCAACAAGAATGTGCTTTTAATCGAATTTTTCCCAGAGCTTCCAGATAAGAACTCTGCCTGGTCAGCATCTTGATTTCAGTCTGATAATATTCTGAGCAGAGAACCTACTAATGCAATCTGAACTACTGACCTATAGACTGTGAGCTAATAAGTGAATGTTGCTCCAAGCCATCAAATTTGTGGCAATTTGTTATGTAAATATAGTAAAGTACACACACTTACTTGTGTCAAGCACTATTTTAGATCCTTGAAATGAGAGTCAACAGTACGTGAACAATGAACTCAGAGATGTTTAAGCTGGATTTAGAAAAGGCAGAGGAACCAGAGATCAAACTGCCAACACCGGCTGGATCATTGAAAAAGCAAGAGTTCCAGAAAAAACATCTACTTCTGCTTTATTGACTATGCCAACACCTTTGACTGTGTGGATCACAACAAACTGTGGAAAATTCTTCAAGAGAAGGGAATACCAGACCACCTGACCTGCCTCTTGAGAAATCTGTATGCAGGTCAGGAAGCAACAGTTAGAACTGGACATGGAACAACAGACTGGTTCCAAATCTGGAAAGGAGTGTGTAAAGGCTGTCTATTGTCACCCTGCTTATTTAACTTATATGCAGAATACATCATGCAAAATGCTGGGCTGGAGCAAGCACAAACTGGAATCAAGATTTCCAGGAGACATATCAATAACCTCAGATATGTAGATGACACCACCCTTATGGCAGAAAGCAAAGAAGAACTAAAAAGCCTCTTGATGAAAGTGAAAGAGGAGAGTGAAAAAGTTGGCTTAAAACTCGGCATTCAGAAAACTAAGATCATGGCATCTGGTCCCATCACTTCATGGAAAATAGATGGGAAAACAGTGACAGACTTTATTTTGGGGGCTCCAAAATCACTGAAGATGATGACTACTGCCATGAAATTAAAAGATGCATGCTCCTTGGAAGAAAAATTATGACCAACCTAGACAGCATATTAAAAAGCACAGACATTACTTTGTCAACAAAGGTCCCTCTAGTCAAAGGTATGGTTTTTTCAGTAGTCATTTATGGCTGTGAGAGATGGATTATAAAGAAAGCTGAGTGTCAAAGAATTGATGCTTTTGAACTGTGGTGTTGAAGACTCTCAAGAGTCCCTTGGATTGTAAGGAGATCCAACTAGTCCATCCTAGAGAAAATCAGTCCTGAATATTCATTGGAAGACCCCATGCTGAAGCTGAAACTCCAATACTTACACCACCTGATGCAAAGAACTGACTCATTTGTAAAGACCCTGATGCTGGTAAAGATTGAAGGTGGGAGGAGAAGAGGACAACAGAGGATGAGATAGTTGGATGGCATCACCGACTCAATGGACTTGAGTTTGAGTAGGCTGCAGGAGTTGATGATGGACAGGGAGGCCTGGCGTGCTGCAGTCCATGGGGTCGCAAAGAGTCGGACACGACTGAGAGACTGAACTGAGCTGGATGAGAGTCAGAATATGCTATCTTATCTTGTGGAAAAAGAATAAAAAAAAACAACAGCAAAACTCCAACTATTGTGATCTAACATTGCAACAGTTTGTTCTTACTTATGCAAATCTCTAAGGCAACTGTAGAGTGGGCAATGATGCAGCAACTCTAGTGTGTGATGATGCATTGGTAATCTTGTAACTTCATCGCCTCAGCAAAGCCTCTCTCCAAGATTGCCAAAGCAAGGTAAAAATCACTGGTCTTATAAACCAATAAGTATTTTTTTCCTGGAAAGGACACATATCACTTTTGCCTACACCAGTTGGTTTGAATGTGGTCATGTGCTGGGATCAGGGGGTACTGATATGCCCAGGCAGAGAAAAGGATATATATGAGCAATAGTGGTCTCTGCTCTACTTGGGTGACCAAGAAAGCATTTAAATCAGTGACCAAGACGAAATCCTTGTCCTCATGAAAACACTTTCCTAGGTCTTGAAGGAACTCATCTGCCCCTGGGAGCAAAGAATTATTGTTGGGATATTTTATACAAGAATAAAGCAGAAGGTTAATTTTAAATGTAATTCCCATGTCAACAAAATTAGCATTTATAGTCAGTCTATGTTTAATTCCTAATAATTTACCCAGAACAAGAGGGAAGTGGGGAGGAGGAGGAAATCTTTGTTGCTCCTATGAAATTGGGAAGAATCAAGGAGGTAAATGAAGGGGTCAGAAAGCCATTCTCTCATATCTATTCCATTGCTGATTTGAGCCTTGCAAATATTGCAAGTGTATCACCACATCCACATCAGGATGGGGAATAATAAATGATACACACTAGACTCAGGTCCTTCAGAATAAGAACGTGTCTTAAAGCACATCTCTTACCCTATTTCACAGGCATTTTAAACTCTGCATCAGGTAAATCCAAGAGCAAATAACCTGATGGCATTAGGTAAATTGTTTCTAGCAAAATTAAACTAATGATAAAGGAATAATAAACTAAATATGTAAATAAAATATGAAGAGAAGATAATTTTTGATATTCTATTCTGGCTATCCTATTCAAAAGATGTAGCCAAACTATTCTAAAAATTTCCTTCAGCCCTCTGAACTTACTACTCAGCTTCTCCATTTTCAGAGATGACCTTGAACAATCTTAAGGAGCTAGTTTTCACCTGCAATTTCTTTGCTCTTCTGTGACTGTCAGTGCCTTCAAAGAAAATCAATGGATGTACTCAAATATCTAATACTGCAATATAAGACACTATAATTGTTAGAAATTTGATTTCCTTTGCCATTGTTAAGCTGCTTGTCAAAAACCAGATTTCTATTTATATGAATTTCTGTGATGCAGACATTTTGAATCAATGTTTTAATATATTGTACATATTTAAGTCCAACTACTTAATTAGTTTTATTTTATAAGTCCCAAAGAAATAATTGCTCATTGTTTTATTGTTCTCGTACCTTCTAATTCAAAAGAAACATAATTTTATGTCATATTAGCATGCAAAATTAATTATACTGCTTTTAAAAAGATGGTTGTTCATATTTAATCTTAAATAATTAAGGATTTGAAATTAAGTAGAGACACTTTTATTTGTGATATATTTTATTCAACATCCAAATGTCATTATATTTCTTTAATAAAATTTGCATAAAATATATATTTAGTGAATAATTAAAGAGGACTATTTCTACACATTAAAAGTTTTATAAATTTGTATTATCAACTTAAAACCTGGTTCTGTACCAAGTTCCATTAAGAAGTATACATAAAATGCAGGGTATTTAAGGAAGCTGGAATAAAAAATGAGGACAACAGGTAAAAAAATATTTTTTAATAAAAATCAAAATAAATGAACTTTTAAGTGCTATGTGGAACGGACATAAAATGTACCAAAATCAGCCTGTGTAGAAAGAGAGCCCCAGGGAGAAACTAACACTTTCATGACCTCTACCCATCTAGGTTTTGGCACTATGATTACAGAACTGTGGCATACTCACAGCCATAGAAAATAACAGAAAGGGATCAAGGATTCTTCCAGAAAATAAAAAAGGAAGCATGGAATCAGAAGTTTGAGAATCATAATTCATCCCTGCTAACTACTACTTATAGAAATAGCACTTGGAAAGTTAAGATTCAGAAGGAAGAAAGAACTGTAAAATTGGCTACAAAAAAGGAAAAATACTTCATTGGAAAAGACCCTCATGCTGAGAAAGATTGAAAGCAAAAGGAGAAGGGGGTGAGAGAGGTTGAGATGGTTAGATAGCATCACCGACGCAATGGGCATGAATTTGAGCAAACTCTGGGAGATTGTGGAGGACAGAGGAGCTGGGTGGGCTACAGTCCATGGGGTCACGAACAGTTGGACACGAGTTACCAACTGAACCACAAGAATAGCATCACTTTTACTTGGAGTTTGGAGGATAAAGCAAAGAAGACTTCATAGTGGTAAAGACAGTAAATTCATTGCCACGTGACTCTGGACTATGTAATCTTAGGCATCTGCTGGCAGGTGGGAATACAAACGTAGGAGCAAGGGAAGTATCCTGCTCCCTCTGGAAGCATCGTGTTACAAACCGAGATAAGAAGAAGTAGATACATATAGGGGGCTTCTCAGGCGGCCCTGACAGTAAAGAACCTGCCTGCCTGTGCAGGAGAGGTGAGGAGGTGGGCTTGATCCCCGGGTAGGGAACATCCCCTGGAGCAGAGCATGGCAACGCACTCCAGTATCCTTGCCAAAGAATTCCATGGACAGAGGAGCCAGACGGGCTACAGTCCATAGGGTCACAGAGTCGAACACAACTGAAGTGACTTAGCACAAATGCACAGATACATATAGATTCATTTTATCAGGGGTGTGGCATAGAAAATCTTATCTGTTTGCCCCAAGGAACCTCAGAGAAATTGGGCTCCATACCATATTTCTTAAAAAAAACAAAAATAGACAAGTTAATATGTGCTTGTTTTGTAATACTTTACCAGGAACAGATATATTTTCTTATTTCTACTTCTACATTATCCTGCAGCCGTGATATGATTTCCAACTTCCTTTTGCTATAGTACTCCATTGGAAACAAGCATATTAACTTAGCATTGCCTATGTATCCTCATCTTCTCAGTCTTGTTGAATTTAAAGCCTCCTACTTAAAATACTAGGAGACTTGTAGATACAAAGTCCATAACTAACCTATCTTGCTCTTTAAAGGTTAGCTATGGACCTACCCCACTGACCTAATAACAGCTCAAATGACTTACATTATTAGGTAAAACACATCAATACTGAAGGAAATCAAAACTAAAGAAAAAATAAAAAGATTAGACTTCCTACTGGATCATTTTTCTAACTTAAAAATCAAAGGTTGTTCAAAACATATCCTTCACATACCTTTCTCCTAAACAATCTGCAATCTTTTAGTAATCATGCTACTCAGAGTGAGATCTGAGGGCATTGATTAGATTTCACAGACATGCAGAATCTTAACTGCCACATGAAACTCATTGGATAAGAATCTTTATTTTTAAAAAGATGTCCCAATAATTCATGAGCACATAAAATTGAGAAAACACATGTTTATAAGTTATTCTTGGTATATCAATGTAAACTCTAACTTCTAGGACCTCAAGAAAGAAAAGTGAAATTGTTAGTCGCTCAGTCATTTCCGACTCTTTGCTATGCACTGTAGTCTGCCAGGCTTCTCTGACCATGTGATTCTCCAGGCAGGAATACTGGAGTGGGCTGCCATTACCTTTTCCAGGGGATCTTCCTCACCTAAGGGTCCTCACGTCTCCTACATTGGCAGGTGGTTCTTTAGCACTAGAGCCACCTGGGGAGCCCATTTAGAATGTTAGGCAATGATAAAAGCATGGAGTAAAATAGTTTAGAGAAAAAGAGAGGGAGGGTGGTGAGGTGTAATTTCACATAGGATGACTAAGGAAGGTCTTACTAAAAGACTAGTATTTTAATAAGTTCCAGTAGAAAATGAGGCAGCAAGTTAAATGGATATTTGGAAGGGAAAAAATGAAACAATTTATGTGATGATATATTTTATATTAAGCTTAGAATGCTTGGTTAGCTCTACTTCCTAGGGCAGAGAAACAATAATATATTGACAGAAATTACCATCCTTCGAATGATTGTTAGTTGCAGTTATTATGATAACTGGCTTATATGTATTATCTCATTTAATTACTATGACAGATCTACTGGGTAAACATTAGTTTAGAGAAAGTCACTCAGTCGTGTCCAGACTCTTTGTGACTCCATGGAATTTCCCAGGCCAGAATACTGGTGTGGGTAGCCTTTCCTTTCTCCAGAGGATCTTCCCAACTCAGGGATCAAATCCAGGTCTCCCGCATTGCATGTGGATTCTTTACCAATGAGCCACAAGGGAAGCCCTGGATAAATGTTTTTTTGAGGCAACTGAGTCTCAGAGAAGTTGAATAACATTCCAGATTTCATATAACTTAACATTAATGTACAGGAATCAAAATTTAAATATCAAGTCCTTGTGTTTCAAAAGCCCATGATATTTCCTCTACATTTCTGACTGTAAACCCCTCATAACTAGGATCAGATTTAATTTGCAGACAAAGAGCCTAATTTCTTAATAAGTTGGAAAGTATGATTATAGTACTGACTCAAGAAAGAATTACTAGAAACTTAACTTGTTTTCCTGATAGCTCAGCTGGTAAAAAATCCACCTGCAATGCAGGAGACCCGGTTGGCTTTCTGGTTCAGGAAGATCCGCTGGAGAAAGGATATGCTGCCCACTCCAGTATTCTTGGGTTTCCCTGGTGGTTCAGCTAGTAAAGAATCTGCCTGCAATGTGGGAGGTCTGGATTCTATTCCTGGGTTGGGAATATCCCCTGAAGAAGGGAAAGGCTACCCACTTCAGTATTCTGGCCTGGAGAATTCCATCGACTGTATAGTCCACAGGGCTGCAAAGAGTCAGATAGGACTGAGCGACTTTCACTAAATTGTTTCCAGAGTTGAATAAATGGCTTATGTGTAATCCTGACTATATTGTCATTTTAAATCAGCAATGCTAACCCTTAGGTGAAAAAAAGAATAAACTGTGAGGATTTTTTTTTAAACCCTTATGTCACTCCCCACCCCCAACCTTATTGTTTTAAATTCATTAAATTCAGTTTGGAAGCTCAGGTATCCATTTTATAACCAAAAGTTTCATAAGCAATTCTGATGCATGTCATACCTAACAATCATCGGGCTACATTTTTAAAGGGTCTGATCAAAATCATCCAAAAGCAATTTCACCTTAGGGGAAATTAACTTAGACAAGATTAGTTGGTATTCTTGCTCACACCTTTTTCCTTTAAGGACAATGCATCCGCCAATAAATAAATAAGCTAAATTATCTTTGTAAACTCTATCAACTCTGACCTAGATAGTGGGCAATTTCGTTTGCAGAGTGTTTGCAGATAGTTCATACTGATTGGACAATATAAGTCTTACAAATTGCATTCAGCACGTGCTGTTTGACAGACTATGTGATGTGACCAAGGAAGAAGAATGAGTCTGCACATTGGAAACAGAATATTCCAAACTCTATTTAGGAAAGTTCAAATAGATTAAGTATGTATTTGTCCTATTCAATTTCTTCAAGTGTTTACCTATCTAAATTAAAAAAAAATCTGTATGACACATCTTGTATTTTATAGAGTTCTGTCACATTAGAGTGTATTTGAACTTTTAACTCAAAGTTCTTGAAGAAAAATCTGCTTTAATGTAAATTCACTGTGACTGACAACTTGACAAGAAATACCAGAATTGTGAAAACTTGAGGATATTGTCACAAGACTATCGTTGAAACTAGACAAACAATAGTGATATTATAAAGAAGGTCACTCGCTGTGATTTTTGGAATTAAAACTTATCCAAGAGTATACAGTTCCACTATGGATAGTAAAAGCAATTTATTGCTGCTTTTCAGTATTGGAAAAGAAAAAGTTCATGCTGTCATTGATTGACCTTTAAAAAGAAAAATGTAGCTGGCTTATAGGTAATAAGAAAGCTATATATATATATGTGTGTGTGTATTAGTAGACTCTTCATTTGGGCCCAATGCATAGGTTTTTCACACTTTTATTATAATCAGATTGGATAAACTAATCACTGCCAAGTCACATTATCATAATGGAATGCAAGTTTTTTGCAATAATTTTTTTCATTATAAATCTTTCAAAAATAAAATTACAAAGTAACAAGACATTTAAAAAATAATTTATTATAATTTCTTCTTTTGATAAATAATGTGGCACATTCTCAGTCACTGAATTATATCCAACTCTTTGCAACTCCATGGGCTGTAGCTCACCAGGCACTCTGTCCATGGAATTTTCCAGGCAAAAATACTGGAGCAGATTGCTATTGCCTTTTCCAAAATAACGTGTCATAGAAAATGTGTAATAATTTTTATCATTGGTACTTATGGAACACTAAAAGCCTCATTTTAAAAGAATAATACTATTGAATATCTTTGCAACAATAAGTTTAACCAATTTCTCCCATTGGTAGAAAATATAATTATGTAGCATAAAGACAGTGAATGATATTAAAGTTTACATGATAAATGATCATGGTTGTGGTCAGTTTTTGCAATTGAATAAAGAGTGATTCTCTTGGAACTATGACATTTTTCCCATTCAAAATTACCCTCATATGTCTTTCTTCTTTTATCTTCTTTTCAGATCTTGACATCTTTTTGTTGTATCATATATTTTATGGGATACCAAATACTGCAAAATATCCAGCTGTGCCATGCTACCATATATTATTTTTTGAATTTAAATTTTAGCTTTAATTTTATCTGATTAGATAACATTAGCAAAATTATTATTTCACAAAGAGAATGTTAAATATATTTATTTCTTGAATACCAAGTTTACTTGCAACATTTAGTTCTTTGTATCTTGGCTCTTCTAATTCAGTTTGATTTTCTGAATTTAGGGTGCATGGGTTTTATAAGCTCTGATCATAAAAAGATGGCATTTTAAAATATGTCTTGTAAAAATATACACTTAGTTTCTGACACATTTACATCAGGCGATATCAAGTAAATGTTTCTATTTTGAAAACTCATTATATTTCATTTTTAAAATTAGGATTTAGTGATGACATCTTTCAAAACTTAATTTCTGCCAATTGGTACAGAATCTGATACCAAACTCTTTCTCAAAAGGTCTCCTAGTTTTAAAGTTTGAGTTAATTTAAGTTGAGTTAAACCTGAGTTAATTCTCGAACTCACTGTCCTTTCTTTCTTTGAAAGCTTAAGGTAAACATCTTATAGTTCCTCAGGGATTTTATATTTTATGGCATGATTTCTTCTATATGTTAATACTTCTTTCAAGTTTGGCAAATCTGCAATGCTGTTGCCAGCTATAGACCCAGCTTGTACTATAGCTATCATTCAACGATTTGAACCTACTAAACCCAGATATCTAAAAAGGTTTTATGAGCCAAGGTAGCCTTCTATGATAGCAAACACTTCCTGCTCAGCTTATTCAAAAAACGTTATAGAGGCCAAATGCATCCTATAGGAACCAATGTCTCAAACATCTTTATAAAGGTAAGGCATAATTGTGCAGGGCATCTGTACTGTTGGAACCCAAATTTAAAAAGATTTATCTCTTGACTTGTCTGTGTGATTACATGGGATATTCTCTGCTTAGTACCTCTGAGCAGAGTCATTTGAGCATACTTTTCTTCATATTTGTCTTCCACTGCTTTTATGTCTTATTTAAAAAGGAAGGGTGGGAAAGAGTTTGTATGTCATGGTTATGCTGATACCCATCTTGTTGAATCTCTCTGTAGGCCATCTGTGGAAGATGGATTAAAGGAGCCTATGTGGAGTGATAGGAGGTTGGATTTTGGGACTTTAGTCTCATTTTCCTAGATTTATATTGTCCACATGCATATTCTACCAGGCTGAAATCTAAGAGCCTTTTTATCAGGGATTGGTGGTAACTTTTATCAGAGCTGTTTGCAGTAACAAATATTCTGGTATTTCGCTGTCTTATCACCATGAAGATGTATTTCTAGTTTAACACACCATCTAATGTAGGTAGAAAGAAAGTATTCAGGGGGCCAGGCTCTGCTCTATATATGGGCAAGTTTTTGCTTTTGTTTTTGTTTTTGTTTTTTCGTTCTTGTATCTGCTCCCCTCTAAGTGTGTTTACTGTCCTCTGTATTTAGTCAGCCAATAGAGAAAGAGAGCCAAAAATGGAAGGAAAGTGTGTATGGGGTGGTTCTGAAAGTAATAGCTATTAAGTTCACATTACATTACATTACAATACATTCTATTGACAACTGACAAAAATTGAGTCACATAGCTACATCTAAAAAGTTAGAGATGCAGTGCTTTCCAGTTAAGCACCAAGATTAACTCTAAGAATCATTATTGATGGGTGCTGGCAATCCCTGCTATGGGTTTTATGGTTGAGTTTCCTATTTGTCATGTGAGTTTACATATAATATACATCCTTTCTCTCTCTCAGTTTTAACTAGGATTTGTGTGACCTGACAAACACAGATTTAAAGATTTTAATCTATTTTTCTTTCCCACAAATCTACCTGTTATTTGTGAAGTCTGTAGACTAGTATATTATTTTTATTCTAAAATTCAACATATTAAGCTAGAAAACATTTTAGAATATGCTAAACTGTTTTATCTTCCATTCCCCCTTTTTTCCCTATGTGATGAATTATAGGATAAATGAAAAAAAAAAGAAAATGGAGTCTCTGTTTTTGCTTAACATATTTCTTAATGAAAATTAAATTAATGTTAAGGTACAGTGCCCTGTATAAAATTTGGTAGTTTCTTTGGAAGATTTGGAGAGGAATTATTTTTGTTTTTCTGTTTTTGTACTAATTTCAGTAAATAATCAGCTATATTTAGATACAAATTCTGGCCTTTACTGATGAGATTACAACAATTGTAAAAATAAATAAAAGCAAAAATTTTTTCAGTTCAGTTCAGTTCAGTCACTCAGTTGTGTCCGAGTCTTTGTGACCCCATGAATCATAGCACGCCAGGCCTCCCTGTCCATCACCAACTTCCGGAGTTTACTCAGACTCATGTCCATCGAGTCAGTGATGCCATCCAGCCATCTCATCCTTTGTCGTCCCCTTCTCCTCCTGCCCCCAAACCCTCCCAGCATCAGGGTCTTTTCCAATGAGTTCTTTACTATACAATTATTTAATAAGTGAAATAACCAGTTGCATTTTTAAGTTTTGTGTGCTCATAAATATTTAATATTAGCTTTTATATCCTCAAGAAATTACTGGTCAAACTGTAACTTAATTCATAAAAGTAACACAGAAACTTCATGTAGATAAGTAACTTGATTACTTGTATCAACTTAAACACATAGTGTACTAGATGAAACACGTTGGAACAACTATACTAAATAGCAGAAAATTTACATGGCAAGAGATGCATGTGTACATGCTAAGTTGCTCCAGTCTTGCCTGATTCTGTGGCTCCATGAACTGTAACCCCCCAGGTTCCTCTGCTCATGGGATTCTCCAGGCAAGAATACCAGAGTGGGTTGCCATCTCTTCCCCCGGGGGATCTTCCTGACCCAGGGATCGAACCCATGTCTCTTATGCATTGACAGGCAGGTTCTTTACCATTAAATCCACCTGAATGTCTAGAAAAGAAGAAAACTATATTTGAGAAGATACGTGAACCTCAATATTTATTGCAGCACTGCTTACTATAGCCAAGACATGAAAACAACCCAAGTGCCAATCAACAGATGATTGCCTTAAGAATCTTATACATAATGGAATAGTTAACCATAGGAAAGAGTAGAATTTTGCCATTTCATTTAAAAGAATTACACATTGCAGGAGCATTGATGAACCCATAGAATATCATACTAAATAATGTCAGTCAGAGAAAGACAATTCATATTGTATCACATATATGTAGAATCTAAAAATTAATGCAAATGAATCCATACAAAACAGACTCACAGATGTAGAAAACAAGCTTATAATTACCAAATGAGAAAGTGCTGGGGGCTGGAGAGAGAAATTAGAAGTATGGGATTCACAGATATAAACTACTATATATACAGCAATAAGCCACAATGATTCACTATATAGCACAGAGAACTATATTCATTATCTTCTAATAATCTATATTGGAAAATAGTCTGAAAAAAATATATAATTCACTTTACTCTGCAATTTACTATACATGATATGCATGCATGCATGCATGCTCCAGCATGTCCAAGTCTTTGCAAACTCCGTGGACTATGGCCCACCAAGCTCCTCTATCCACTTCATTGTACACCTGAAATTAACACATTATTGTAAATCAACTTCAATAAAAATGAAACTCTCAATAATGTTGTATATTGATCATATAGAATAAAACACTATCTTAATCTTTTATACAACTTTAAAAGAAACTCATACAATATATCCATTTATTTCAGTAGACCCCACCTTGGTTTCATTTGTTTGTTTATAAGCAATTGCAATTTAGAAAAAGTTAAAGTCTATCGTTAAGTAGTGTCTGACTCTTTGTGACCCCATGGACTGCACTTTGCCAGACTCCTCTGTCCATGGGATTTCCCAGGTTAGAATACTGGACTGGGTTGTCATTTCCTTCTACAGAAGATCTTACTGGCCCAGGGATTGAACCTACAATTTGGAGAGATGGGGACAAAGTTAATTAGAATCACACTTAAACTATTCTAGAATTTCTTACAAGGTATAAAAGTTTTCTTTAGAGATTAAAAAAAAAATCATTTTATCATGCTGTCTCCCGAATAAGTCATTTTTTAGTAAAATAAGAACAATAAAAATTTAGGCAATGAGTAATTTTTTTAAATGTTGTCAGTGAAACCATTCTATAAAACTTTTCATTCATAAAATATGACTTTCTGCTACTAGTACCAGGAGGAGTGTCCCAAACCAAGGTCTTTCGGGATTACCCACCTCAAAGTCATGTGATAATCATATCTGAATTGAAAACAAAAATAATAAAACTTCCCACCTTTTAGATAAGATGCGTATAGGTATAGAAGTGTAAACTGGATCTAGGTATATTTACTTTATTGTGAAAGGTGAACTGAATTGTTTCTTATGGCTGGAGTTCACACTTTTAGGGATGAATGTGTTGCAAAGAATTGCTGAATAAATATTTTGCCTCATCTTTAGTAGTCTCCCAAACTTTATAGAGGATATAGAAAAATGCCAATGTCTTGTTTCTCTTAAATAGAACATATTTATAATCACATGCATGCAATTGATTAAGTAAATGCACCCAAGAGGTCAAGTAATTTTGACAAAGTTCCAGTTTCAGCACCATTGCAGTCCAGAAGGGAGCTTTCAAGCTTAGGTATGCCTCTTAGCTTGCTCCATTGCAGGGAGTGTATGTGAGAAGGAGAATAGTAATGTGGAAATTCCAACCACTCAGACATCTCCTTGTGCCTCTCTGATCTTTTAATTTTGGGGAAAATTGGCTCTGTAGCTTAAGGACCATCATTAAAAGAAAACCACGAGCACCTGAGGACCCAGAGCTGGGCGCACAGAAATAGTGAAGTCAACCAAAATGATCTTTCCATTCCTAGTGTAAACAAATGATGGGAATGGGACATTCTTCTTCTGTCTTGTAGGAAGGAATGATGCAGCAATGTCCCAGCGCCTGATACATAGTATGCATGCATGCCCGCGAGTCATTTCAGTAGCGTCCGACTCTTTGCGACCCTGTGGACTACAGCACACCAGGCTCCTCTGTCCATGGGATTCTCCAGGGAAGAATACTGGAGAGGGTTGCCATTTCCTTCTCCAGGGGATCTTCCTGACCCACAGATCGAACCTGTGTCTTTTAGGTCTCCTGCTTTGGCAAGCATTTTCTTTACCACTAGCGCCACCTGGGAAGCCTGATGTATATTAAATGTTTAGTAAATATATGTAGACTAATTAAAAGTAAGTACACACACACATAAAACTTAAAAGACATAGATAATTAATGAAGCTTTCTAATTTGTCTAATGCATACATCAAAAATTTGTTGAATCACATGATAGCTGTACCAAAATTTCTACTTAGAATATCTCCCATTTTAGTATTTAATCAAATGAAAGAATATGCAGCAAATTTTTATATCCTAGCACACGTTCATATGTCTCTTTGTACTTGACCCTCCTGTTGATTTCAAAGGAGACTTGCTCAGCAGTGCTAACAGCACAGGAGTAAGAGGTTCATGGAAACCATATTCTATATTTTAAAGTTGCTCATCCAATACCTAAAAGGGAAAAAGAAGAAAGAGAAAAGGGATTTTGTCACTATGCTACACTGAGTTTAAATGCAGCAAAGCAACAGTTTTCCACAATTATCTTTACTTTCTTAGACTTCAGTGAGTTTTCCTGGAAGAGCAAATACTTTTCCATATGCAATAATGTTAATTCATAAAGCAATTGATATGCACCAAACATCTTAAATTGTTTCTCCTCTTCCTTAATTTTTAAATTGATCCTTTTCTTATTCTTCCTTATCAAATTATGTATGTATATATGGCGCATCTGTAATAACGCAGTTGTATAAGGCATTGTAGTAGGCATTTTGAGCAACATTCTAAGCCTAAGATGTTGTCACCAGTAATCTTATAATGCAATTTTAATATATCTGTTAGAAGTAAACAAATGTTTGTCTTATGTCTTTTCTGCTTTTACATTTTGAAAAAAAAAAAGTCATTTCAGTGCTGTGACTTATAAAGAGCTTTTTTTTTTCTGATTTTGCTTGTCTCTAGAAGATAGTTTTAAATTCACAAAAGATTATAAACATTCTGGTTTAACATATTTACCTGTGATGCATTTCTAAGTCTAGATAGTGCAAAGATTTGTCTTTTGGCAAGTCCCCTTAAAACTATGTATACTCTAATTATGGTGCATGGTATTTGTTAATGACTTTGTTTCTTTAAAATGGCATCTGGCATAGTCCTGGGAATAGAATTATCACCCAAGACATAGGGTATGTGATTTTAGTAAAAGCTTGTAATGTCAAAATAAAATTCTTTAGTGCTTTTTTGAATATTTCCAGGCATTATAAACTTAAAATATAATAAAAAAAAAGAGACTTGAGAAAGAGCATATTTACATATCAATTGCAATCATTGATAAAATTTCCTTTGTATTTCAAATGAATTATTATATGAACTATTTCCTAGTATAAATCAGTGATTACCTTTCTGATTGCTCCTTATGGTGTATAATAATTTTGCACAAGTCAGTTGGGCTGCATTGTATTATTGTGATTGCCTGTAGGGTTTCCCAGGTGGATCAATGGTAAAGAATCTGCTTGGCAATGCAGAAGACATGGGTTCGATCTCTGGGTTTCATCCCTAGGTTGGGAAGACCCCTTGAATAAGGAAATGGCAATCCACTGCAGTAATTTTGCCTGGAAAATCCCATGGAAGAGGAGCCTGGTGGGCTACATACAGTCCTGGGGCTGCAAAGAGTTAGACACATGCACAATACTTAGAATTATTCAAGGTGAGACCAGAATATCACTTCTCAGAAATGATAAAATTATTCCTTGGATGAAAGTATAGACTAAATGCTAAATACTTGCTACTAAAATACACCCAGTGAATATTACTTCCTGCCTTTAAATCTTTTGGTGTTTTCTCTTTGCTTTCAGGAGAGAATAAGAACATTTTAAATACTCTTATATATCTATCTATAATTGATTTCATTGATTTAGTTTAGCCTCCTGTCTCACCACTCACCACTACAAAATCTTGGCTTTAACTGTTTTGAATTATTAACTTGCCAAATATTCCATAATCTTGTCTCCAACTCTCGTAAAATATGTTCAATTGTCCTTAACTGTGATTTTATTCTCTTTCACCCTGTCCATATCTACAAATCCCCTAGGTTTCAACAATTGTCCTGCAGATATGCTGAAATGAGGGTCAATGTCTCTCTTGTGTAGTCCCACAGAATTTAGTATTTGGACAGATTGTAACATTTCAACCACCAAAACGTCCTATTACCATGTCTGCACTACTCTACTAGACTATAAAAATATTGAGTTAAGCAACTGTACCTCATTCAAGTTTGTATCCCCAGAAAATAGCAGAATGTAAGGTACTCTACATTCCACAAATAGTAAATATAATTTTTCACACACACACAGACACATGCAATTTACTGCAGAGATTGATGAAATTATTTTTATGTTGATGTGCTGAAGAAATTTATATGTGAGAATGCTAGGCAAGCACCTAAAAATAATTTTATGTGGTCAGCTAAACAAGAGATCACAGCAGAATATAACAGTTATGGTTACTAATTCAAATATATGCCTATCTTAGTAAGATTTGAAAGCAGTTTGAGACTTACCGCATTTGTTCCCTCTTCTTTTCATCCAGAGAGAATACCAATCCTTGACAAATCAATTGATGCACTTTCAAACAAACACGTTTTTTCATATTCTTAACAGTATGACAATGTACAAATGTATAAAGCTTTAAAATGTACAAAACTGAATTTTAGCAAAACATGAATTTGATCTGTACACTGATTCTGGAAGGATTAATCTGCTGATACTCATTATGGAGAATTAATCTATAGTCCCAACTGAGGATATATTGTCTTGAAATATAACACTGAAGTATAAACTCAGTCTCAATAAAGTCCCTTCATTTTGGTTTCACTGACTACTCACCTTGTGTCAGTGAAAATTCTTTTAACTTTCAGTCCATGATCTATGTCTAAATATGTTTGTTTCCTTCCCAGTGAGTTTTCTCTGTATTGAGCTAAATTTTAATTATGTGTACATGTATTATCTCTCTACTACATAATAAGTTGAAATTTTATCCACTTATTTTTCTAAATAAATTACTAATAAAATAACTCTATACATTTATATTTATAAAACTGACAGCTTTATTTGGATAAATATCCATAAAACGTGAATATGGATTTATTTATTGTAAATAAATTGCTTATTCATTTATTACATTTTGATTTAAAAAAGTATGTGTCCCAGTCTCACATAGTCATAAATTCTTGAGGATTAGGTGATATCTCTGAATCCCAGTGTCTGAAAAAAAAAAAAAATATATGAGTTCATTTAACATTTGCTTAAAAAAATTGGCACACTTATTAAAATGTAAAGAGAGAGGTAGAAATTATACTTTCATTTGACTAATAGATGCTATATTGTTGGTATATATTCAATTGCTGGATAGCTGACCTGTATAGTATTTTCCAAATAGCTGGAAAAAGGTAAACTGAAAATTCCCTATGCCATTATTCTTTTAAACTTGTTTCTCCTTCAAAAGTACAAAGAGAAGCACTTATCCCAAACTTTTACTGCAGTTATTACAGTATATGTTTTATGAGACTCTATCTTTATGTGAATTTGAAGATGCCCAGTTTGACTAGGGGAATCATTCCAGAAATGAAGAGTTTCATATGTAATTTAAATACATTTTCAAAACAAGGCAAAAGTGTTTACTAAGTTCAGATTCAGTTCAGTTCAGTTCAGTCACTCAGTCATATCTGACTCTTTGTGACCCCATGAACCATAGCGCGCCAGGCCTCCCTGTCCATCACCAACTCCCGGAATCCACCCAAACCCATGTCCATGTAGTCGGTGATGCCATCCAACCATCTCATCCTCTGTCATCCCCTTCTCCTCCTGCCCTCAATCTTTCCCAGCATCAGGGTCTTTTCAAATGAGTCAGCTCTTCTCATGAGGTAGCCAAAGTATTGGAGTTTCAGCTTCAACATCAGTCCTTCCAATGAACACCCAGGACTGATCTCCTTTAGGATGGACTGGTTGGACCTCCGCGCAGCCCAAGAAACTCTCAGGAGTCTTCTCCAACATTACAGTTCAAAAGCATCGCTTCTTCTGCCCTCAACTTTCTTTATAGTCCAACTCTCACATCCATGCTGCTGCTGCTGCTGCTAAGTTGCTTCAGTCGTGTCTGACTCCATGCAACCCCATAGACAGCAGCCTACCAGGTTCCTCCATCCCTGGGATTCTCCAGGCAAGAATACCGGAGTGGGCTGCCATTTCCTTCTCCATCTCACATCCATACCTGCCTCCAAATATAAAGCGCCTAACAGTAGGACTTGGGTGAAGTGTGGGAAGGTGGTCTCATATGCTTTACTAACAGTGTGTTTTGTTGGAAAGCACACTGAATGCTTTCTGGAAGCATCCAATTGAAAGATGCAAGGTTGGAGCATTATCCAAACAGTTTTCACTTGCTAACATCAGAGAGTTGTCCTGCACTTCTGGGCCAGCAGTTTCAGCATGGTCCAGAGATTCAGATTTGGGTCCTGCATCACACTGTGTAAAAACTCAGATATGCTTGAGGTTGATACTTATAACAAGGTGAAACAATATGTTCAACACAGTTGACCTAAAATCAGAAACTGTCCAAAGGGATGTGACCAAAAACACCTGCCACATCAGTTTTCTGTAAAACAGGCGTTAGTGTCGCTGCCTGAGATGTATCAGTGAGAAGTACACACAAAAATCCTGGCCCTGGCTGTTACGAAACTTCTGTTCTGATAACAGTAAAATGCTCAAGTTGAATTGGGTGAATGAAGTCTTTTTAAAATATATCCTTTTATTTGTTACTTGATTGTGATTTCAAATTGTAAATAGTTTGCAGCATTTCACATTAAAATTTCCCTAAAAAATCATTTACCTCTATTATGACAGTGTTTTCCTTCTGGGAAACACAGGAAACCGCACTGATATTCAGTGATAAAGAATAACAGTCCTAAGGTATTATTGTTAAATTATATATAAAATTTTTCACAATCAGAACATAGCATGTTTATGCTGATATTGGTATTTAATGAAAACAGTAAAACATTTCCATATGTAGCATTCACAATATCTTTTCTAAATGAAAAATTAGAATAGTGTGTTTTAAAAGTATTTCTTTTGAAGAAACAGAGCGTTTGCACTTCTTCACATGAAATTCTGGATGGGTTGGCCAGAAGGTTCATTGGTTTTTTTCTGAACCAGCCAATGGAAAAACCCAGGCTTCCCTGGTGTCTCAGTGCCAAAGAATTCTCCAGCAGTGCAGGAGAAGTAAGAGATGTGGGTTTGATCCCTGAGAAGATCCTCTGGGAGGAGGAAATACAATCCATTCCAGCATTAGGGTACCGTCCATAGGGTCACAAAGGGTCGGACATGACTGAGTGACTAAACACACACACACACACGGAAAAACCCAAGTGAAATTTTTGGCTAAACCAATAATTGACAACATAAAGAAAAAGTGTTACACCTATCATCTTAATTTATCCCCATTTCCCACAGATATTAAACTCCATAAAAGGGACTATCCTAATCAAATGTTTTACATGATGGAAAAAAGTGCTAGTTTAGGTCCCGAACACAATAATTATAAGATCCGCCATAAAGATAGGAAGGTATTTATGTAATTACTTGAAATAAAATTTTTAATGTTGATGTTCTGCTCTTGTGCTACATTAGACTGAGTGGTGGATTGCCCAAGAGAGCCTTGCTCGCATACTGCTAGCTGGATTCCTATCACCTGGGAATATGGGGAGACCACGTGTCACTCATTCTCCTTAGAGTAGCCAGGACTTCTTCACAAGGGGGTCACTTCTCCAGGCAAGAATACTGGAGTGGGTTACTATTTACATGGAGAGGGAAATGGCAACCCACTCCAGTATTCTTGCCTGGAGAATCCCATGGTCAGAGGAACCTGGCCGGCTACAGACAGTCCATGGGGTTGCAAGTGTTTGACATGACTGAACAGCTAAACCACAACCATGCTATTTACTACCATTGTCTAATTAATTTCCCTTAGCAATTGATGTTAATAAAGTTATGATATAAAATTATGAATAAGCACAATTTTATTTTTTATTATTAATTTATCTTAGAATAAAACCAAGCAACTGTTCACTGGCATATGAGGATGTAGTCTTGCACACAGAAAATTCTTTGATTGCATCTGATGTTTTACCTCTCTGTCACTTCATTATGGTAACTCTGGCCTCCTTGCTAATCTCAAGGCAAGACAGGCAATACCCATGTGCACTGCAGTTTCCATTCACTTGGAACAATTCTGCCAGTAAATGCATGGTTTCTTCACTCACTTCCCTCAATTCTTTGCACATACAGTACTTTCCTAATGAAGTCCACCTTGACCATTGTATTTAATATTTTAATCTACTCTCATACCTCCATTCTCTTAAACTGTCCATTCTGTTTTTTCCTATGACTCGTCACCTCCTAGCATATTATAAACTATATCACTTGAACTGAGGTCAGCAAACTGTATCCCAATAGGTCAAGTCCAGCCCAAGGTCTGTTTTTATAAAGAAAGTTTTACTGGAACATAGCCATACACATGGGCTTTCCAGGTGGTGCTATTGGTAAAGAATCTGCCTGCCAATGTAGGAGATGTAAGAGATGGGGGTTGGATCCCTGGGTCAGGAAGATCCCCTGGAGGAGGAAATGGCAATCCACTCCAGTATCTTTGCCTAGAGAATCCTATGGACAGAGGAACCTGGTAGGTTACAGTCCAGAGGGTTATAAAGAGTCAGATACAACTAAAGTGACTTAACATGCACCCACACGGTCATAGACATTTAATTTTCTATTAGCTAGGACTCCTTTTGTGATACAACTGCAGATTGAGTATTTATAGCAGCAGTATAGGACTCAAAACTGAAAATATTTACTATATGCATGTTTAGAGAAAATCTTTTCTGATCCATTGTCAGTATGTAAACTCTAAGAGGGCTGAGAGATATTTTTTGTTCCCTGGTATGTTCCAGTGTCTGGAAAAGCAAATTAATAGTTTCTGAATGAATGACTTCTCTAGCCTGCTCCTCTCTAGTACATATCCATAAACTAATACTGTTGTAAATACTTTAGTCTAAATCAATGTAACATAAGAGGGAGAATTTTGAGGTAGATAACATGACACAGTTTGAAAATATTTTCAAATATAGTATAGATTTATTATATGGCTTGATAGATATAGTTTTCCATACTAGAGTTTACTACTGAGAGATTTTTCTTATCTATATGAATATGTTCATGTTTTTCCCCTTCAAAACTATTATCCTTTCAAGTCAAAAGTTCATCTCTTTTTGTTAAATCATTTTCCAATACCTTCAATCTAAAACATGCAATATATGTTTAAATTCTCTATCTCTTTATATTTCTATTATTAGTATCAACATTTTGTTATATTCTAACCTAAGTTTTCCAGATATATATATATTGTGCCCCCATAAGTAACTTTTAAAAACTGGTTTATTAAATGTTGGAATTTTGTCTTACTTTTCTTTGTCTACAGTGACTAACTCAAAATTTGCTAGTTATTCTACCAATATTTGATTTTACTGTAGTCTAAATTTAGCTATGCTAAAAGTAATTTTGAGCCTGAGTATTTATAAGTATATATAGAATATTATACTTACATTTCTTGAAATGGTAAAAGCAGCCAAGTGGCATATTTTTAAATTATCATTAGAAGTCCCTCAAAAAGAGACCTTCTCAAATGCCCAGCCTTCCCTTTCTTTATACAAGGTGTAAATATCACATCCCAGCCTTTGTCATCCTACTTTATTTCACACAATATTAAAAAGTGTTGACAGGCATGAGGTGGATACAAGTTTTCATTTGAAAAACCATTCAACCTCGGAGAAGAAATATTACTTCACATAATTAGAGGAGTGAAAGTCAGGATTCCTATGAAATCAAAATTAGTTTTAAGCTCCACTATATATATAATTCTCATTTGTTCAATAAGCACCTTAAATGTCAATTTGTGCAGACTTTACTGTGAGACTGTGGATACAAAGGTAACTAACATTCAGTCCTTAGTGTCAAGGAGCTGAAAGAAATGAACATTTTGGCAGAGAGGGCTACCCATGAATTCACATATTCCACGCTCAGATATGTATTTACAAGATTTACATGAGAAAGAAAGGGTAAATTTATATAGGCAAATATTTTGCAATGAATCTTGTTTTTCTGTTTGTTCTTTATTAACCAGAAGTAGGGATTAACTTTGTATGACTTTTAAAGTTTTGTGTAGTCTCATCAGTTTCTAAACCAATTTTTGAAAGACAGTTTTTGGAAAATTCTATAACAATTCATAAACTTTCTCTCACTTTTAAGATAATTCCTGGAACTATACAAATTGATTTAGTGAATGAAAGATCTTCTTTCCGCCTCTTTTGAAATTTATTGTTTCAAGAAAATTCTTAGAGAGCCTACATTCTTCTAATAATATTGGGCATTGTCACTTTTCCTAATACACTGTTCCTTGACTATCTTTGCTTTATGTGTCTATTCTCTTTATATTCAAAGCAGTTGTTATATAGCTACTATTCAGCATCTATATGGTTTTCTGTGTGGCTATATGACCATCTGCATACATTTCATCTCTATAATTAGATTTCATAATAACAATGAAGTGAAGTTGTTCAGTTGAGTCCAAGTCTTTGTAACCCCATGGACTGTAGCCCACCAGGCTCCTCTGTCCATGGAATTCCCCAGGCAAGAGTACTGGAGTGGGTTGCCATTTCCTTCTCCACATAATAACAATAAATGGGTATTATTAATTTGATGCTACTTATCATCCTCAAAACAGCCCTTTATTACATGCTCACTCAAACATATTTTATTTTATTTTATTTTCAAACATATTTTAAATGAACAGTCTTCTAAATTTTTGGACTAAAAAGAGATTCAGTTACTGTTTTCACCTGCCACCATATTAACAAGCCTTTAAGTAGCAAACTCCCCATCACATAGAATTTAGTAATTTACTCATAGTTATGTACCTCAAAGGCAAAACTCTGTGTTCTTATTCTTAATATAAAACTTGAGATCTCATTCTTTCTATTCTTTCCCTAAAAACATACAGTACATGCTTGAGTCTTGGTTGAACCCATGTTTGCTCTGCCCAGAGGACACCTCCATCAGATATCCTTCATCCTTTGCCCTTCCACTTCTTTTCAAATTCTGTTTAACATTATTTTCTCAGAAAGACTTTTATGGGTGATGTTATATATGAAAAATGGGCTTCCCTAGTGACTCAGATGGTAAAAAATTCACCTGCAGTGCTGGAGACCTGCGTTGAAACCCTGGGTTGGGAAGATCCCCTGGAGGAAGGCGTGGCAACCCACTCCAGTATTCTTGCTTTTGAGAATCCCCATGAACAGAGGAGCCTGGTGGGCTGCAGTCCATGGGGTTGCAAAGAATCAGATAAGTCTGAGTGACTACACACAGCACACATGTGAAAAGCAAAGTAGGCCTCATATATATATTTTTTACCACATCTCCCTACATTAATTTTTCCAACATCCCTAATGCTCTCTGAATATATTTTTCTATTCATCTATTTATATCATCTGTGCATCACTCCTGGGGCTTCCCAGATGACACTAGTGGTAAAGAACCAGCCTAGCAATGAAGGTAGACATAACAGGGGCTAGTTCGATCCTTAGGGTTGGGAAGATCACTGGGAGGAGGGCACAGAGGCCCACTCCGGTCTTCTTGCCTGGAGTATCCCATGGACAGAGGAACCTGGCAGATACAGTCCACAGGGTCACAAAGAGTCAGACACGACTTCAGTAACTTAGCATACACACATGCATTCATCACTCCCACTCCAAAAATAATGTCATGTAGGGTAAAGCTTCTTATCTGTTTTCATATTGATATTTCCTTAGTGTATCAAACATTATCTAACACATAGTAGATATTCAATAAATACCTTGTATCCACACTGTCAATCACATATTTTAAAGTAATATTGAAATATTTTGAATAGGGAATATAACTAATTGATATTTTACTATTTTTAAATGTTAACTTATTTGCAATTTATGCTATCCATCCTAAGTGCACAGATATGTAAGTAAAATATATTTTAATTTTGCTATTCATTTATAATTATAACGGTTATTGTTAGCTCTTATTTGAGAGCAGTATCAAAAGTTTGTGTTCTAAATTTTTGCATTATACATTCATAAGTGACTTATAAAATATAGTCTAATGCTTTTAAAGACAGTTAGGAATTCAGTTTCAAAAACTCCTACAAGATACCTGGGAGAGATAACCTCATTCTTTTCAAAAGAATATCAAGACAGATATTGTTTTGCTGTAAACTATCTAATGACAAAACGTTAATTACTTTATTGGAGAATGCTTATTATTAAATTAATCACTAGAGTTTCAGTATTTATAAGGGAATTACAAGAATTCTTACTTTGGACTTAAAAAGAATATGTGCATTTGTTTGTCACCATTCCTTCCCATGATGTCTCCTCTACCCATCTTTTTATTTTCTAATAAGATGGGACTCTTTAAACACAGAATAGGAAGGAACAGACATATTTCAGAGCTAAATAATATTTTTAATATTTTTTACCTGGTGACAGAATCTTTTAGAGAAATGTCTACTTAACTGTGTGGAAGATAGAAGTATTCTAGGACCATGTAAACTACTGCTTCAACTATGGTCATGAGTTGATTGAATCAGAGTAAGCACTTGAGTCAATGGGATTGCAATCAATTTATTAGATGAGCATCTACCTCAAAAAGTTGTCTTGAGGAGCTATCAGATCTTTCTCTTGAAGAGGTAAAATGGAAAGCATTGAGACGTTTAGAACACGGTGATAGATATTGCAGCTTTGAGGTTCATTGATTAAATATCTTTTTTTTAAAAAATCTTACTACATGCCAAACTTTAAATATTTAGAGCATAATAGTGAACAAAACAAAACAGGAATTCTTTGCAGCATCATATTTAGATTCTAATAAAGACAGAACAATTTTCAGATTGGTAAATTAAATCTTAAGTATGTCAGTTGGTTTTAAGAGTCATAGAATTAAGCTGAGCAAGGAAGGGAATTTCATGTGAAGACAGAAGGCATGACCTAAGAGTTAGGACTTTCTTTCATATGTCACAACAACATAAAAAACTGATCACTTGCTTGGATGTAAGATGGCCAAATGTGTGATTGCATAGTGATTTCTGGACTATAGCCAATGATTTGGCTAGATGATCAGTGAAGTGGAAGAGGCATGAAAATTAGTGACAATGAAATTTAAGAAAGAGATATTTGAATATAGTAGGTTGGTGCACATGTAATTGTGGGTTTAGACTATGAATTTTAAATCATTATAACCAGGCTCAAAACATCTTTATTAATCAAAATAAGAACATTACAATCAATACATTTTTATTAACGAGAAATGTTTGTTTGGAATTCAATGAACTCTTGGAAAGCATTTTCTGCCTCCTGCTGGTTATGGAAGTGCTTTCCCTGAAAAACAGAGCCAAGATGCTTGAAGATGAGGTCGTCTGTTGGCAAGAGGTCAGGTAATAAGTAAAACTTCATAGCCCCATTTGTTCAACTTTTGAAGCGTTGTTTGTGTGACACATGGTCAGGTGTTGTCATGGAGAAGACTTGGGGCCTTTCTGTTGACCAGTGCTGGCTTCAGACACTGCAGTTTTGGGTGCATCTCTTCAATTTGCTGAGCATACTTATCAGATGTAATGGTTTTCTGGGATTCAAAAAGCTGTAGTGGATCAGACCATCAGCAGACCACAAAAGAGTAACTGTGACCTTTTTTTTTTTTTTGGTGCAAGACTGGGTCTTTCAGAAGAGCTTTGGAGCTTCTTCTTGGTCTAACTTCTGAGCTGGTCATCTCCAGGTGTATAAATTCCACTTTTTGTCTCATGACATAATCTGATCAAGAAATGGCTCATTGTTGTTGAGTAGGGTAAGAAAAGACAATATTTCAAAACAACTTTTTGATTTGTGGTCTGCTCATGAGGTATCCTCTTATCGAGGTTTTTCATATTTCCAATTTGCTTCAAATGCAGAATAACCACAAAAGAGTCAATGCTGAGGTTTTTTTTTTGCAACTTTTCATGTAGTTGTAAGAGGGTCTGCTTCAATGACCTTCTAAATTGGTTATTGTCAACTTAAATAGCTAACTACTGAGCTCTTCACCTTAAGCCTCTCACTTCATTTGTAAAACTCCTTGATCCACCACTGCACCATAGATTCATTAGCAGTTCCTGGGCCAAATGTATTTTTTGATGTTGTGAACTGTCTGTTTCTTTATGACCCATTTTGAACTTGAATAAGAAAGTCACTTGAAATTATTTTTTTGTTTAACATAATTCTGCTAGCCTAAAATAAAACAAAATAAAATAAACATCAAGTGATGTCACTAGCATAAAAACAAAGCAAGACATATGCATTAAAATTATGTATAACATAACCACATTTGTTTAAGAAAGTATTCCAATATCAAGTGGCAAAATTCAACAATGCAAAGCCACAATTACTTTTGCACCAACCTGGAAATCAAACCAGCCCATCCTAAAGAAGATCAGTCCTGGGTGTTCATTGGAAGGACTGATGCTAAAGCTGAAACTTTAATACTTTGGCCACCTCATGCAGAGAGTTGACTCATTGGAAAAGACCCTGATGCTAGGAGGGGTTGGGGGCAAGAGGAGAAGGGGATGACAGAGGATGAGATGGTTAGATGGCATCACCGACTCAATGGACATGCGTTTGAGTAAACTCTGGGAGTTGGTGATGGACAGGGAGGCCTGGCGTACTGCGATTCATGGGGTTGCAAAGAGTCGGACATGACTGAGCGACTAAACTGAATTGAACTGAATATTTCTCTGAATGGGGAAATAAGTGACTATATTTGTATCCCATGTGAATGTTCACCAAAGACTGACCTCAGCAGAGGAGGATTTTAATAATCAAGTGGACAGAGTGATCCATCTCATGGATACCACTCAGCCTCTTTGCACACTCACCCTGTCATCCCAAAATGGACTCATGAATAAATCAACCATGGTGGCACCAAGGACTCTTGGGCTTTATCTGCCGCTGAATGCCCAACCTGCCAGCTTCTGAGAACAACGCTGAGTTCCTGAAATTACATATTCTCCAAGGTGGTCAGTTAGCTACCAGGTTGATGACACTGAACTGTTTGTATCATGGAAGGAACAGTGTTTTGTTCTTGGAAATGGAACTTACTCTGTACATTGATTTGACTTCTCTGCCTGCAATATTTCTGCCATTCTACTGTGGTGGACTTACAGAATGTCTAATCTACTGTCATGATACTCTGATTAGGGAATTAAGTCTTCCATTAGAACATATTCAAATGAGCTCTAGAGGATTAAAAGAAGATCCTGATGTTGTAAACTAACGTTTTAAGAAAGAAACTCAAAAGTTTAATGTATAGATGTTGTTGTTGTTTAGTCACTGAGTCATGTCCAACTTGTTGCAACCCCATAGACTGTAACGCGCCAGGCTCCTCTGTCCATGGGATTTCCCAAGCAAGAATGCTGGAGTGGGTTGCAATTTCCTTCTCCAGGGGATCTTCCCATCCTGGGGATCAGAGCTACATCTCCTGCTTGGCAGACAGATTCTCTACCACAAGCGAAATCCTACAAGTGAGTAAAACTTTATAGATGATTTAAAACATGAATGGACCTTATAAGAGAACTAGGTTTTCAATAAATTTGAAAAATAATAATGCAAGTTGTATATTATTCTACTGTCCTTTATTTTTCTGGTTATTTTATATGATTTTCTAAGCACAGAAAGGCATATTTGTTTGTGCCCCTGTCTTAAAAAATGCTAAAGATATGGATGATAATGAAAAGAAATAATCTTTGCTTTATATGTTACTTTTCTGTGTTCTCAAATGCTTTGCTGAGTCAAGGAGTTTTTTAAAAAAGTCACTCTCATAGTGGGACATAGGAAGGGGAAACCTGATGAAATAGAAGACAAATAAAAATCCAATTGCAATATAGTTATGAAATCATGTACAAACTTTTAAAGGTTAATGAGTTCTAGAGAAGATGAATGACAGTTCTAGAATTAATGTCTGCCTCTAACCCATTTTCAACATAATCCTAGTTGTGAAGATTTGACATATTACAGGTAATTTGGGGTGAATGTTAACTGTGGAAATGGTAATCTAGGTATTGTGAACCCAACTGATATTAAAAGAAACATCACTTGGTCAAGAGAAGAAACAAGAGAATTTAGAACTTAATGCCTAGAAAAACAAAAGCACATCTTAATGATAAAAATAAAAATAAATAACCAAAGAATTATTTTTAAATTTATTAATCTAGGTATAGGCCAAGTGAAACCTACCTTATGATTCTTCTTTTATGTGAATGCTTAAGTATATAATAAGCAAAATCTTTTTTTTTTCTAGCTAAATAACATGTTAAGAAAGACAACATAACACAAAGAGAAAGTATTTAGTAAAATATATCTGAAACACTGAGAATGCTTTTATAGCAAAGGAATACAGTATGATGATTTTTTGAGACAGAATTTTCTATTTTATATTTAGTATAAGATCACACAGTCTATAAAAAATAAAGATTTCAGCATAGACACTTATGAGCAGTCAGTTCATTAATTTAAATAAAAATAAAAATTTGTAAAATTAAAGTGGTAAAATTAATAAAATCAATTTTTATTTTGTATATTATAGGCAGATTACTCTAACATTTTTAAATGAAAATAAAAGGTATTGCATATAAGAGAAACCTTGATAAAATACATACATTTTTATTACATTTATTATTATATTTATTCTTGTCCTAATGTTGACTTATAGAGAAAGTATCTTAGAATTATAAAAGTAAATATTTACTGAAAATTTCGCAGTTCATTTTATCACTGATAATTTTGTTAATCACTTCAAATGCATTATTTCATTTAAAAGTGTTAGCAACTTCTTAAAGTTTGTATTATTATTATCATCACTATTATATAATAAGATTGTTGAGATTTATCCAAACTAGACAACCAGTAAGTATAGAGTTTGTAGAAGGCAATGGCACCCCACTCCAGTACTCTCGCCTGGAAAATCCCATGGATGGAGGAGCCTGGTAGGCTGCAGTCCATGGGGTCACTGAGAGTCGGACACGACTGAGCGACTTCACTTTCACTTTTCACTTTCACACATTGGAGAAGGAAATGGCAACCCACTCCAGTGTTCTTGCCTGGAGAATCCCAGGGACGGCGGAGCCTGGTGGGCTGCCGTTTATGGGGTCACACAGAGTCGGACCCGACTGAAGTTACTTAGCAGGAGTAACAGCAGCAAGTAGAGAATTTAGAGTTTAAATTCAAGAAATTTCTTTTTAGAAATTGAATTTTGGACATTATTGCTTTGATAATCTCATTGTATATAAATTAAAATTAGACACAATATTTTTTTCTTTAAATTTTAATGCTTAATTAAAGTGGTCAGAAATAGCTTTACATTAGTACTCGGGAGCAAATTATGCTAAATGTGTTTTAGTTTTCAAGAAAAGAAAACAAATAGTAGATATATAGATAAACCTATTCTTCAGTAGGTGGGAAAGTCAGGCAGGGTTTAAATTTTGCAGTCTTGAGAATTTCTTCTGTTTTGAGAATTCTCAGTCTTTGCTCTTGGGACCTTTAACTTATTGGATGAGGCCCACCTATATTATAGAAGACTACCTGTTCTGGTCAAAATCTACCTATTTAAATGCTAATCATATCTAAAACATAATTTCACAGTATCATCTGGGATAGCATTTGACCAAAGAACTGGGTGCTATGGCCTAAACACATAAAATTAGCCATCACAAAAGTTAAATCTGTAAACAAACTAAACTTTATCATCTGAGTAACTGAAAATAAATGAACAGTGATTCAACCAGTGTTCGGTGAGGGGTATTAGAATAAATAAATGAGAGAAAGAGGTAGAGATGTTACTTCATTTCTACAAGTCACATCTCTTCCTTGACCACAAAACCCAAGTAATAAATCTTATTGTCTCTTAAGACAGGTAGTTTTCTTAGTTTGTTTATTCTGTTCTTTAAACATCTATAGTTGCTCAGTTGTGTCCGACTCTTTGCGACTCCGTGGACCGTAGCTCAGCAAGCTCTTCTATCCACAGTATTCTCCCGACAATACTGGAGCAGGTAGCGATTCCCTTCTCCAGAATATCTTCCCAACCCAGGGATTGAACCCAGATCTCTTGCACTGCAGGTGGATTTTTTACCATCTGAGCCACCAGGAAAGCCCATTTATTCTGTTACTTGCCACCAAAGAAGCCTAACTTCTATAGTTTATTAAGTTTGACAAAAAGTAAACAGACAAATCACTAAAGTCTACAAAGTACAATTATAAATCAATGCATTTCTTCAAAGAACTACCTCAAGGGTGAAAAACTAGACAAAGAAATCTCACTTTTCCTTAAACTTAAACCCAAAGCTAAAATATGAATATGAATTAAAAGTTTTTTCTACACCTCACAGAATAAAACCACAGTGCTTGAATGATTATGTTATTAATATGCTTGATTTAACTTAAAGATATCAAGATATGTCTACAGAAGATGTCAAGGCATGAAAAAATTATTTAATTTCATAATTATAGTGATTTAAATGTTCATGAATTAGCTTCATACTCATTCTTACATTAAAACGTGTTGAAATCAATTTGTACCTGAGTTATTTTAAATGATTAGGATATACAAAAATCTGAATTTAATCTATTAAATGCTCTATTTATGATTTCTATATTTGTATTGCTGTTATACAGAGAGGAGGATCACATTAATTTTGTTTAACAGGCTGATTTATGTTTTAAATGCTCTCTCTTTTTCAAACACTTTAGAGTCCTTTTAAAATGTTAACACTGAAAAGATAAGTTAAGACACTTTCTTTTGGTTTTCGATTTTCTGATATGCAAAATATGAAGTTGTACAAAATTTTCCATAAAATAAACAACAGTTTTGAATTAAATTTGCATTATTACCCTGCAATATAAACATATATACATGCATAGACAAACTTATGCAAGATGAAAAGACTCAACTGTTTAGTGAGTGCATGCAAATTTTATGAAATAAATAGAATTAAACAAAAACAGCAAGATCTTCACATTAAATTTGTTTATATTTGATTAATGCAATAATTGCTCTGTGGATACTACTTTTATAAAACAAAGAAGAGACTCTAGGCATCAATAGGGCAGTATGAACACAAAAGCTTGTGGTACTGTCTACACTGATAATTGAAAAGGAGACATATTGTGCACTTTGCTAAAAATGTTTGAGGGTAGAAAGGCTGAAAAATTATTATGAAAGACACTGAGTTTGCAAATGTTCTTCTCAGAGCCATGGGAGAAGTTCTAAGTATAAGGAAGGAAACATGATCAGAATTCCTGAAAGCCCAGAGACAAATCTATCAGTGTTTTTGTGTACTTCCATAACAGATATCACATTTCCAGCAAAATGCTGAACTTTCCTGCTGCAGTCAGGCATTTGGTATCTTTCCAGTGGTAGATTAAAAAAAAAAAAAAAAAAAATCAGCATTTCTACTCCAACTTTTGGAAGTCCTTCTGAAAGGGAAAACTTAAATAAAGAACACATTGTGAATACTCAGGCAAGTAAGTTTTCCAAACACTTTGTCTTAGAATAGCAGAGCAGACAATGGAATGATGATTCTAAAAGAGTTTTGTTTTTTTTTTTTCCCCAAATATCTTTGCTCTTGTTTGGTCCATGTCAGATTTCTTCATATATTTGGCTAGTTAAAAATATTTAGAACAAGTGAGAGCAATCCCTTTTCATAATTTTGAGTGTGAGATTTGAAAGCTAAATTGAATCTCCATACAAATGGAAGAAGCAAAGTTATTTAAAAGAGACCACAGAGGCAAAAGGAAAACAATGTATTTTTTCGTTGGTTAGAAAATAATACAGCAAGCACTATCTTGTGTAAGAGCTTAGTAATAATTTTTCCATCCAAATAAATTCATAGAATTCATTACCCATTCCTTCCAAATGTAAGCATGATGATTTTTCCTAATACTGTTAATAGGATGGAATTGGCAAGTGAGAAATGGTTAAAATTGGTAGAGGGCAATCTTGGATGTCTTCCCACGTGGCTCAGGGGTAAAGAATCTGCCTTCAGTGCAAGAGACTTGCAGGAGACTTGGGTTCGATACCTGAGTTGAACATATCCCCTGGAGTAGGAAATGGCAACCCACTCCAGTATTCTTGCCTGGAAAATCCCATAGACAAAGGAGTCAGTCCATGGAGTCACAAAAATGTAAGACTTAACTGAGTGATTAAGCAACAGCAACAAACCTTGGATTAATTTTGGAAATATTTCACTAAAGGTGATAGCAGTCTTCCCTGGGGGTTTGGACGGTAAAGAATCTGCCTGCAATGCAGGAGATTTGGGTTTGATCCCTGGATCGAGAAGATTCCCTGAAGAATGGAATGGCTACCCACTCCAGTATTCCTGCCTGGAGAATTTGATGGACAGAGGAGCCTGGTGGGGTCACAAAGAGTTAGACATGACTGAGTGACTAACACACACACAACCATTAAATACATATTTGTAGTGGGACAGACTGTTCCGTCTTTGTCTATAATGAGCGTTCTTCACTGTTTCTTGGTAACATCTTTCTTCCACTGATTTCTTCTTTTAAAGACAAGTTAATAGTTTGTCACAAGCTTTTGTTGATATTATATGTTCCAGCACACCTCCCAAGAAATGTGAGATTAAAAAGAAAATCATAATAAGGGAAAAAATAAACTCTTAGTTCAACTTGGTTATCCAAACAATAGTTTACATAAAGATAAAATTTGTACATTCTAAATATATTTAAAGAAACTTAAAATCAGAGAGAATGTCACCCCAGGATATGCAAAAAGAATGGGCTCTAACTCACAGTCACACTGTGGAAAAGTCTGCATAAACAATCACAAACTTTTTTGAACTAATAGTACAAGTGAAGTGAAGTCACAGTCCCTCTGTCATGTCTCAATCTTTGCGGTCCCCTGAACTGTGGTCTGCCAGGTTTCTCTGTCCATGGAATTCTCCAGGCAAGAATACTGGAGTGGGCTGCCATTCACTTCTCCAAGAGATCTTCTTGACCCAGGATTCAAACCTGAGTTTCCTGCATTATAGGGAAATTCTCTACCATTGAGCCACAGATGAAGCCCACTTATGTGTTTCTTTTCTGATTTGACTATGATAACTGTGCTCACTTTTAACTGACACTGTCATATCTTGTATAACTTAGGATACTGCCTTAATTATAGACAAGTCATCATTAATATAAGTAATTGGATAAAGATCACATTTTCCAAGTGACTGAATATATTATTCTCTGTACTTCCCTTTCTCTTTCACACACATGTGTCTGACTGATATAAATAAAATAATTTTAGTTCTACCTTTATAGTATATAAATAGCTTATCATTCCTCATTACCTTCACTGCCACCACTTGGGTCTAAGATGGGATCAGATTACCTAGTATTCCTTGCAATAGTCTCCTAACTGATTTTGCAACAATCTACTTCCAGCACAGTAGTCAGTATGATCCTTTTTAAATATTTTAGATCATATTATTCCTCTGATACAAGGCCACAATGAATTTTTTTCTAACCATTGTAAGCTAAATGGCATTGCCAAACTCAAACTCACTTTGCAAACACCCTTTTTGGTTCTTTAATCTTCTCAAAATCACTCAGAACCATGTGACATCCTACATTTCTATGTATGTGTTTACTATTTGTCTTTCAAAATATAAAGGAGGCGTGAAGTCAGAGACTTTATTTTCTTCACTAGGATATCTACAGTGCCTAGAAACTTGTAGGTTCATTATAAGTGCCGATTAAATATCAGTTAAGTAAGTGAATGAAATTAAGAACATAGTAGCAAGATTCAATTGCCACAAAAATATAATTAGCCTAACAATAGTAATTGGATTAAAAAGATAATTTCCTTTGCTGTAGATTAGTTTCATCCCTCTTATATAATAATTATATGAATAGCTACATATTTCTTCTGCCTTCTATGTTGCAAGGTACTATGTTAAATCCTATATAAGCATTGTTCTACTTATCCTTGGATAATGCTATAAGGTAGGTGTAAATTTGACCAATTTTACAGATGAGAAAGCCAAGCCTTAGCAACATTAAATTATCTTTTCAGGTTAAGAAAGTGCTTAGGCAGCAGAGTTGAAGTAAGTCAAATTGATTCCAGAACCTGCTTCATGCTGTACTGTCCCAACCACAGTTCAGATGTTTTCAGTTAGGTGGTATTGCATAGATCTGTCTGGAATTATGATCTGCACCAAATAGCATGTGGCAAATCCGTGAACTATTTTCTGAAATCCTTAACTAGTGCTTCATCTGAACCTTTTCAACACTCTCAAGAACATAGCTTCTCCCTATTCTGTTCATTTTTGCTGCATCCATTTTACTATCTGCATATGATCTTGATATTTCCAGTGATGAGACAGACTTTACCCTCACATTATTTAAATCATCTCAATCAATGATTCTCTGCTTTTATCCAGAATCTCAGAAATTTCCAACTTGTGATCTTCTTTCTTTGTAGGCAGCATCTCCATCTTGTTCATCTCTGCCTCATATTGAAAAAGACACTAATGTGATACTGACAAAATGTTTTGAGCCTCTTTCTCATTCTATTCAGGTGATTACTTTTTTTTTTAATTTGAAACTAGCTCATAGGATATAATATAATTCAGATTAATGTATTACTTAGAATTTATCTTACTAGAACAGTATACCATTTTGGATCTAGAATAACATTCAATTAAAAAAAACAAACAGCAACACATTTATTTCAACTAGTGGTCTTAGTCTAGGCTTGTTGGATACCTAAAAATTCTCTAGATAAGACACTGATGTTCCAAGAACAAATCTGCCAAATGTGTGTGTTTGTGTGTGCTTATAAAACTGTGTGACTTGCAGGAATAGTATTCATAAACTTTATCGGATTGTCAAATGGACTCTTGACATGAAAAATCTTAAGAATTTTTATGTTATTAAATCATTTTCTTTTTAGAGGAGGTCATCAAGAGAACATGACTATTGATCCACCCACGAGCTGGACTGAGGTAATCAGATGTTCCTGATCCGCTCCCTTGACCTTGGAATACACATTCTACCCAAGCTTTCACTGTGGGAGCCATTTCCAAAGACACAACCTTAAGAGAGCACTCATCTCACACACTAGTAAAGAAATGCTTAAAATTCTCCAAACCAGGCTTCAGCAATACATGAATCATGAACTTCCAGATGTTCAAGCTGGTTTTAGAAAAGGCCGAGGAATCAAGATTGCTGGGAGAGCACATGTCTCTTTCAGATCTGGTTTCCTCAGTGTGTATGTCCAGTAGTGGTATTTCTGGGTCTGAAAGAGACACATGCACCCCAATGCTCATCGCAGCTGTTTATAATAGCCAGGACATGGAAGCAACCTAGATGCCCATCAGCAGATGAATGGATAAGGAAGCTGTGGTACATATACACCATGGAATATTACTCAGCCGTTAAAAAGAATTCATTTGAATCAGTTCTAATGAGATGGATGAAACTGGAGCCCATTATACAGAGTGAAGTAAGCCAGAAAGATAAAGAACATTACAGCATACTAACACATATATATGGAATTTAGAAAGATAGTAACGATAACCCTATATGCAAAACAGAAAAAGAGACACAGAAGTAAAGAACAGACTTTTGAACTCTGTGGGAGAAGGTGAGGGTGGGATGTTTCGAAAGAACAGCATATATATTATCTATGGTGAAACAGATCACCAGCCCAGGTGGGATACATGAGACAATTGCTCGGGCCTGGTGCACTGGGAAGACCCAGAGGAATCGGGTGGAGAGGGAGGTGGGAGGGGGGATCGGGATGGGGAATACGTGTAACTCTATGGCTGATTCATATCAATGTATGACAAAATCCACTGAAATGTTGTGAAGTAATTAACCTCCAACTAACAAAAAAAGATGCTAACAAAAAAAAAAAAAAAATAAAGATTGCTGGGAGAAATATCAATGACCTCAGATATGCAGATGACACCACCCTCATGGCAGAAAGTGAAGAGGAACTAAAGAGCCTCTTGATGAAAGTGAAAGAGGAGAGTGAAAAAGTTGGCTTAAAGTTCTACATTCAGAAAACTAAGATCATGGCATCTGGTCCCATCACTTCATGACAAATAGATGGGGAACAGTGGAAACAGTGACAAACTTTATTTTTCTGGGCTCCAAAATCACTGCAGATGGTGACTGCAGCCTTGAAATTAAAAGACACTTACTTCTTGAAAGGAAAGTTATGACCAACCTAGACAGCATATTAAAAAGCAGAGACATTACTTTGTCAACAAAGGTCCTTCTAGTCAAGGCTATGGTTTTTCCAGTGGTCATGTATGGATGTGAGAGTTGGACTATAAAGAAGGCTGAGCACCTAAGAATTGATGCTTTTGAACTGTGGTGTTGGAGAAGACTCTTGAGAGTCCCTTGGACTGCAAGGAGATCCAATCAGTCCATCCTAAAGGAGATCAGTCCTGGATTTCATTGATAGGACTGATGTTGAAGCTGAAACTCCAATACTTTGGCCACATCATGCAAAGAGCTGACTCATCTGAAAAGACCCTGATGCTGGGAAAGACTGAGGGCAGGAGGAGAAGGGGACGACAGAGGATGAGATGGTTGGATGGCATCACCAGCTCAATGGACATGGGTTTGGGTGGACTCCAGGAGTTGGTGATGGACAGGGAGGCCTGGTGTGCTGTGGTTCATGGGGTCGCAACAAGTCGAACACGACTGAGGGACTGAACTGAACTGATGTTGTTGAGGCCATCTTGTTGGTTAAATATGACTGAACAGATATGATTCTGATGAGAGCGTGGGAAGACACACTCATCTTGTAAGTTTCCTTACTATTTACCTTGAAAAGTGAAAGTGTTAGTTTCTCAGTCGAGTCCAACTCTTTGCAACCCCATGGACTGTAGCCTTCTAGGCTCCTCTGTCCATGGGATTCTCCAGGCAAGATTACGGAAGTGTGCTGCCATTCACTTCTCTGGGGGATCCTCCCAACATGGAGACTGATCCCAAGTCTCCTGAATTGCAGGCAGAATTCTTCCTGCCTGAGGCACTAGGAAAGCGAACTCTGCCACCTACCAATCTAGATGCTTACCTCTTCCTTCAATATTTCCTTACCCTCTGTGTACTGGGGCTAGTTTGCACGAAAACAGATGTTGGGCCAGTCAGGATATCATGAAATAGGCCTTAAGAAAGAGGCATCCATGAGGGAAATTCCAAGTTGAATGTTGACTGTTGTGTGGGGAGAGGAGGCTTGTGTATTAGATACAAGTGGGCTGCTTTATGAGCATGGGAGTGTCCCCAGAATGCTGGCTGTTTTGATACACTTGTCTGAGAAATCGAGCACAACAAACTGCACTTGGGCAAAGAAAGGAAAAGAAGAGCTGTGCAAGGGATGACCTCTACTGTGGTCAGACCAGCTGCACACCAAGGCCCAATAAGAGATTGAAGTTCCAGCTAGAAAACTGTAGAGAGAGCTGAGGACAGAGAAGGATGTGCACATGTCTACTGCCCTGCTGACTTCAGGACTGACAGGCAATTTGGGAGAGCAGGATAATAATTTGGAGACCCTAGACGTTAGATCATTTGAAAATCTAGGAGGGAAAAAAAAATGCAATGGATTAAGGTTCGAGTGCTTGCGATAAACTCTGATCAGGATGTTAAAGGGTGGAATCCCTGGGAAAATGAAGCGAGTAAAGGGGAAGATGCTGTGGTGTTTGACAATTCAATGGCACAAAGCCCCCTGCCATCTGACCACTGATACAGAGGAAAGCAAAAGCAGAGCAGCAGCAATCCCAGGCAGGGGTGCAGCCCCCGACTCAGGAGACAATCATGAGAGATTATGAGCCCACTGAGTTTACTGAAATATCCCCAATGTTCCAGCAAAAGACAGGGGATAGGACCCCTGTATGGTTGTCCTGGCTATGCGGTGGGAGGCGAGCAAGGACATTTATCTGATTGGGCAAGAAATAGAAGAAAATGAGCAGCATCACCACTCACTGTGCCCTCCTGCAGTATCTACATGGTGTTCTGCGTGTTCAAGGTACTCACGCCCTTATATACTGGATTATTCTAGACTGCAGGAAAGCTTGACCCAACGAGGAGAGTTGCCCTGAGGATGTGATACCCTGGAAATCCATAGAGAAAGTGCAGCACTCTTTTAGGGATTTGGGGGTGAAACAGAGCCCTAATGCTTCTGTCTTGGAAGACTCTGATGGGACCATATTCATAGCAGGAATGAGAGCCAAGATACTCTAGTTTGCCCTCAGGAATTTTACTTATTTGGGGAATCACCTAGATCTGTGTTCCTCTTTCAGGTGCCTAAATTGTTTGGATGAAGCTAGATAAATGTCAAAAAAGTCACCTGCAAGTTAATGAACTCCCCTGCCAACCACTCAAGGCACAGTGCAGAAGATGGGAAATGTGTAA